>NW_008347125.1:2167826-2203898 GCF_000622305.1 Nannospalax galili
CAAATTAAGGTAAAGAATAAGAGTAAATCATTCTGGAAGAACGCAAAGGAAAATAGCTTTAGATACTTAAGTGACAATTGAATTTATTCTTATCATTGTTTTACTAGCTTTTGTATAATCTTCATCGCTATTATGAGATATAAAATGTATTTATCAAATCTGTAATCATTATGCCAAAAAATCTGAATTACTGTAACATTTTTATATTGTTAAAACTGTAACTTTAATTGTAAAAAAAATTTAAATAAAAAAAAAGTAATAGAAGAATGAGGCATAAACCAAAGCAAGTCATGAACACAGCCAGAACTGTAGAAAATACTTCAAAGAATACAACCCAGAGAAGAGGACGAAAGACATGCATAAACACAGAATCTTGGAGAAAACTGAATCTCAGTAGGAGAATTTATAAACAAATGAGAATTAGAAAAGAACCAAGTATTGTTAACTCAGAAGACAAGAATGCCTATAAGATGAAAAAAGGAAAAACTTGGGTACTGGAGAGATGGCTCAGTGGTTAAGAGCACTGGCTGTCCTTGCAGAAGACCCAGGTTGGTTCCCAGCACCCACATGGTGGCTAACAACCATCCATAACTCCAGTTCCAGGGAATCTGACACCCATTTCTGAACTGCATGGGCATTGCACAACATGGGTGCATTTCCATACATGCGGGCAATACACTCATACACATAAAATAAAATAATAATAATAATTTTTAAAGGAAAAGGAAAAATTGGTACATACAATGTAATAATAACTCTAAATGTAAATTATCTTAAAACTCCAATTAAAGGTCTGGAGAGGTGTCTCAGGGATTAAGAGCACTTGATGTTCTTCCAGAGGACCCAGATTCGGTTCCCAGTACCCGCATGGTGGCTCTGTCATCATCTTCTGACCTTCACAGGCACTACACACAGACCAGTAGACATACAGGCAATCAAAACACATGCAGAAATAAAAATGAATAGAATCATTTTTTAAACTTCAACTAAAAGACAGGCTGAAAAGATTTTTTAAAAATCCAGTTGTTAGCTAGCTGTAAGAAACTCACTTTACTTAGAAGCACACTTGAAAGTGAAAAACTGGAAAAAAGAAATTTCAGGCAAAGAGTATGAGAAAACAAGCTACATTCCTATCTGAAAATGCAGGTTTAAAAAATTAGAAAGGAAAAAGAAGGTCACCACATATTAACAAATGGAACTGTCTATCACGAAAACATATCTACTAAGAGTATATATGCATTGAATGTTGGTACACACAGTTTCATAAAATAAACACTATTAGGTATAAAGAAGCAATATATATGACTAGAAACAATAACAGTGAATGATTTCAATACTCTCTTCTCACTAATAGATAGGTTATCCAAAATATAAATAAAGAAACTAGAGAGTGAAATTGTTCCATAGGTTAAGTGGACATAACAGCTATCTACAGAGCAGTCCATCTAATGGATATAGAATATACAGTCTTCTCAGCAACCCAGGTAACTTTCTCCAAAACAGATCACATTTTAGACCATAAAGCAAATTTTAACAAATAAAAAAGAGAAAATAATTTCCTGTATCTTACCAGATCACATTGAATAAAATTAGAAAATCAATAGCAAGATAAACTACAGAAACCACACAAACACAAGATTATACAATAAGCTTTGAAATGATTGATGAGTATTAAAGAAATTAGTGGGAGGAGGTTTTAAATTCCTAGAACTGAATGAAAATCCACCTTACCCAAACCTTTGGGATACAGTGAGGGCAGCTCTATGAGGGAATTTTATAGCTATGAGTGTTGTGATGGCTGGTTTTAACTGTCAACTTGATACAACCTAGAATCACCTGGGAAGAGAACCTCAATGAGGAACTGTCTACTATGGGTTGGCCTATGAGCATGCCTGTGGGTGATTGTCTTAAGTTAATGTGAGAAGACCCATCCCATACAGGTGGCATCATTCCCTAGGTACAGGGATGCTGAATTGCGTAAGAGTGGAAGAATAAAGCTGAACAAAACCAAGTTAGCCAGTGAGTGTGTGTGCATTGATTTCTCTCTGCTCTTGACTATGGATGTGATGTGACAGCAACTTGAAGCTCCTGCCTTGATGTCCTCACAAATGATAGACTACATAACCTAGAATTGTAAGCTGAAATGAACTCCTTTCTCCCCAAAGTTGCTTTTTTGTAAAAGTATACTCATTACAGCAACATAAATGAACAAAAACAAATTTCTGCCTACATTTTGTAAAAGTCTGAGATAGTTCCAGTGAGTAAGTTGATATGCCTCAGTATTTTAGAAAAACAAGAAAATGCCAAATTCAAATATATAGAAAGAAATAATGAAGATCATACTAGCAATTAATGAAATGAAGACTAAAAGAATAGTACAAAGGATCAATGAGACGAGCTGATTCTTTAAAAATATAAACAAGACTGATTCTTAGCCAAACTAACCAAAACAAAAGATCCAAATTAAAAAATTAGACATGAAAGTTGATATTACAGTAGGTACCACTGATATTCAAGAATCATTAGAGTATGTTTTTGAAAACATATTCCATTATTGGAAATTTTAAAACAAATATATAAGTTTGTGGCACATACAGTCTATTAAAATTAAACCAAGAGATTATAAATACCTAAACATATCAATAACAAGCAATAATATTAAAGCAGTAATAAAAAATTTTTCCTGGGCCAGTGAGATGGCTCAGTGGGCAAAGGTGTCTGCTACCAAACCTGAAAACCTGAGTTTGATCCCAGGGCCCACAGGGTGGAAGGAAGAAACCAACTCCCACAAGTTGTCCTCTGACTTCCACATGTATGCCATGGTTCATGAATATGTGAAAAAGAAAGTTTCCCAACAAAGAAAGCCTAGGATATATTCCCTAATGAATTAAACCAGAGCTGTAAAGAAGAGTTAGCATCAATGTTCCTCAAAGTATTCCATGAAACGCAATAGGCAGAAATGATTCTAAATTCATTCTACAAACCCAGTATTGTCCTGATATCAAAACCAGGAAAGGATACAAAAACAAAAATTATAGAACCATATTCTCATGAACATAGAGGCAAAAATTCTTAATAAAATATTTGCAAATTAAATTTATAACACATTAAAAGGATCATACCACATAATCAAGTTGGTTTCAGTAAATAGGTCAAACATATGCAAGCCAATATGCAAAATGCACACTAAACAGAATATGCATATTTTCCAGCCATATGATTCCTGCACACATACCTGATTGGAGCAAAGTCAGCTTCTGATAGAAGCATTTACAGACCCATCCTTCTCATGGCACTACCCACAATATCCAAGTTAGGTAATTAGTCTAGGCTCCCTGTTATGGTTTAACTATGAAACGTCTCCCACAGTCTCATGTATTGAACACTTTATCTCAGTTTGTAGTTCTATCTTTGGAGCTGATAGAAACTTTAAGAAGTGGAAAACATAGGACACTGGGGTCACATCTTTGAAAATGATTCCTGATTTCTCTCTCTTTCTCTTTCTCTCTCTCCTTCTTATCTTCCATGAGGTAGCAGTTTCTTTCTCCACATGTTCCTCGCCATGATGTTCTGCCTCACCATAGGCCCAAAATTGATGGAGCCAAGGACTATGGATTCAAACTCTAAAACAATCAGCCAAAATAAACACATTCTCCCTTAAGCTGACTGTGTCAGGAATTTTGTAACAATGATGAGAAAAGTAACTCAAACAGTACCTACTGATGAATGAAGAGACTTTTTATATACGTACACAACAGAGTATTATTCAGTCATAAAGACAAACAAAGTCATAATTTGTCGGGGGCTGTTAGGAGGAAGAAGAATAGAGCTGGAGACCATCACGTTGAGAGAATTAAGGCAGACTCAAAAATGCAAATATCACATTTTCACCCATATGTGGAATCTAGATTGTGGAAAAACAGGCATGAAGTAGAAAAGTACAGGGGCTTATTTGGGAAAAGGAAAGGAACAGTGGAAGAGGGACAGAAAGGCAGGTGAGGATAATGAGTGAAATTGTCATAACTAAAACTATTATGTTCCATTAATGTATACCAATAAAATAAAAAATCAAGCTATCAAAAGATGAACTCATATAATCATATCAATAGATAAAGAAAAGGCATATAAAATTCAATATCCTCCAGGACTTTCAGAAAAATCTCAGAAGAGAGAACTAGTCATTTGGAGAAGGGTTTTCAGCATAACTTCATTGTAACTAATTGCAACTTCAACAACCCTAGACCCAAATAAGGTCACACTATTTCCATCCTAAGATCACAGATTAGTATTTCAACCTACATACTTGGGGGTGATGAAATTCAACCCACAAAAGCAGGAAAAGACAGGAAAGAATATCTGAAATGGTACAATACCCTTGTCATAGAAGTTCTAAAAAGTGAGAAAAGATTTAGAAATTGAAGAATTAAAATGCCTTTTAAAATAAACCATGACAGAATATTTCTCTGGCCAAGGAATGATATAAGATCATGTAGAAAGAATCTACTAGATGCTGAGCAACAGAAATAAGAAAAGATGGCCCTCATCAGCTCAGGATGAAAAATATTTGTTTCATTTTTATTTATGTGTCTGATGCATGCATGCATGCATGCGTGAATGTGTGTGTGCACATATGAGTGAAGTTGCCCATGAGGCTATAAGATGTTGTCAAACCCCCTGGAGCTGAAGTTACAGATAGTTTTGGGCTGTTATGTGGATGCTGGAAACTGAACTAAATCAGTCCTCTACAAGACCAGCAAGTGCTCTTAACCACTGAATCATTTCTTCATCCCCATTTCAGGAAAAAATTAAGTGTAGGAATAAAGAAAAAAAATGTAAGAGCATCCAAAATTTTGAAAATATTCTTCAAACTAACAAAAACAATAAATTAGCATTAGACTTTACATCAATGCTACTGGAGGCAAAACAATAAGAAAGCAATATGCTCTAAGTTTTAACTGAAAATTGAGTTAACATTCAAGTGAGAAGAAAAAGTAGATATAGTATCAGCAGTTAAAAACCATTGATCTGACTCCAGCTCCAGGGTAATACCTGATTAGTTCCAGCCCATCAGAGCAATCCAGTGCTCCTGGAGGTTGGCTCAGAAATGAGTATCTAACACATTCCAGCTGAGACAGGAGAAGAAATTTGTTAAGACTCTACAGAAGTGCCCTCCTTGTCCTCTTAGGACTGGCTCTTTTCCTCTCGTGGATATGAGTATGAAATAAATATGGTCCAGCCCTTAGCAGCCCTCCCAGAGCCACAAAAAGAGCCACATACAATGAAACCCATACTGATGCCTTTGTCAACCAGGGCTCTGTAGGAGGACTGCAGCCTGTTGGAAGAATGCTTGTGACAGTTTTGTATGTTTTCCCAGAGATAGTACATAACTGGGTGCCATGCTGGGCACACAGTAGACAAATTAATTTATTACGTTCAATGGATTTATTGTGTCATTAATGCTTACTTTCTAGAGGAGGCTGAGAAGGGCCAGTCTACAGTCCAAATCCAGCTCACCTCCTGTTTGTTGGAACCTCAGGTTTACTTACTTACACACTGCCTTTGGCTACTTTCATACAACAAAGACAAAGCTATATAGTTGTGACAGAGAGCATGTGGCCCTCCAAACGTGTTTACTCTTAGCCCATTGACAGTCTATCAGTCCTAGAGAAATCCCAGTGCAGGTCTGCAAAGAGAATTGGCTTTGTCCATCTTAGTCTTTGTCTGATTTTCAGTAAGAGTTTTTGCTGAGATGTTGCTTCTGTCTCTGACTAACAAGTGTCCTGGGCTACTTTCTTTATTTATAACCTATTTTCAAGATGAACTGAGTCAATATCTTCAAAATACTTGGTATGATACAGAGTAAGCACTCAGCAAATATTAGTTCTTGTTCCACGTTTGATACTCACCACCATTTACTCAGCCTGGCTTCAACTGGATGGTTCTCACAGGCTTGCTGTTGCAGCTAACAAGTCAGTTCAGATTTAAGGTGTTGTTTCTTTAAGTTGCCTGCTCTACAATGGACCATTCACAGACCTGAAATTCAGTAAAGTCAACTGGCCCACATGGCAGTTCATAAGCTACTCATAGAGATTTGGTTTCACATTGAGAAGAGCCTCAGAAGTTCTCTGCAAGTGCAGCCTGGCTGTGGGAGCAATAACTATGATCATTTGTGTGTACAACCTGTAGCAGTTGGTACAATCCATAACCTAATTTAAATATCAAACATGCAGCCTCTCCAGTACCTCGGAAGTTCTGTTGTAGAGTAGACATTTGATACAATGGCTAGACCAACAAGCAACATTTCTATTTATCCTTTATTATTTAAACTTCCCTCCCAGGGTAGACCAAATTCAGCTCAGTGATAATCAGGGCCAAAAAAATAAGCTATTAAAGGTAAAAATTGGGTTGGGATCATAGGAAGAAGAGAACTTTGATGAGAAAAAGCAAAGAAAGTTTCCTGTCTGGAAACTAAGTGCCACTCCATGAGAAGCACACAGCAATACAACACCTGAGTCTCACCAATAGCTTCAGAAGGAGTTATCCAGGAATGGGCATTGGGGGGGGGCATGCTTAGACCCAGTTTACAAACAAGTTAGAGTGAAATAATACCACTTTCCATGGTGTAGATTTCAAAGCAGTGTATTTGTTTGCAGAATTGGCCTGTGGTGTGGACTAAACAAGTGCTTGGAGATCAAGAAATGACTGGCTGATCTCTCATAGTCCTAAAGACATCAAGAGGGCCAGAGAGATGGCTCAGCGGTTAAGAGCAGACTGCTCTTGCGGAAGACCGGGGTTCGAGTCCCAGCACCCATGTAGTAGCAAACACTGTCTGTAAATCCAGTTCCAGGGTATCTAACACCTTCTTCTGACCTCCATGGACACTGCACAACATGGATGCACTTACATACATGCAGGCAATACACTCATACACATAAAATTAAAATCAAACAAATTTTTCATGAGACATCAAGTCTAAAATCTAACTTTTAAAAAAGGTCTATGAGTGGATTTATGAACATAAAATATAGATGCTCACATGAATGCTCACAGCAAATTGTCTACTTCAGAGAGGAGCTGAGAGCCAGATGGACAGGATGATGCATTTTATGGATGCCAGCCAACCTCCATCCATCAGCCAAACTGCATGAGACCACCACAGCCCATGATCCATGTGGCTATGGTGTCAGGGATGGCATCTCTGCATGTACCCAGCAACATCAGCTCCCTTTCATGAAGTTTCCTCTAGTCACTGTCACTCTTGAGTGCTCAGCCACTCCAGAGACAGAAACCAGTGTGGGGCTCTTGATATTGCAGTTGATCTTTGTCAAAATCAATTCTACTTTATATCACTTTCCTTTCCTACTTATTTCTACCAGGTCCGGTGTCTGAGGACTTATAAGATTGTGTAATGTCAACCCCATGCAAGAAACTCACTTTAATGGGTGGCAGACTCTGGCCCTAGCCTGAGAACTATTGGCAACTGATTACTGCTGGGTGAGGGAAAGTAGATCTTCTTTAAGATCTCCACATAGGCTGACTAAACTCCAGTGGATGAACTTGCACCAAAGGATATCTGGGTACAAATGCTTGACTAGATAGGACTTAACATATATGACAGAATGCATGAGGTCTGGTGGGGAGGTATGTGGGGGCCGTGGATGGAGAAGGGGTCTAAATTTGATTAAGAACTATTGTATAAAATGCACAAAACTCAATAAAAATGTTTTGTAAAACTCACTTTAAAATAGAGGTGTAACAATGACTCCATGGCCACAGGATGTTCTAGTCTTACTGTGTACCTCGTGACCAGAAGCACGCAGCCTGACCAAACAATGAAAGAGCCTACAACTGACTCACTTGAAGAATCTGCTTGGGAATGTCTTCTAGTTTGGGGACATGGTTCCCCAGAATATCATATGAGCACTGCATCAAAGGTCTGTGTACCTTACTATGTCCCCAGTTGCTCAACTACGTGGATCTATACCAGGGAGGGAAAGTAGAAGCAACTTCCCTCACTCCACACTCTGCTCAGAAGAAGAGCTCTTCCAAGTTAGTTTCTAGTTCTCATTTGGGGCAAGAGCTAGGAAAAGGCAAGGTACACTTCCAAGTGACATCATAAGAGATCTGTAGACTAGGAAACTATGATTGTTATTACCTGGCCACTTGGAGACCCTTATGTCAAGAACTAGAAGTTTTTAAAAAGTTGTTAAATGCTGAGATAATCAGTACCATGGCCATGAGGAATTCAGGTTGATGCTACAAAGGACACAAAGGATTATGTCTCAAACAGAGGATCCTGTAGAGCATCCCTTGATACTTAAGTTGACTAGTCATAACTGTTGGTGGACATAATAAGTGCTACAGACCACGAAGATAATACAACTAAGGACGCAGGCCACTTAGAGATGAAGGTCTGACGTTTCTACCAGACTAGGCACCAAGATCAGCCAATGTATGTGCCTAGGAAGACATAAAACAGCTTGATGCTTAGAGGAGGTGGTGGGTGTTGATTGTGGGTGTATTGCAGCAGTAGGGACTGTGCGTTAGTTCACTTGCCCTCTTTAGAAGACTGCAACTGACAGCGATTCTGTGACCAGGTGATTTTTGCACTTTCTCTGTGAGGATAAAAATGAAAGTATCTTGCCAAGTATGGTGGTGCACACCTTTAATCCCAGCACTTATTTGGGAGGCAAATGTAGACAGATCTCTGAGATCAAGGTCAGCCTGATCTAAATAGTAAGTTCTAGACCAGCTGACCCTGCCTCAAAAATGATGAGGGCACCTTGGCCACACTGAAAGCATAGAGCATAAGCAGAGGAACCAGATGTAGAAGGATGAATGGACAGTGTGGAAGACAGCCTATGCAACTCCCGGCACAGCCAGCCCCATCTGCCTCCTGGGCCCATAGTCACCATACCTTCTACCATAGGCAGATGTTTGGCTTCCCACTTGGTAAAGACAAGCTCTGACAGGAAGAACAGTATCCAAATGCCCAGACTCAGTCCATGCAGCTCCACAAAGTGCCAGCTTCCCCAGCAACTGCCATAGAGTTCAAGCAACAAGTCCAGAACTGCAAGAGACTCCATAGGGGCCAACACCGAACATCAAACACTGAAGATACTGGAAAATACAAAGAGAAGGTGGGAACAAGCTGTCCAGAAGGTTAATCCCCCTTCCTTCCTTCCTTCCTTCCTTCCTTCCTTCCTTCCTTCCTTCCTTCCTGTCAGAGCTTGGCTATACAAAGTGGAAGGCCAAGAACAAGCTGTCTTGAAGGTTAATCCCTTTCATAGTGCTTTCCCATGGCTTGGATGGAGGCATTCTCCAGTAACTGAGCACCTGGTTGTTTTGTTGTGAAGGGTAGCCAAATGGATACCACACTACTTTCTAGCTACCTCCCCTTTCCCTGTGTCTCACTTCCCTTTCTCCCTTACTCTAGATGCCTTAGAATTGCACCTCCCAATAGAGTTTCAGCATATAAGCCTTGCCTAAGTTTCTGTCTTCTAGGAAATATGGGCTGAAAAGGATAATGAACAATATTTGGAAAAAACGCTTCATTGCTGCTGACAGGTACTATGTGATTAGGTCTACAATGACTACATCAACATTGAAAAAGTTGGTCTTTTTATCTCACCATTATTCCCTAAATGATTCAGCAGAACAACTATCTCACATTTACACTGTGTATGGTATTATAAGTGATGATTAGGATGAGCATACTCTCTGTGCAAACAGTACACAATGTGAGGGATCCTCAGGTTTAAGAATCCTCAAGAAGTCTTGGATTTATACCTCAAGGATATAGAGAGATGGTTGTATTTCGTATTCATGATCTGTTTCAAATGATTAGGTACAGCACTATTGATTTCCCTTTGATCAATCATGTCCTTCAAGTTTGTAGAGATGAAAAAGGGCAAAACACCATTGTATTAAATTCAGCAGTAGTTTACTTAAGCCTGATCCTTAGTCTACTACTTGCTATGTGCTGCTGAGTGATTCATTGAGCCTCTTTGAGCCTCATTCCCCCACCTAGATCAACAAAAGCTTAATGTAATTAAACATGAGCTCTCTTCTTGGATGCCTGTGAAACGTTGGGCAATATTCATAATGTCCCTACGTTTAAATTTGCTAGTGTGTGAAATGGACATAGTAACCCAACCTACCTCACAGGTTTGCTTTGAGAATTCAGCTGGAACGATATCCCAGTATTTGTGAAGTTCTTGATCTGTTGTTATCATCTCTGAAATAGAACAGAAAGTTCCTCCCTCAAAATGTTGTAAAGATTATCTGTCTTCTCCATGTAGCTCTTGCAGTGGTCTGGGTTGGGTTCACACATCTGGACTCTTATAAAAAGTATGGTGTAATGTTAGAGGACTTTTTCTAGGGAAAAGTTATCATTTGTGTCTGATTGTTTTTTCCTCCCATGCTGGGAGAAGACTAGGCCCATTTCATCACCTTCTGAGCCCAGAGAGTTCATTCTATAAACAGACAGTCTCCACACTTTGCATTCGCTTGCCCCGGCTGTTTTGCAGAGGACAGGCACACACTGAGCAACAACGATCTTCATATCTTTATTCAAGTCCTAATTGAGGAGAAGGAGGCTCTTGGTCAAGAAAGGGAGGACAGATTCATTCCAAATGACCTGATTTTGATTGACAGTTGAGCTGAAGACACCCCTTATATAATCTGGAAATTAATAAAATGGGCTTGTGCCAACATGAGGACACTGCATAAAATGTTATAGATTTATGTATAAAATCTGTGTCTGTCAGACTCACCCAGGATCCTATTCCTAGTGATGGAAGAAACAAGTGATTCTCTATCCTAGCAACAGGCAACCCTGAGAAATGGAAGCACATGCACCAGGCTCAGAAGACATAGCCTGGTCCTCAGGCAGTCCTGAGAGCCCCTGTTCTTTCTCTGCACCGAGTCATGGTCCTGCTATCTATTACCTGTGGGCCTCAGAGAATCCAACCAACCAAAACCAAAAGCACAGCGAGCCTCTGGGATCCAGGGCCACAGTGAGTCAGCAGATACAGCTTCATGGCAGCTGAACCAAACACCAGAGTCTGCACTGATTCTGTTCCTTCCTCACTACCACACTGACCTCATCCAGAATGCCTCCAAAGTTATTCTTCTCCCAAAGGTCCCTCTTTAGAGATTCATAATTGCCATGAAACATCATAATTTATACAATTAATGGTTTATTCCAGACACCACACCGATTTTCACTGTTCAGCTAAATTAAAGGCTGCCTGTTACCAGGAGACTTTACTGCAGTCTCTCCAGCTAATTATCATTTTCAGGCACTTGCCGGGAAGTCAACATCAACAGAAGTCATTGTGAAATTGCCGTTGTTCACCACAAATTGCAAGGTGCTATGACTCTCTCATCCTTGTCACTGGAATCACTGTCATCATCATCATCATCATCATCATCATCATCAATATGGATTGGATGCCCACTTGAGTGCACTTCACTCCACTAAATGCACAACATGTCCTACAGCACAGCTGACAAAGAAACCTAGTCATGGAAATAGCATATCAGACTTATACTACTGTTCAAATTGATTTTCATGAAGTACGAATTATTTTCACTCATTACTCATTTTTGGAACCTAATAGCATAGAAACACAGGCACCAGCAAAGTAACCCTTTATTTGGTAACATCGAGCCTTTGGTGTCTGACACAAGGAGGCTCTCCAAATACATAACAAATAAAGATATAAGTGAATCCTGTAGCAATATATCCACTGAGATCTGAAACTCCGGATGAATAAAAGGAAACAAGAAAGTAAATAGTGCCCTTTTTTTTACAATTTGCTTTATTTTTAATTGTGTGTGTGCATTTGACTGCAGGTTCCAGTGGAGGTCAGAGCTGCTGGATGCCCCGGAGCTGAAGTTAAGGGTGATTGTGAGTCACCTAATATGGGTGCTAGAAACCCAGCTATTGTCCTCTTCAAGAATAGTTCATGCCCTTAGACATCTCTCCAACAGCAGCTCATATCTCTTGAGTGATGTTTAGAGACATAAATTCTTCCTCCAATTAACATTGTGCCCAAGGAAAATTATCACTTTTTTCTCTAAAAAAAATAGCAGACGGAGGAGGACAAAGAGGAGGAGGAGGAGAAGAAGGAAGTAGTTAAAGTTCACTGCAGTATTCTAGGGAGGGGGAGGAGGAGGAGGAGGAGGAGGAGGAGGAGAAATTCACAGAGAAGATTGTCTTAGTTAACATTACTTGTCAACTTGACAGAGCCTAAAATCAACTGGAAAAAAAGTCTCAGTTGAGTAATTTTCTTTATCAGGTTGGTCTGTGGACATGTCTGTGAGAGATTGTCTTGGTTGTTAATTGATGTAGGAGGGCCCAGCTCACTGTGGGTGGTTCCATTTCCTGGGTAGGTGGTCCTGGGCTATATAAGAAAGCTGACTAAGCGTAAGCCTGAGTGTGCCAGGCAGCCAACCAGCAAGCAGCGTTCCACCATGGTATCTGTTTCAAGCTCCTGCTTGTTCCTGCCCTGACTTCCCTCAAATAAATTCTTTCCTCCCCTAAGTTGTTTTTGTTCAGAGTGTTTTATCACAGCAACATAAAGGAAACTAGGACAGACATAATTACATATAATTATGAAAGGGGATTTGTTGATTGCTTACATGATAGGGCCTGGGTAATCTAACAATATCTGTCTACATGCTGGAGAAGCAGAAAACCGGGTAACTGCTCAGTTCACGAAGCTAGAGAACTTAGAACAAGACAGGTCAATGATATAGTCATGGAGGAAGCTGGAGGTTTAGAGCACTCGCTGGGAGTTGCTGGTGTTAGTCCACATTACAAAATTAAAGAAGCTGGAATGTGATATCCACAGCAATGGCAGCATCAGTAGATACCCTGGCTCAGGAAGAATGTATGTCACATGCTGACTTCCTCTTCTTGCACTTCTATTCCACCCAAGTCCTGAGGGTGCTCACCTTAAGGTTGGGTCTTTCCCCCTCAGTTGGTCTCCCACATCAATCCTTCCTGGAAATGCCCCCTCACATGCACACAGAAATGTGCTTCCATAATCCCTTATGCCTTTTAAAGGTGATTAGGTCAGGACTAGGGCCCTTATCATGGGATTAGTGCACTTATAAGAAGAAACACAAGAGTGCTTCCTCCCTCTCTCAACCACTGGCCATTTAAGGATATAACAAAAAGACAGCTGTTTACAAACCAAGAAAAGGGCCCCCACAAGAACCATATCTTAATCTTAATCTTGGCATCTTAATCCTGGATTTCCCAAGATCCAGAACATGTAAGACAAATTTATATTGCTTAAGCCACCCACTCAAAAGTATTTTTGTTAGGCTGGAAAGTTGGCTCAGCAGTTAAAAGCACTGGCTGCACTTGTAGCAGACCTGATTCAATTCCCAGCACCTACATGGAGACTAACAACCATCTGTAACTCCAGTTCCAGGGGAATTCAACACTCTCTTCTGATGGCTGCAGGTTTTGCATGACACAGGTGCAACTTATTTACATGCAGGCAATACACTCATACACATAAAATAAAAATAATAAAATATTTGTGTTTTTGTTACAAAGCCTGAACTAAGACAGTCATTTCAGTTCTCATTATTCTATCTGAAGTCTTATTTAGACCCCTCATTGAATTCTGAGGTTGGAGTTACGTTTGGCCATCCTGGAAAAGCTAAACAGGGCTTAGAACTTTAGTACTAAAGTTTTCTATATCTGTTAAAAACATTTACTCTTTCATTCCTCCTTCTAGTAACATCTTTTTCATTATATCAAAGAGTTAAATTAGAAACTTCTATCAATTGTGAAGGGCTCACGGTGTGTCTGGACTCCATCAGCTAACTCTGGAACATGTATTTGTTGTATGCAGCACATTTCTCCCTTTGGGAATATAACTTTTCCCATTCAATACTGATCCTGCTCAGTTTATGAGGTTTGAGTGAGACTTGTTGTACCCTGGAACAGACACATGAGAAAAGCCTAGTTCTGTGAGGCTCTTGATGCCTTTCAACAGTTAATTTGACAAGGTAGATATAACTCTGCTTCCCATTATACATGTAAGATAACATGACTGACTAGGGTTTGTTCTATCTTGCTTTCAATTGCTGTGGCAAAGCACTCTGACCAATACCAACTTGGGGAGAAAAGGGTTTATTTGACTTATATCTCCCAGGTCACAGTTCATCACTGAGGGAGCCCAAGGTACAAACTCAAGCAGGAACCTGGAGGCAGGAGCTGAAGCATAGGCCATGGAGGAACACTATGTACTAGCTTGGTCTTCTGGCCTGTGTTCAACCTGCTTTCTTATACAATGCAGGACCACCTGTCCAGGGGTGGCACTGACCATAGTGGGCTGGGCACTCCCCCACTTTACAATCAAGAAAATGCCCCACAGACATCGCCACAAGCCAGTCCAGTGGAGGCAATTCTCCAATTGAGGCTCCCTCAACCCAGGTATGTCAAATCAACAACTAAAGCTATCTAATGCAGGGTTCTTTTTGTTTGTTTGCTTTCTGAGACAAGGTCTCCCTGTAACCCCAGCTGTCCTGGAACTCACAGGGTAGACCAGGCTGACCTTAACCTTCATAGAGATCCATCTACCTCTACCTCCTGCGTGCTGGGACTAAAGGCATGTGCCACCATGCCTAGCTGATTGGGATTCTTGACTTGATTAAAATCGTACATGAATAAGTCAAGAAAGCTGCTATACAAACTCAGGGTGTTTTTCCTTTTTTCACTACAAATATGGTACTCCAAGACTGGGGATATGGTTCAGTGGTTAAAATCACATGCTACTCTTGAGGACCCTAGTTCAATTCCCAGTACCCACACTGAGTGGCTCACAAGTGCCTGTAACTCCAGGTCCAGAGGATCTGACACCCTCTTCTGGCTTCTGTCGGCACTTGCACGCACATGGCATATATTCACACAAACATAAACAAATAAAAATAAATCTTTTTTAAAAATAGAGCAATCCGGGGCTGTAGAGATTGCTCAGTGGTTAAGAACGCTGGCTGTTCTTGCAGAAGACCCAGGTTCGAATCCCAGCACCCACATGACAGCTAACAACTGTCCATAGCTCCAGTTCCAGGGGATCCGACAGCCTCTCTGTCTTCTGCGGACATTGCACGACACAGGTGCACTTACCTACATGCAGGCAATACATGCATACACAAAAAATAAAAAATAATAAATAAATTATTTTTTAAAAAGATATAGCATTCCCTCCATTTCCCTGCAAATCTGTGAACACTTAATGTATCATTACATCCTCGCTGTGAACATAGACAGAAAGGTACCCAAGATTCTGAGAAGCAGCAATCCATCAATGCAAGAGAGCAGCTGTTAGCAACAGCCACGAAAGAGATGCAGAACATGAGCCAAGACAAAAGCAGAAGAGTAACACTGTCCAGAGCCAAATCGATAACTTGGCTTGGGACTGTCAACATAGATTTTCAAACAGGAGTCCAAGAAAAAAGGATGGCAATGATCTCCCAACCATGTCTACATAAAAGAAACATAAACTCAGAGGGACAAAAATGTTTAATCAGTAGAAAAATAATCTCCAACGAGGAGTGAGGCTGGTTTTTCAAAACTCACCAGAGCTTCAATAAAATATATCCCAAGATTATCTTCTTCAATTGGCCTAGCATCTATTGAGTGCTAATTCATGACACTGAGTACGTGGTTGCTCTTAATTCAGTCTAGCAAACATGCTTTCAAGTCTTCTATGCACAAGGGATTATACTTGGGATTAGCAACAAAAGGAGGAGCGAGCAGTAAACCCTACATTCAGAGAAGTGATGGAGAAAGAAGTTGAGGAAGACCCCAAGGTTCTGACTTGGGCAGCAGGGAAGCTAAAAATTAACTGAGAGGCTGGGTGTGGTGGCGCACGCCTTTAATCCCAGCACCCAGGAGGCAGAGGCAGGTGGATCTCTGTGAGTTCAAGGCCAGCCTGATCTACATAGTGAGTTCCAGGACAGCTGGAGCTACAGGGAGACCCTGTCTCAAAAAGATCAAAAAAAAATTAACTGAGAGAATGTAAGAGGAAGGAATGCATTTAACTATAAGAAAGAACTCAGCCAGCAGAGTTCTAGCAATAGACATTTTAATCACCATAAAATCTGGGAAAGTGTAATTCAGATCAGTGAAGTGGTTCAGTTCAGCCATATCATCAAAGATTCAGGCTCAATCCATTCTTTATTCCGCATCCTTGACGTAGCTCTGTGCTTATTGCTTTATGTTCACAGTAAGGCTGCCACAGCTCCAAGCACCCTTCTGCATTCAGGAAATGTGTGAACAGGTAGTCTCATCTGTCTCTTATCAGTAAAGCTGTATTTTTCCCAGAAGCCTTCACCATCACATTGCTACTTCTAGTTATAAGGGAAGCTAGAAAAGCATCTAGATTTCCATGCTGTACAGCCAGAGGTTAAAACAAAAACTAATACAAACAAACAAGGAGCTGGTGAGATGGCTGTGTGGGCTAAAGTGCTTACCACACAAGGGTGAGGACCTGCATTCACATCTCCAAAACACATATAAAAGTTGGAAACATAGAAATCCCAGCACTTCTACAGGTGGATGGGAGGCAGAGACAAGACAGTCCCCAGAAGCCCACAGGCCAGCTAGCCTGGAAAACACAATAGAAAACATCAAGGAGAACCTGTCGCAAACAAGGTGGAAGACTGACACCCAAGGTTGCCCTCTGGCCACCATATGGGTCCCGAAATATGCACATACTTGCACACACCTACATACAAAACCAAACCAGGAATTGTGAGATATTTAACACAGACAATATGTTCAGTCAAAAATTTACCTCAGCAAGACCAGCAACATTTAGGAAATTCCCAAATAATTCCAGCATTTTATGACCTCCTAAATCAACCAACTACTTTGACTCCTTCATCACACTGAAGGACTTGGGAACTCTAGAGCTCCTCACATAGGCCTAAGCACATAGCTGACATCAATAAGCATTTCTCAATTTACTTGATAATAGAATTTAAACCCAGAAGAAAATTTCACCTGAAAGATTATAGGCTATTTTTAAGTTTTGACCAATAAAATCTAACTGCACAAGAATCTCTAAAACTGGAGATAAGAGCAGTTTTTGTAAATTCCACTTATGTGTCAGCTATTGGATTAATATTTAATTTGTTCTCCCTCTTCAGTCCCTCTAATGTGTCTTAAACCCCAACATCTCAAACCCCACCAACCCTGTAAACTGCATTAAAAGAAAGACAAACATTCAAATGTAGAGTTCCCACTCCCCACGCAGACATGAAACAAATGGAATGAAAAATTAAAATGCAATCTTGGCAGCTAGCTGTATATAAATCATTTCCTAGTTCTAGAATATCGAATAAACAATCACTAGATATGTAAACATCTAAAAAATTATAAACTGGAATTTCCCTGGCAATGTTGAGTGGTCCAGGAGGTGGGCCCACAGCAGCGTTCTCTTCTAATTCTTTCCAGTACCTTTTACATCAATTAGTCAGAGCCATGGTGCACCTGTTGAATGTAAATTGCTTTGTGAACAGATGCTCCATCCCAAAGGAAATAGGTTGGCTACCGAAAGAAGCATTTAGTCTGGGGCCTGCTGATAGCATAGCATCTTGATTTCCCTAGACAGGAGGCAATACATGTAAGTTTATTTATATATACTAAACACAGGAGAGTTGGGCTTTTCCTAGACAGCTAGGTTAACCCTTAAAACATTTCCCACTAGTCCCTACACATCATAGAAGGAGGTTTGAGTATTTATTGTTATTATTATTAATGATTCATTTACAGTCAACTGCTTGAGGAAACGGCTGCATTAGTGTGCATAATGGTCATTGGAATCTGGAAACAAGTTGAGAATTGTAACTCTGCTTGTTCCAGAAAGTTGCTTTCTTTATCAAGTTACAGAATTCCAAAGTGGGATACAAGAGGCAATAAAAGTAAAACACATCCACCATAGACAAGAATGATTAGAGCTCTGTGGAGAACACAGCCCCCAGGGGCAGAGCTGGGCAAAGCAGAAGAGAAATGCCCTGAATTCTTCCGCCTCCATTTTGGCACTCACCAGAAGACCAGGCAAGCATATACACATGAACACACACACACACACACACACACACACACACACAAATGCACTTACACAAACACATGCACATATATACAACATAAACACAGAGGCATACACACATAAACACATGCATACACATACACACATATATACAGGCACACACATACACACATAAACAAATGCATACACACATACATACACAAACATAGGCGCACACATACAATCATAAACACAACACTACCATACACAAACAAGTGCACACACATATAAACACATCAACAAATGCACACATGTTTATATGCATAAACCCATATGCACACACATACACACATAAATACATACACATATACACACAAAAATACATAAACACCCATATAGACACATAAATACATAAGCACACACATACATAAACATATGCATACACACATAAATATATAAACACATATTAAATACATACCACATACATACATACATAAACCCACACAGACACATAAGCAAATGAATACACACATACACATATAAATACATGCACACACATACACAAACCTACACACATACATAAACACATGCACACATAAACACGTGCACACAAACACAAACATCTATAAATATGCATACACACATAAACAGACACATGAACACAAAGACATGCACAGACATGCATAAACATACACACACACACACACACACACACACACACACACACACACTGGCCCTGCCCCCTGAGCTTTCGGTAAGTCCCCATTCCTAAGAAATCCATGCTCCTTTGCTTTACCCCTCCCTGAAGACTCTTTCTGTCCTCAGAATCTAATCTCCCAGAAGCCAGAGTCAAGTGAAGTCTGACACTGACAGGAGGAAGGCTGATGAGGCTGCTCCAAAGAGCAGCTGCGCTGTGAAAGCCTGACTTACTCCAGACTGCTGGAAAGATTTCTAATAGCAGACCTTGGGCAAGATGTGCTCTATCAGGGGCCCTTTCTAGCTTCCTCTAATCTTAGCTTGGCCTATTTATAAAACAAGCTCTCTCAAATGGTTTCGTTATTTTTTTAACTAAGGTATTTGACCAAAACAAAAACATATCCCAAAACCCAAAAATATTATAGGATAAAAACAAAATGGGTTTTTTTTTTTCTTTCCTTAACTGCTGAGCAAGTCACTTAATGCCTGCGTGAGCTGGGATGGCTCCTATGAGTCTGTGAATTCCAAAGGCCTGTGCTATTAGAGTCACAAACTAAATGGAGCTCTCAAACACTCCTCAGAAAAGAAGGTGCTTGTCTGTTTGCATTTTGGAAACAGGATGCACAGAGGGCTGGTGGGGAGAATGCTGGCTTATCAGGTCCAATGGGAAGTGCGTCAAGTGAATGTGCTGAAATTGTGAAGCCAGATATTCAGAGGACTCAGGAACAAGACTCTTCATGCAGGTCTGGAAAAATCCTTCTAAGCAGGGATGATATCAGTGAAAATGCTCTAAGCAGAAAATGGACTTGACTCTCACAGAACAAAAGATAAGATTAATGTGCCAGACAAGGAGAGCGCTCAAAGGAAAGTTACAGGTGCTGACATCAAAGCGCTAGAGAACAGCCAGAAGATTAGGATGTTAGAAGCTCATCGTTTAACATCTAGAGATCCTTAGGACTCATCAGACAAAGTATATATTGTACCAGTCAGAATCCTTTCATAACCTGGGCATGGTGGCACATGCCTATAATCCCAGCACTTGGGAGATGAAGGCAGGAGCATCAGAAGTTCAAGGTCATCCTCTACCTCATAACAAGTTCAAGAAAGAACAAAAGAAAGAACCCTCTAAAGAAGCAAGAAATCAGACTGACTCTTAGAAAATAGAGAGAACTAGAGGTTATGGATATAACTCAACAATACATCAAATGTCTAGCATGTGTGAGGCCCTGGGCTCAGTCCCCGGCACCAGAAGGAAAGAAATATGGGAAATTGATTAAACAGTGAATAGATGAGACCAGAAAGCAAAGAAATTGAAAACGCACAGCCAGAATCCACAACTCCCCCAGGGCAGGAGGAACTGCACAAGGAAATGGCATTATCACAGCGTTGTGCACAACAGAGGTAAAGCCGCTGCCGTGGCCACCATGTGGCCTAGAAACAAGCCTCACCCAGGAGCAGGCAAGAGAGAAATACCTGGATTCCACCCTCCAGCCTTCTGCTAGTGCCTCTCACTGGCCAAATCTAGCTGGAATTCAATTGGCTAGACCTATCTGGAAATGCAATCCCCTCTGGCAAAGAGCAGAGAAGGGAGGGTAGAAATGGATCTTAGAGAAAACGGCCAAATGACCTGTGTACAGATCAACTCAGAGGAGTATGAAATTCTCTCTGCTCCAACCAGGTCTAATCAAGCAATTTCCCAATAGATCGTTTCTTATCTGTCCAATCTGGTTGGCCAGTCATACAACTCAGGGGCTCCCTACCTATTAGCAGTGTGATACATTTGTTTGTGAGAGCTAGTAGGCGCCCCACAGAATCGAACAGCCATGATTTCTTATAGATAGAGGTAGAAAGATGATGAGTAATTATGTGGAAAGAGGATAATCTTAAAACCTAGTCTACAAGATACCTAAGCAAAAGTGGGGGAAAGCTTTTCCATCACTGAAGTCCCAATTATTTTATTTTCATATCAAGTTGACTCTTCCTCCCTCTGTAAAAACAGTATCATCTACCTACTTCCTTCCCAAAGTCACAAATTTGGAAGTCTCACTGGTCTCCTCATTTTGTAACCACAATCAAACTTTCATATGCATTAACCTCAAAAGCATATCCTAAATCCATCCACTCCCTGGTCCAAAATCCTCTCTGCCTCCATTCCTAGTTCTGTCCACCTTCGTCCCTTCCTGACAGTGACAAATGACCTCCCAAATCCCTAGCTGCTTCCAGTCCTGGGCATGCCTGGCATCCTACACCTCAAGTTCCTCTAAGGGGCCTCCTGTTTTTGTTTGTATCTAAGTCAAGGCCATCTCCTCAGAGCAATCTGGGAAGGGGGTGATTGAAAACCAGCCCTTACACTAATGGTGCTTTGTTTTATTTCTTCATAGCAGTTTGGGTACAAGAAGTTCTCTTGTTCATTTTGTTTCCTTCTTACCTTCTCCACAAAGAGGTAAGCCATACAAGGGGAATAGCAGGGCTGCCTTAGCCACCATCAGAACCCAACGCTATCAATAGTGCTTCACACAAAACAAGCACTGGATAGTCATCAAACAAAGAACTGAATCTCTTACTCTCCCTGTTAAATTGTTTTCCCCCATCAGTTTAGATAATATAGGGACATGTAGACTCAGTAAAATTCATATGTCAGTTATGAACATGTTTCGAGAGCATATTTAGAAAGTAAACATTACCCCTCCCCTGACAAAGAAAATGTTTTAGATGAACCCACCTGTCTGCTTAGGATGCCACAACATGGTTTAAACAGACTTTATTCTCTCAACAGTCCTGGAGGCTGACATTCAAAACCAAGGAATCAGCATGATGGGTTCTGGGAAACAGCCCACACTCCTGAGTTTATCTAACTTAATTACTTCCCAAAGGCTTCTCTCCACATCTCATTATACTGAGGATCAACAGACACATTCAGCAGTGTGCCCAGCAGAATAGAATCCCAGTGCCTAAACACGGAACATCAGAGCTTTACCAAGCTGGCTCAAGCCCTCTGTCCAGATAGTTCCTCTCCACCTCTAAGTTTCCCTCAAAACCTCTTAGAAAATGGCATGCTCTTCCATATCTCTATGTGTGAAAACTCCCTTCCTCCTGCCTCAAATCCTGTCTCCTTGGTCTATGTGACACCCTCCAAGATTCAGCTTATAAGTTACTTCATCAAAGTCTTCCTTAGCCCATCTTAGGTAAACATAAACACTTCTATCTTTATGCTCCTAGGGTATTCTGCCCAGTGCTTTCTACAAGATTTGCATATTTTTCATTATTATAAAAACACTCATATATCTTCAACTGAACTGCATGCCCCTTAAGGGTATAGTCATATTATGTCATACTCGTATCTTCATTCCTGGTCCTCGATTTTATGTACTTAAGTAATGTTTCTTTAGAAAATGAATAAATCGACACTAGACTTGGAACTGAATTCTCGGGTTGTAATCTCTGGAGAGATGATATGTAAGGAATAGAATATTTAAAATACCTAGAATCCTGGGGTGGGGGGGAGATGCTGTTATTCAGCTTTCTGTTACTCTGACAAATTACCTGAAATAACCAACTGATATGGAGGAAAAGTTCATTTGGGCTCAGAGTTTCAGCGATCCATGGTCAGTCCATGGTCATTTGGTACTATTGGTACTACTGTTGACAGTCCATTATGACAGGAAAACATGGTAGAGGAAGCCTGCTAACCTTATGGTGTTTGTGAAAGAAACAGAAGGAACTGGGGTCCCAATACCCCTTCAAGAGAATGCCTTAAGTGTTCAACATCCTCCCACTGGGTCCCATCTCCTGTAGGTGTGTCCAATCTTTGGCCGCATGTGGCCAAGGATAGCTATGAATTTGACACAACCCAAAATCACAAACATGACATTGTTTTGCATTTTTTTCTTTGTAATTCAGTTGCACAGTTCTTGAGTGTGAACTTGCTGATGATAACATCATTTTTGCAAATTATGGAGACACCTGTAAAGTTGGAGACGCTTGTAAAGTTCCATCTTCCTAACAGTACCACAGGCTGCAACCAAATCTTTGCCTTATGGGTCTTTGAGGGACATTTACCCAACTGAACCAATAGTCACCCTCACCTCTCAGCCCTGAACATGGGCTACAAATCTAAGAAAATACTTTTCTTAACTGTTTTCCTTTGCTGACCTGTTTTCATGCCATTTGTACACAGTTTTGCTTACCAGTAGAGGAGGACACTATAGCAATCTCTCTTTTTTTAATAAAGCTCTCAAATTGCAGGCATGCCACTGTGCTTTGCATCTGCTCTTCTGTCACTCTGTAGAAATGGATTGGAATTACTTCTTTGATGAAATGCCCACAAGAGTTTCCCATCTGCCTGTGTGGTCAGGAAGGGAGAAGGCACAGCAGCAACTTTGTGTGACTGGTGCCCATCCTGAGACCGGATCTCCAGTTCCTTCTTAATAAGTCATGACAACCTCCAGGAAGCCCCAGGGAGGGCTGAGGCCATGCACATCTACCAACTGTTTTGCTCCACAGGCCCCCCAACCCACGCCTAGCAAGAGCTACTAGCAAGAATACAAGCCTGGCTTCTCCCCAGTGTGGTTGCTCTGGCTCAGGACTACCATGACTGCTGTAGACTTATGTTTAACCCGGGTTCTCCTTGTCCATTGGCTTCTGCTTCCTCCTGGCCTAGCGACTATGGCTCCACATTGCTCAGCACTGGTTGGATGTGCACCGAGCCCTTACTCAAAATGTTCTGCTTTGGGACACTTTTGGTCCTAGATTCAGCGTTGTCTCCTCTGACCTACTTGCTGCCCAGGCCTTTGCCACATCCTCTCCTGCCCCAACCCTTCCAACACTTCCCTCCAACTCTCAACCACCCCTTGCCCCTGAAGTTTCCCACCCCCTGGGGCCATGGTACCAAATGTATGAAAGAGAAATTCACAAAGCCTAATTCTTGATGAGGACTGGAGAGGTGAATCAGTTGTAAAGTGTTTGCTGTGCAAGCATGAGGACCTGAGTTGTGTCCCAGTGCTCACATATAAAAGCTGGGGAATGGTCGTCCACGTTTGTAATCCCAGCACTGAGGCAGGAGACAGTCAGACCTCTGGGGCTCACTGGACAATCAGTCTAGCCTAATTGGTGAATTCCAGGTAAATGAGAGATCCTGTCTCCAAAACCAAGAGGTTTTGTGGCTTCCAGGGCTATATCTTCAGAACCTTCTTAGCTGCTGGGGGAGGCAAAAAAGTATCTAAGCCAAAAGCTAGATTCTTTGGACATGGAATGGTTGGGGGTAGGGTTGGTTGGCTTTTAAATTCTTGCTGTGGGAAAGTATGGGTAAAGATTCTGAGTCTCAGCCACATCTGAAGTTGATTGACTTGGATTCTTCTATACAGAACAAGGCATGATCTAGAATCAATTAATCTCTAGGTGACCGAGAAGAGAGAAGTTTCCATTTTACCGTGCTGAAATCTGGATATTATTTAGAGAGAATCAATCTATTTCCCCTTCCATTTAAAACTCTATTTATCAGAATAGTCATTATGGAAAACACAATAAAGTTTTCCCAAAAGAATTTCACTGGTTGTGATTGACTTCAGGAATACTATCAATAGCACAAATATATATAATGTTTGCACTGGATTCTAGACTCTTGGATCTGACCTCACTGAGTGCCAACAAAATGAAAACTAGAAAGACCTTTAATCTCACAAGCCTTTTGGTGAAACTCTCCCCACTTCATCAATGGATGAGTATTTAAAGACTAAAAATTAAGATGTCTGGGCTGGAGAGATGGCTCAGTGATTAAGAGCACTGGCTGGTCTTGCAGAGGACCTGGGTTTGAATCCCAGCACCCACATGGCAGCTAACAACTGTTCATAACTCTAGTTCCAGGGAATCTGACACTCTCTTCTGTCCTCCATGGGCACTGCACGATATAAGTGCACTTATATACACATAGGCATAACACTCATAAACATAAAATAATTTAAAGATCAAAAATATTAGTAAAAATTAAGATGTCAAGACAGGGTTTGAGGCTGCGATAAGCACTGAATGTGTGATGGTTGAAGGAAGAAAAGAATAAAGAAGAGAAAGTGGGTGGGGAAAGGGGAGGGGGAAGGCAAATTTGTGTTCCATGCTATTAGGTGAAAAGTAGAGACACCATTGTACAGATAATAAAATAACTGGGTTAGGAATCAGTCAAGAATCAGGGGTTCTAAGCCTGACTCAGCCACCAACTTGCCATGTAACCTTGAGACATCCCACCCCATGTCTATCTGAAGTCTCAAAGTCTGAGAAATAAAATCCAGATTTCAGCAGGGAAAGCTGATACTTCTCTCTTCTCAGTCGCCTAGAACTCAGTTGATTTTAGATCACACTTGGTGCCCAGTAGAAGGATCCAAGTTGATCAACTTCGGATGCACCTGAGATTTGGAATATTTACCCACACTGTCCCATAGCAAGAATTCAAAAGCCAACCAACCCCCAGCCACTCATGTCCAAAGAATCTAGCTGTTTGCTTGGATACTTCTTTACCTCACCCCACATCTAAGAGGATTTGAGAAAAATAGCTCTAGAAGCCACAATAGCCACTACAGATGGCCCTAGACAGGAAAAACAGGAAACATCCCACTCTGGGCTAGGTTCTCATGCTGTGAATTGCCAAAGATAAGACCAGCATGAATCTATTTCCCCTGAAATTTAAAATTCTATTTTTCCATTTTCATTATGGAAAACAAGATGGAACTTTCCCAAAAGAATTTTAAAAAGAACAACCACATGATCAAGCAATTCCTCTACTGAGTATCTAGTCAAAGAAAATGAAGCAAGAGCATCAAAGAGATACCTGCATACTCGTACTGGTTGTAATACTGTTCACTATTAGTGGACCTAAGTGTCCATCAATGGATGAATGAGTGAAGAATATGTGATGTCATGGAATACTAGTCAGTCATTAAAAAAAAGAAGAAAATCTTATCACTTGAGGCAAGATGGATAGAATTGGAGGTCATTTTTTGATATTTTATTTATTATTTTTACTTTATGTGTATGAGTATGTTGCCTGCATGTACATGAGTGCACACGTGTTGTGCAGTGCCACAGAGGTCAGAAGAGGGCTTCAGATTCCCCTGGAACTGGAGTCAAGGATGGTTAGTAGCCACCATATGGATGCTGGAAATCAAACCCGGGTCCTCTGCAAGAGTAGTCACTGCTCTTAACTGCCGAGCTATCTCTCCAGCTTCAGAGGTCGTTATTTTAACTCTAGCATAGAAAGGAAAGTGTTGTGTTATTTCATTCATATGTGACACTAAAAAAAAAATGATGATTACTGGAGGCTGGGAGTGGGGGTGTTGATTAATAGGCACTAAATTCCATTTAGTACCAATTGTACCAGCAGGCAGACAGTTAAGAACAAGCTCTGGCATAGCACTATAGCATGACTACAGATACTAGATATGTACTGTATATTTCAGAAATCAAGAAGAAAGGCTATTGAATGTTTTCACCATGAGAAGATGATAGTCAATTGAGGAATGTATAATCCATAGTCACTTTTCTTGTCATTGTGACTAAATACTTGATAGAAGTTACCTGAGAGAAGAGGACTTTATTTTGATTCACAGTTTGAGGGTACAGTCCAACATGGTTGAAGGTATGGTGCCAGGAGTGGCTTAAGGTTGTGGCAGTTGGTGTATGAGACTGCCTGCTCACATCTGAGAAGATCAGAAAGCAGAAAGAAAGGAACGGGCTTTCATCTGGCTTTTGCCTTCATTCTCTTTTTCTCAGTCTGGGCACCCAGCCCATGGAATGTGCCACCACTTCAGGATAGCTCTTCCCTCCTAATTAATCCTCAGAGAAACAACCTCACAGACATGCCTATTGGTGTGTCTCCTCACACAGTCAAGCTGACAATGAAGATTCACCATCACAAAGAGATAGATATATTTAACCTCATTTAAACATTATACAATGTATACATATATCAAACTATCATATAGCATGCCATTATTATATATAATTTTGTGTTCATATTTTAAAGCTTATAGTAGAGACTGGGTATGTAGTTGAGTGATAGACTGCTTACCTATTATGCATGAGGCCCTGAGTTCAATCTCCAGCACCACAAAACACTGATTAATTAAAATAACAGGCTAGAGAGGTGGCTCAGAGGTTAATAGCACTTGCTGCCCTTCTAGACAACCCAGGTTCAGTTTCCAGCACCCATATGGCAGCTCACAACCATCTGTAACTCGAGTTCCAAGGGATCCAATGCCCTCTTCTGGCCTCTGTGGGCACCAGGTACACACATGGTACACATATATATCAAGTAAACATTCATATACATAAAATAAAGCTAAATAAACTTCAATAAAACATTAATTAATTAAAATAAAATTCTATTTTGTGTGTTTTTGAGTCTTAATTTAAAATGGCTTGCTGCTCTTGGGTGTTTTCTGCACAGCTCTCTGTCAGCCATACACAGTAGGAAGAATAAAGAACTCCTCAAGAAAGTCTTGGGCCTGTTGCCCTGGTGTGAGGTTGTATTTCAACAGTGAATAATCCCAAGCCTTTCGTGTTGAGTCAAGGTGGGGGACCTTGCTTGTGAGACACTTTTGAAAAAAAATGATTAATAAACCTTAAGTAGGAAAAAATAGTATTTTTTCCTCCCCACCAGCCATTCATTCCCCCTTGATGCCGATAGGTAATTATCCTCCTGGGCACATGACAGCATGGGCAGATCCTCCCTTCTCTCAGCCTGGAAAAGGTTTGGGGTCTGTAAAATGAGTCTATCAGATGGAGCTGCACCATAGTTCTGTGACCCATCCAACCATCAGAATAATATGGAAAGGGAAATTGCCAAAAGACTAAACTCCAGTGATAAGATACATGTAGCATACAAATAGACAATGCAAATGCTTGTTTGATCTAACCAAGATTGTCAAACAATACTACAGCTTAGGGGAAACGACCCAGAGTCCCTATTGAAGGCAAGTTCTGCATCCTTCTTTGATCAGAGTCCTGTTTTGAGTCTGTGAGAGGAAGGAAGGCAGCAGATGTACCAAGGGTAAAGGTCTCGGCTCACAAAACATGCTTGAACCCCCAAACAATAGCGGCCTGCATGAAGACTCAGCCCCCATCCCTCCACAGTCAGGGCCTCTCCACCACCCGCACAGTCCTTGAAGCTCCTTCACTACCCACAGGTAAAGCCCCCAGGACCCCAAAATGCTCTTCCTTCTGTCCTCACTCCCAGAGTCCTAGTCTCACCTTCCCTGATCTCAGTAGCAATCGTTCCAGGCTGTGTTCTAGCTCATGGCCTTGGACAGTTCCTGTAGACCCTAGATCATCCCTCACACTGGGTGCTGTCACCATTGTTCTTGTTCATGGCCTTGGACAGTTCCTGTGGACCCTGGGTCATCCCTCACACTGGGTATTCCCTCTGTTCAATAGCTGCCACTGTATATAAGTTCCATTCAGACTAAACCTGTAATCCCAGCCTGTGCCAGACCTCAGGATACCCACAGGCTACATAGGAGGTACACACTAGCTACCTACAAACACAAAATGATTCCCATCACTCCATTTACCCGTCAGAACCTGGAAGCTATTGACTGAAATGTGCTGTTTAAGCCCATGTGTTCAAATTGGAATTCTCAGAATCTGGGGATCCACAGAGGGGCCTTAATGGTCCTTCCAGAGACAAGGGAAGGTCACAGAGAGGCTCCAGGCACCTGCCTCCCTCACCCAAAGTAGGTCTTCCTTACCTGTCTTACACATTTGCCTTTCTCTGGTGAATTTATTGAAGGGAGGACTCCAAAAAGAGCGAATTCACTACTTCATGAAAAAAGAACTATAATTTGAATTATGATATTTTTATTTTGTTATTTTAATGTTAAAATTGATTTCATTTTTTAATAGCTCAAAGTTACTAGTAAGTAAACATCTCTAAAACATAATCTTCTCTAGCCATGTCAAATGCAAAACCAGCTCTTTGGAATCATTGCTGAGTGAGATCAGTCACCCCTCTTTTCTCCTTATTATCAGGAAAAGTAAAGCTGATTTTTTTTCCCTTAGCAAGACCTTTTCAGAGTGTCCATATATGTAATGACATAATTATAATCCATGAGAGCTACATAAAAATGTTAATGACTGTTTCTCCTGAGAAACAGCAAGCTATTCCATGTTTGTGAATAAAATGGTATGGAAATCATCTCAGAAAAAAAGAAGAGGATGCATTTAAATTTGGCATTGACCTTTGTAACAGTCAGCCCTGGCTTCCTCTCAGCTAAGAATGGTAGGCATGGATAGCTGCACCTTTCAGCAGCAGGTCTCTAAATCCCGTCATTATGTGCTGTCTGAGCCACCAGCATAATCCTCACAAACAAAGCTGCCTCCTCCTCTTTGTAAGTTAACACATCACCACAGAAATAAGAGATATGAATGTTCTTTTTTTCCCAAACAAAAAATACATATTTTCCCTGCCTCTGGCAACTAGTAGAATACAAAAGGCATTCTTCAAGCCCCTGGATTCTCAGTGTACCAAAAGTGGGTGTCTTTCTTCCCATGATCTCTCCATCTCTCCAACTTCCTTCTTTTCCCCCTTGTATTCTACCTCTTCTCCCCATCAGTTGTGGCAAAGGCTGAGGAGCATTGGCCAGAAGACACTGCCTCGGTAGCCCTGGGATGGAGAAGACAAAGAACAAAAATCTCTCTGCCCCTAAGTGCATAAGACAATATCCTCAAGAGAACCTTGTCCTGCTGACATCGTACACTCTGCAACAAAAATTCAAAGTATATGATTCAACAGAGCTCTAATCCTACCCGTCTTTTGCCAAAGAGCTTCCTTTATCCTGGCTGGTCAATATTCCAGGATGGTGATCTCATAAGGAAAGATGATGGAAGGAAAAAAAAAACATACCTTTCTATTCTTTGGGAAGAAAAGTTAAAAGGAAATAAGTAAATAAATATAAATAAATAAATGTAATTTTGAGATCCTTATTTTTTGTCAAGAGCCCAGGAGAGGAGTTGTTCCTGTATATCAGGCACCAGAATGAAGAAGATGCTTGAGCAGTATTAAGGCTCTGAGCTATCAAATCCACACAGCATATTGTATAAGAAGAATCAGAGAGCTGTAGGAATCCACTGAGCCTGGGGATTCTTTTTCCTGCAGCATAACCTAGAAAACACTGACAGATACAGAAAATGGGCTGCAGCAGCAAAAATAAATGTAAAATACATGGCATCATCTTTGGAGTGGAATGGCAGGTGGTAAAGCTCTCCTGAAGTGGTACATCTGCCTCTGATCAAAAGCAGAAGTCTATTGCAAGGGTTCATCTCTGCTCTCCTCCTCCGCCTTAAGACCAAGATTGTGGCAGCTTCTCAGCCTTGATCCTAAAAGGGGAAGTCACATGAGGACAAGCCATACCCATGACACAAGCTGAGGAAGGAGCCTTTGTGTTCAGCACCTTCGAAAGACCAGGCTCCAGTGGATGAACTCACACTGAGTGACTTCTAGGGACACAAACTTGACTCCAAAGGTCTTAACATATATGACAAAATACATGAAATCTGGTAGGGGGGTTGGGGGTACAGATAAAGGAAGGGGTCTAAATATAATTAAGATGTATTATATGAAATACACGAAAATTCCACTAAAATATATATTTTAGAGGTTGGGGATTTAGCTCAGTGGTAGAGCGCTTGCCTGGCAAGTGCAAGGCCCTGGGTTCAGTCCTCAGCTCTGGAAAAAAAAAAAAGATGTATTATATGAAATACACCAAAATTCAATTCAAATATATATTTTAAAAAACAGTTACAAATGATACATTTAGGGGGTTAGCGATGCAGTTCAACTGATAGCGTACATGGCTAGCATGCATAAAGTCCTGGGTTCAATCCCTAGCGTTGTGAGATAAAGGAAGGAAGGAAGAGATGGAGGGAGGGAGGAAGGAAGGGAGGGACTTACACATCTTCCTATCTATGGAAGTAAAAGGAGACCATGTAGAAAAGGAAGATCTAGAGGACCAGGGGAAGAAAGTATTTAGGACATCAACAAGAGAAAATGTAAAAGAAGAGGGATGTTTAGCATATACTTTGTCATCTGGAGTGTAACTATCCTGGCAGGGGCAAAGATTCCAAGGAGAGACACAGGACTCTCCCTTTGGCTATCAGACTATTGAACAATGGATTCCATGGAACTAGAAACTCCTCAGGACTGTCATTCCCAGAGATGAAGGGCTGGAGCTCTGGTGCCAGCCAGAGGAGGAACTTGTACCCCAAGAAAAGATCAGCTCACCTTGCAGAACATACTGGAGCTGAGACAATGATGGGTCAGTGATGGATGAACTGCTTAGCTGTGAGTACTTACGCTGTCTTTAAACCTAAATCTTGAACTGGAGAGAGAGCTCAGCAGTTAAGAATGTTTGCTGCTCTTCCAGTGGACCTGAGTTCCACTCCAAGGATCTACAGTGGGCAACTCACAACCACCTGTAACTCCATCGCTAAGGGATGTGATGCCCTCTTCTGGTCTCTGTGGGCATATGTGCACACATGACATTCACTCACACCACACACATACACACACACACACACACACACATACACACATACATATATAAATCATTTGAAACCTAATCCTCATGTCAGGACTACCCAGAGGATGAACTTGGAGCATCAGCTGGACCTCTTTATTTGTTCCTCTTCCCAATGTGATCATGTTGGGTAAATCTCCCATCTCTACATTCAACAATATTTTGTCTCTTTAATTAGCTTACTAATGGGGGGGTGGCCTAGCCTAGCTTGTTAGGGCTGCCAGGGCCCATGCTGTGACATCAACAACTCTGTTTTTTAAAAAAGGACTCATGTAAGGCTTAATTGACAGCTGGAGTACGGAGATGGAGGGATTTCAATGGTGTCTGGGCAGACAGGTGGGAGCAGCAAGCAGCTGCTGCCGGGCCTAATTGATGATGGCTCTGAAAGAGATGGCTAAGGATAACAGGATACAAAAATTGTTGCATTTACAAATCTTTTGTCAACAGTACCCACAAGCAGATCTATTCCCTCCCCTTCCTACCCAACTAAAAACAAAAGCACAATCTAATAATCCATATGCCAGCATAAAGACTTGTAAAATCCTCAGAAAAACTTAGAGTAATAATTGTCATGGTCCATTATAAAACCAAGATATTTCTTTGTATGTGGCTGTGGCAGTAAAGGAGAAACATTTTCAGACCATCATCAGTGTGAGTGGTGAGCATGAGTGTGGAAGGGAAGAAGGGCAAGGCCTACGAAGGGGATAATGGTATGATTGTCTGTTCAGTCAAAAGGAATGAGGGACATTTGGGCAACCTCTTTAGGAAAAGACAGCAAGGTCATTCTTAATTCCTCTTTCCTGCTTGGCCCCTAGCTTAGCAACAAATGGCTATTAATTCTAATTGTACCACATGGGTCCTTTCTAGCCCAAGGACTCCCCTTCCTTTCCAGTCAGTTCTACCTACTGCAATTCTTCAAGCCATGTCCCTGCCTCCCATTCTCTATACACACATCTCTACCCCCTACTTGCTCATTCAATATAAGGCTGACAGACTAAGCTCCCTAAAACACAGTTCTGATAGCACCATCTACCACCTCCCCAGTATTATAAAGTAACTCCTTAATCTTCACTCTGGCTTCCAAACTCCTCCCTAATCTGACCCATAATTTCCTTCACACACAAAATTCTGGCCAAAATAACAAATTCACTTCTTTGTTGTTTGTTTCTTCTCTTTCTGTACCTTGTTCAAACTGTTACCTTGCCATTTGTCTAAATCTCACTATTCCTTCAGCCCCTGGCCTCATCACCATTTCCTCCCTGAGGACCTTACGCCCGCTCTGAACTCACACATCTCATCCTGAGTGTCTTCTTGGATATTCATCACTCCCTCTGGAGTCACTTGTCAGTACTTTCTCTCTCTTACAGCTTGCTGCAAGAAAAGGTGACTTATTGTTTATATTATGGGAGGAGGGAGCAGTGTTGGGCAGAGGGGCAAGAGAAGTACAGAGGGTCCTGGCTGGTAACCTCACACAGAACTCACATCCTGCTTTACCTCCCTGCCCTCCAAACGTGCCAAGTCTATCCAAAATGTTGGGCCAATATAGTGTCTGCCTCCTTCTTCCCTTTCAGAACCACAAGCAATTCCAGCATATAGTATCAGTTCTCTGGGCCTTCAGCTGTGGCCAACAGCTTCTTGATGGCAAGGAAAGGAAAGGCAGAAAATAGGGTAGAAGCAGAGGGAAAGAGTTGGAAGACAGAGTAGAAAGCCTCTGATAAAGAAAAAGCAATTGGCCAAGTGATTCGCCTGATAATAAAGTAACACTAAGTGAATTCACACGGCCGCCTCTTACCTTCAGTCTCGAATATACCCTCCCCCAGATGTCCCCATACCTTCTACGGACAGAAGGATAAGGCTTTGAAATACAGGATTCTCCCAAGGAGCCAGAGGCAAGCTGTTCCAGAAACATCTACGGGAATGTTAACAGATTGCTATGCTCAAGGCTTTCTGCCAGATCCTACGCATGAATTATTTCATTTAGTCCTCAAAACACCTGCCCTTTTCCAGGTAAAAAGCTGAGACTCTGCCATGTGACCCTGTCATAGACTCCCAGGTGGCTGGAGTTCCCCATATTTCACCCTGTGGCTTTGACCTGAAATGCAGGCAGATCAAGCAGCAGGAGGGCCCCTGACTTTTCCCCAAGAAACTCCTCCTTGGAGCATCCTCAGCACAGCCAGTGGTATGCATGTAATGTCTCATTCCATCACCTGGTGCAATCCACCAGAGGGTACTTCCAAAGCCCTGTTTCACTTAATGTGTATGATCAGTTTTGAATGTAGGAACAATAAATGTTGCCTGTCTTGCATCTGCTGGCACTGTTTCTTCTGGGCCTTGCCACCTTTCCCATGGCAGGGGTGCTGACAACTGCTGCCAGTGAACACAGTCTCTCCATCACTATTGGGGTTAGGCAGCCTGGTGTCCAGCAAGGACAGTACTTTAAACCAAGGTCTGATTTCACACAGGGTACACAAATTGTCCTCAGTGAACCCTGCCCTGCTCTCCTCACACTCAGGTTCTTCTCATTCATCCTGCTTCCAGTTGCCACAGGTGTCTTCCGAAAGAACTGCTCCAAACACGCACTCACCTGCTAAACAGCTTTCAGTGGTTCCTCGGCGTCTTAATGATTATGAACAGTTATGGGGTCTAGGCCAATAGTCACAGCACTTTTGTTCTGGGACAAGCAGCCTTTCCCGTCTCTACTCCAGTAGAGATGCATCTCCAGTCTCCAGTCAACCAACCTCACAGACATCCTACCTTCCATTCTGGTCCCCTCCTTTCTGGTAAGCTATGGACTCCAAGCAGACTTTCTCCTCCGTGCTTTCTCTTTCCCACACCTCCCACCACCATAGTAGACAACCCAAGGTCTTCCATGTCACAGGACTCAAAGACTCCTGCTGAGTTTCTCTATAATTTGTTGAATTAGAAACATTTGATGGAGTGCTTGCATTGACTCCATTACTTTGGGATTTCATACTTTAAAGTTTTTCCTTTTTCCTCTTTGATCATGCTATCAAATGTTACTTGTCCATTCTAATTTGGTAACCTTTCAGAACCTTCACAAATATCATTTATGTCCAATTGTTTTAAATATTCTGGAAATTTCCAAGCAAACATATCTATATTGTAAAGATAAAATATGAAGTAGCGTGGAAATAGCTCCCCTCTCCCATCAAGCATCATCCTTCCTAAGACTAAAGAATCCAAAATACTATCTGAGATAATCTTTTTTTTCATTTCAAAGCTTGCCCTCTAAGTTCACACTTTCCTGGTTAGAAAACTGATTAAGTACTTTTTTAGCAGAAGGTTTCTGGTGGGCCATAGACTCCATGGGAATAGAAACACATAAAGAGAGATGAGGAAAAGGAGAGTGAGACTTCCCCCACTTACCTGTGCTATTCAGAACTGAAGAATGAGGGACATCATCAGGAAAGTGAAAGTCAACACAGAATAAGAGAGGATATTTGCAAATCGTATATTTGATGAGTGGCTTGACATAGAATATATAAACAATGCTTGGGGCTAAAGAGATGGTGCAGCAGTTATGAGCACTGACTGCTCTTGCAGAGGACCCAGATTCGATTCCCAGCACCCACATGGTGGCTAACAACCATCTATAATTCCAGTTCTGGGGGGTCTGACGCCCTCTTCTGACTTCCACAGGCATTGCATGACATGGAAGCACTTACATACATGTAGGCAATATACTCATACACATAAAATAAAAATAAATAAAAAATTTTAAAAATAATACTCATAATCAATAACATAAAGAAAATAGCCCAACTTTAAAATGTGTAAAAGCTCTGAAAAGATCTTTCTCTCAGGAAGATAAAAGAGCAGGCAATAATCACTTGAACAAATTCCCCACACGATTGTTTATAGGGAAATGCTAAACAAAACCATATGAGAGACAACATCACATACGCTAGAATAATTGGGTGCTGGGGATCGAGGTTAGGTTCTCATGCTTGCATGGCAACCACCTTACTGATTGAACTATCTCCCCAGCCCCTTATCAGGTTTCTTATTTATTTATTATTTTGTTTATGTGTATGTATGTGTGACTGTGTGAGTTTATGTGTATCACATGCTTGAGGGGGCTGGAGGCTTTGGATATCCCTGAAGCTGCAGTTACAGATAGCTGTAAACTGCCTGGTGTGGGTTCTGGGACCTGAACCCAGGTCCTCTGCAAGAGCAGTAAGTGCTTTTAACCACTGAGCTATCTCTGCAGTCCCTATTGGCTTAATTTAATCCAACATTTGGTAATAATTAAAAGCCAGCCACTATAGCATATATCTGTAATCCTGGTGCTCAGAGGCAGAAGTAAGAGGATTCTCAGGGCTCATTAGCCGGCCAGCCTAGTCAAATCAGTACTCAGGGAGAGACCCTGTCTCAAAATTAAGTTGGATGATTGGGACTGGAGAGATGGCTCAGGGGCTAAGAGCACTGGCTGTCCTTGCAGAGGACTGCAGGGACATGGCGTCCTGACCTCCACCTCCCCCTTGTAAGAGCTTGGGTATCTGTGGTATTTCCTGGATTTGTTTATCACAAGGACTTTCTCCCGATTCTGAGAAAAAGTACACCTGACCCAAAAACTAGCCTTACAGTCAGGTGATCCCAATTATGATGTGCCCTGACTCCACCTCCTTTACTGAAAAGGTATTTAAACCCTTGTCTCAAACAATAAAGAGAAGTAGACTCCTTCCTCCCACTCCATGATGGTGTGATCGTTTGTTCAATCCTGACGCCCTCTG
>NW_008347125.1:2204370-2213659 GCF_000622305.1 Nannospalax galili
ACAAGGACGAGGTTCCCTGAAAGGGACGAGGTTGAGGTTCCCTGAAAGGGACGAGGTTGAGGTTCCCTGAAAGGGATGAGGTTGAGGCTCCCTAAAAGGGACGAGGTGAAGCAATTCAAAGAAAATGGGTACTGGCGGCTTGAAAGCGAAAGTGCACACTGCGTTAGTGCAGCTCTTAGGACGTGGCAGGATCAAGATAAAGGCTGAGACGGTAGAAAAATTCTTGAATACCATCGCAGCAGAGGTCCCGTGGTTTCTTGAGGAAGGGTTTGTAGATGTTGCCTCTTGGGAGCGATCAGGAAAAGAGTTATCAGATTAAAAGAATTTTGGAGAATATGGGAAACGTACAGAGTAAGCAAGAACTTAAGGATATTTGAGAATAAGCAAGAACTTAATATTTGAGAATATGGGAAACGTATGAAGTAAGCATGAACTGTATTAGAAAAACTGTATCTTTGAAATTATAAACCTAAAATTTTGTTGAAATTCATTAAGGTGTATCCACAATACTTAACACCCAGTGATTGGCAACAGTTATGTAGAGCAGTATTGTCAGAAGGTGATTATCGTTTATGGAGAGGAGAGTTCCAAGAGCAGGCTCTACACATGGCCCACCTTAGCGTGGGTGAGGGGAGCTGTTTGTGTTTTTTCCCCCAGGTGATCTGGATTCCTGAAAGATATTGTCGAACAATCAACCCCCTGGAAGACCATGGAACATCTCAACAAAATAACAAAGGTGATGATCCTCATCCTTCTGACACAGACATGGAGCATACAGGGTAATGTAACTGTTTGGAGTATCCCTATACTTCTTCCTATGTCTGTGAATGTATCAGAAGATCGAGTAGAACTGATATTGTACAGAAGCAAGAGAGATTTTGGAATAACAGCAGCTATCATCACTAGCCTACTGCTGCCGTCGCTGCTGGCATCACCTGTCTCAGACTGCGGTTACAGCTTCCACGGTTGATACCTTGTCAGGAAAAGTTAGTGAAGCCCTGCAAACTCAGAACTCAATCAATGCACACATACAATTTGGACTAATGAACTTAAATCAACAAACTGCCTTGTTACAAGAACAAGTTGATGCCCTTTGGGCTATGCAACAGCTAACATGCTCTCATTTCTTTCATCATATTTGTGTTACCCATTACCATGTACAAAATGCCTCCAATACTGTAAAACAATTGAATGCCTTTCTTAAGGGACCATGGAATGTGACCTTTGCAAATTTTACTAAGGTTCTTACTTGGCAAATTGTATCTATTAATGAAATCAGGGTCCCTGCCATATCAGCAGAAGGATGGTGGAATACCATGGTAGGAATTGGAGGATGGACACAGAGGTGGACAGGCTCCTTATCACTGACTGTCAATTTCATACTCATTATGATCTTTGTGTTTTGGGTCTTGTGTAGAAAGCTCAGAGGAATTCAGTCCCGACAAACTATTACCCAACAAGTCCTTTTAAGTTTATCACACAACCATACAGATGTCCCACAAGTGTGGCTTCAGATGCTACACAAAAGATGAAGGTATTCTCAATGACGGGCAACTTTCTGTGAGAGGGCTCCTGCCTAAGACAGGGAAGAGGTCTCCCAGTGACGGGTAAGGGTGACCCCTCCAGAACGACCTAAGACAGAGTTACCTTCCTTAGAAAAAATAAAAAAGGGTGAGATGCAGGGACATGGCGTCCTGACCTCCACCTCCCCCTTGTGAGAGCTTGGGTATCTGTGGTATTTCCTGGAATTGTTTATCAGAAGGACTTTCTCCTGATTCTGAGAAAAGGTGCACCTGACCCAAAAACTAGCCTTACAGTCAGGTGATCCCAATTATGATGTGCCCTGACTCCACCTCCTTTACTGAAAAGGTATTTAAACCCTTGTCTCAAACAATAAAGAGAAGTAGAGTCCTTCCTCCCACTCCATGATGGTGTGATTGTTTGTTCAATCCTGACGCCTTCTGCCCAGAATACTCGGAGCTTGACGTGCTGGCGCGGCAGAGGACCTGAGTTCAATTGCCAACACCCACATGGCAGTTAACAACTGTCCATAATTCCAGTTCCAGGGGACCAGATGCCCTCTTCTGACCCCAAGAACATTGCATGACACAGGTGCACTTACACATATACAAGCAGTACACTCATACACATAAAATAAAAATAATTTTTGAAATTTTAAAAATAAAATAAGGTGGATGGCTCCTAACAGACAACAATCAAGTTGATGTGTGGTCTCCTCAGGTGTGCACACATATACACACAAGTAAAAATAATAATCTGATAAATGCTTAATAGGCCTTCACTTTTCATTTCCATACCAGGGACCAGTCTGCTAGTATGGGATGCATCTATGTAGGGTCTCACATAAACACATAGCTAGAGTCAGAAGAAAAAAGTGATAACTCCACTTCCCTTTTCTTGATTCTTTCCTGATGGCAATAAAATTAATGCCTCCCTTAATGCCCTGCTTGTAGGGTGTGTTCACAGATGTGCATGAGTGATAGCCCTCCCCTGCTCTGGATGACAGTAGACAAGGTGCTTGACGCTGCTGTCCAGGCCTACTACTCCATGGCTCAGTGTGTGGCTTGTGCCTCAGGCTACAGGACACTCAAACCCCTCAGCTCATCTGTCAGTGGAGTCAGCCACACAACAAACGCTGGCCTAGTGGTTTGACATGGAGTAGTCTCAACTGCTAGAGGGGAGCAGTCAGTTAATATTTTGGGTAAATCAGCAGCAATTGATTTTAGTGTTGGCAATAATTTTATTCTTAATTACTTATGAATGTATAATATTGTTTTGAGGGCCCCCTTCACTCTCATAAGTATCTCATTGTAGACCACAAATTATACAGTCAAAATAACAATAGAGTAAATTAGCACATTCTTCCATCTGCCCCATGAATACCCAAATATCCACGGGTACCCAAGCACCCCAAGAGAGAAAACCACAACACCTCATCAGGTTTTCATCCAGTCCAAACTCCAGGGTCCTTGGGTGCTGTGCAATCTTCTCCATTGGGTCCAGATGTACCGCCTCATTGTCTGGAAAACTCAATACTAAAAAACTAGGTAGCTGCCCTCAACATGCCGAGTGCCCAGTATGGGAAATTAATTAGAAGACTGTCACATTAAAGTGAAAAAATAATAATAATAAAATCTTCTCTGACCAGGTGGTAGAGCTGTTTCCTAAGTCTGACAGCCTCTGGTTCTGCTGTCTGAAGGGAATCCTCTTGCCTATTGTCCTCAATGCAGCTGGCTTTACCATCTCACAACTATATTCTTCTCTGTCTCTTATCCTCCATGGTAACATCTCAAGTGGGTATTGGAGAGTTAAAAATAGGCAGTAAGGGAGGAGACAGGGGAGGACTTGGCAGGGCAGTTCTGTCTCCTACAGTTTCCAGGTGACATGTACAAAAGATCTTTTATGTTCCATGGCAGGAAGGGCTGGTGGTGTCAATTGGCCTGATAGCCAAGGAGTTTACTAGGACAAAGGCAAGGTGATGCTGAGCTAAGACAGCCACAATGCAATGTCTCAGCCTGATAGAGTTAGGACTCAAGCTGGAAGGACTCCCGGGTCCCAAGGAAACTAATATTAAAATTAGATGCTGAATAGCCTTAGCATTTGACAGCTGCTGGTGGGGTGGGGTGGGGGGGAATCATTCTTCTTTGAGGGTATGGCAACTGTTGATTTCCCACGCTTCAGTGTACAGCCCCTTACCCATGTACATATAGTCACCACTAATTGGTCTCAGTGCGTTATCAAAAAATTTTTAAAGGAAGAAGACATGGTATGGGGAGAAGAGTAGGTTGGGGGAATATGGGAGGAGTTGAAGGGAGGAAGAGGGATAGATATGATTGTATTTTATTGTATACATATACAAAATTCTCAAAGTATTAAAAATTATAATAAAAACAAATGCATATACCATCGAAGCAGAAACTGGCATGATGCCCAAAGCCAGGATCAGATGTGTCTCCCAGAACAACCAAGGACTGCCCTGAGTTACTACTGCCATGAAGTCAACTTAGACTCCATCTTGGAGAGGAGCTTGGTAGAGGAAGAAAATCTGAAAACCTGTATAATCTACAGACACTGAGCTAACCTAGAGACTGTTTAAATTATACCATTAGCCCATATTGGCCAAAACTTACATTTTACTCACTATACAATAGAATATGGGACTTGTAAGAACCAACAGATTTGCTTTGTTTACTTTATACATGAGCTTGAAGTGTGAGAAATTTTCTAGCCACATTATAAGCAAAAAGCCTCTGTGTTTAAATTCTACCAGTAAAGCTTCACTTGCAGTGAATATTTAAAAACGTAAACAGATATGGCAGTGTTTTCTGGAGTAAATTTCTGCACTATGGCCTTTCAAAGTCACTTCCTAACAGCAAGGAAAATGAGAAAGTATGAGAAACTAAAATCCTGAATGTGTACAAACTACTTATGCAAAGTGTGTGTGTGTGTGTGTTATATACTAATGTATACTCACTGTGTGTGTATGTTATATACTGATGTATACTCACAGATAACTAGTTCTTGGGAGGGAAAAATAAGATGGCTAGAAACAGTCCAGGAGAAAGGCAGGAGGAGATCTGGGAGAGAGCCACCCTTTAGGGCTCCTTCCTGCTGACACTATTGGTGCCCTTACCCTGCTCCTGATATTCTCTCAGCCCACCCTCCAGTGGGTTCAGCTCCAGTGAGGTGTTGACACACATCTCTACCTGACATGGCACTTTCCTTTACCATGCACCATCTCTCTGCCTAGAGACTCTCTGGTATGTGTTCAGAGCTTCCAAGGGCCACATGAAGTGCTGGGAAGTGATTCTTGAGCCCAACTTTCTCAACAGTGAAGGTTGGGTTGGGAGTTAGTAGAGAAATAGCCTATATTCCTCTTTCTGCAGTATGACACTTCTGAGGGATATTTCACCCTGCCACAGAGGGTGCCCCAAGGGATTAAACTCTGATCTCCCACCTTCAGGACTATTTTAGTTTGGTTTTTATTGCTATGTTAAAACACTCTGCCAAAAAATCAACTTCAGGAGGAAAGGAGTTGCTCAGCTTCCAAATTACAGTCCATCATCGAGGGAAGCCATGGCAAGAACTCAAGCAGGGCAGGAACCTGGAGGCAGGAGCTGAAGCAGAGACCACAGAGAAATACTGCTTGGGCTTGCTTCTCTGACCTGTGCACAGCCTACTTTTTTTTTAGAGTTAATGCCACCTGATTTTAATACTTATTATAAAGCGACATTATAATCAGGATAGTGTAGAATTTATGTCAAAGCAAATCTACTAATGGAATAGACAGCAAGTCAGGTAATTGTACATGTTTTGCAAAGATACAAAAACAATTCATTGGAAAAGAATAACATTTTCACTAAATGGTGTTTCAACTACTGGATATGCATATGCAAAACTCTTGGATTCATACCAGCAGGTCATGTACAATTAACCCAAAATGGATCATAGACCTAAATAGAAAATCTAAAACCAAAAAATTCCTTGGTGAACATTTAAGAGATCTTTTCTTTTTTAGAAGAAGCATTTCATTACAGTTTAAACATACTCAAAACAGTTTCCAGGAAAAGATACACCTCTTTCAAAAGTGGCTATACTGAACTCAGTATAAACCCTGTAAGATATAGAATTGAATGAGCTTTCAACCTTTAAAAAAGATCTCCATTTCATTTTAACATATACTGTTTCTTACAGAAAGACACATTGTTTCTGCTAATAACACTGTGATATTGGCCCAAGCATCTCTAATCTATACGTATCTGATTATTATAGGTCATAATCAGTTGCACTTGGATCCTTGGCGCCTGTGTATGTCTATAAAGTCATCGGGTAGATTTCAGTGGTAATGTTTATCACCTCTACTAATTAACATGACATAAGTTTTTAATGCTTCCTCCTCAAATATAATTCATTTTTTTAATTTGTTGATTTTGTGTGTGTGTGTGTGTATATCACACAGACCATTCTAAATCATCTTATTCATGTATATACCCATTTCCCAGACGGCACCCTCCCATAGCCTCCCCCCTCCCACTAGAGCCCTTATACTCTGTTATCCCAGCAACTGTCTGCTGTGTTGTTGGTACCCCCAGCCATTCCCCACTACTTGTCCATCCCATGAATCTAGTCAGCCTATCTAGAGGTCTTTGTTTTAGGAAGGTCAGCTGTTCCTCACCTACCAGCAATCAGTTGTCAATATTCCTTTAGATAAGATTAGGGTTTCTTATTCATTATTCCATTTCTATGCTGGGTTCCTATTTGGGAGTCCCTTGGACCACCCTGGCCAACAACTCAAAAGAAGGTACCTCCTATCTAGTATTGTTGCTTGTTATGTAGTCTTTAGCTATACACATTGACTCTTAAAAAATTATATTGGCCCCTTTAATCTTTGGTTATACTTACGTTTTGGGTGTTTAAGGCCATACAGTTGGCCCAGATAAACCAATTTATTTTTACTCTTAAGGCCCTTTGAGAATCTGTTCCTCAGGGGTCACATGGGCTTGGGAGGAGCCCCTGGCTCCTTTCTTTACCAGTTCTGCCTATGTGAAGATAAGTCAAAGGTCCTACTCAACTATGGCTGGCTTCATTTGAAAGCATGGAGGAAATGTTTCCTCTGTGTTGAGCCTCCTAGTTGTAGACTGGGCACTGGTTCAAGTCCATCTCGTGGGGTCTCCATGGCCTCCTTGATCAAGAGGACAGGTGACCCACCACGATTACAGGACATTTTGAGAGATGCTCATAGTCAACCTAGGAGGAACTAGTCAACCTAGGAGGGCAAGGAGCAAAAACTGTCCTTTATGTCCCTCTGACCAAATTAGTATAGGCCTCAAAAAGGTTAGTTCCACCATTCTGGTACTTTTAATCACTGTGTGCCATGTGGATAAATTTTGGGTAAAGACCAATTGTTCTCATATAAAACTTGCCTAGACATATATTTCTTGCTCTGGTATGTATAATTTGTCAGTAGGTTGTTTGACTAATATGGTTCCCTCTGGTTTTTAAAACTATCTAGGCATTATCTCTCTCATTGTCTAACCCCTCCATCATGATTTCCCCAATCAAGGTGCCCCCGTTTTTCCCCTTTCTCCCTTATTAATGCCCTTCTCCTATGGTCCTACCTCTCTTGAGCGCTTTCTTGCAATTTGTCCAATAGGTTCCTTGTACCCTTCTTTGTGCCCTCCCTTAAACTAACCCAATTTTTATCCATATCTCCCTTATTAAGGCCTGTTTCCTACTGTTCTTCTCTTTTAGGTTCTTTCTTTTCCTTTACTTCCCTGGTTCTTTTCCATTATCCTGGTTCGTGTAGTTTTGTCTAGATATATACTCACTTATCTTATTAGTAAGAACATACATCTTTGTTTTTCTGAGTCTGTGTTACTTCACTTAGTATAACAGTTTCTATTTCCATCCATTTACCTGCAAATTTCATGATTTCATCTTTTTATGTCGATTTTTTTTTCTGAGATTGTGTTACTTCACTTAGTATAACAGTTTCTAGTTTCATCCATTTACCTGCAAACTTCATGATTTCATCTTTCTTTAGTTAGATTTCTTCTATCTCTTAGCTATTGTGAAAAGAGCAGCAACAAACATGGAGGTACAAGTGTCTCTGCAATAGGATGAGTTCTTTGGGTATATGCCAAGGAGTGGTAAAACTGGGTCAAATGGTAGGTTCATTTGTAGTTTTTTAAGAGTTCTCCACACTGCTTTCCATAGGGGTTGAACCAGTTTGCAGCCTCACCAGTATCGGATGAGTGTTCCCCTTTCCCCACATCCTCTCCAACACTTGGTATCATTTGTTCTCTTGATCTTAGCCAGTCTGACTGGGGTAAGATGAAATCATAAAGTGGTTTTAATTTGAATTTCCCTAATTACTAGTGATCTTGAAAATCTTTTAAGATGCTTCATAGCCATCTTTACTTCTTTTGAGAACTCTCTGTTCAGGTCCTTAGCCCATCTTTTAATTGGGTTACTTCCTGTCTTGATTCTCTGTTTTTTGAGTTCATTATATATTCTGGATGTTAAACCTCTGTCAGATGTATCTCTAGTGAAGATTCTCTCCCATTCTGTGGGTTTTCTCTTCACTTCCCTGGTTGCCTCCTTTGTTGTACAGAAGCTTTTAAGTTTAATGAGGTCCCATTTGTTGATTCTTGACCTTGTTTCCTGAGCAGTTGATGACCGTTTTAGAATATCTTTTCCTACACCTGTATCTTGTAGGTTATTGCCAATGTTTTCTTCTAACAGTTTCAGAGTTTCAGGCTGTACATTGAAGTCTTTGATCCACTTGGAATTGACTTTTGTGCAAAGTGAAAGATGGGGGTTTAGTTTCATTCTTCTACAGGTAGAAATTCAGTTTTCCCAGCAACATTTGCTGAACATGCTGTCTTTCCTCCAGTGAATGTTCTTGGCCCCTTTGTCAAATATCAGGTGGCTGAAATTGCATTTACTCATGTTTGGGTCTTCAATTTTGTTCCATTGATCTATGGGTCTATTTTTGTGCCAGTACCATGTTGTTTTTATGACTATAGCTCTGTAATACAGTTTAAAATCTGGTATAGTAATACCCCCGGCATTACTCTTAGTGCTCAGGGTTGCTTTGGCTATCCAAAGTCTTTTGTGCTTCCATATGAATCTTAGGATAGCTTTTTCAAATTCTGTGAAAAATTTTGTGGGGAATTTGATTGGCATTGCATTGAATCTACAAATGGCTTTTGGTAGGATGGTCATTTTCACCACATTAATTCTTCCAATCTATGAGCATGGGAGGTCCTTCCATCTTATGATGTCTTCCTCGATCTCTTTCTTTAAAGAGTTAAAATTTTCATTGTACAACTCTTTAATGTCTTTGGTCAGGTTTATTCTGAGGTATTTTTTTTTGTGGCTATTGTGGATGGGAGGGTTTCCCTGTGCTCTTTCTCTGACTGCTTGTCATTGGTATATAGAAAGGCTATAGACTTTTTTGGTTAATTTTGTAACCTGCCACTTTACTGAATGTGTTAATAATTTCTAAACGTGTTAATAATTTTTGGAATTTTCTGGTGGAATTTTTGGCATCTCTTAGATATCTCATATCATCTGCAAAAAGGAACAATTTGATCTCTTCTTTTCCGATTATTACTCCTTTAATTTCCTGCTCTTGTCTTATTGCTCTTGCAAGAGTTTCAAGCACTATGTTAAAGAGAATTGGAGATAGTAGACAGCCTTGTCTGGTTCCTGATTTCAATGGGAATGCTTCCAGTTTTTCTCCATTTAGAATGATGTTGGCTGT
>NW_008347125.1:2214554-2214714 GCF_000622305.1 Nannospalax galili
CAATTTCTTTAATTTCTGCTCTGATTTTGTTATTTCTTCTTGTCTGCTTGGTTTGGGTTTCATTTGCTGTTGCTTTTCCAGATTCATAAATTGTATCATTAAATCATTTACTTGTGCTCTTTCTGATTTTCCAATGTAGGCATTCAGAACTATAAACTTA
>NW_008347125.1:2214883-2216557 GCF_000622305.1 Nannospalax galili
TTGTGGTATGATAGAATGCATGGAATTATTTCAATCTTTTTGTATTTGTTGAGGTTTGTTTTGTGCTCCAGTATATGGTTGATTTTTGAGACGTTCCATGGGGCACTGAATATAAAGTATATCCTTTGGTGCTTGGATGGAATACTTGGTAGATGTCTGTAGGTCCATTTGATAGATGGTATTGTTTAATTCAGATGTCTCTCTGTTAATTCTCTGCCCTGTTGATATCTAATGGAGACAGTGGGGTATTGAAGTCCCCTAATATTAATGAGTTGGTATTAATCTGGGTCTTAAAGTCCTGTAGTACTGTTTTTATGAAACTAGGTGCACCAGAGTTTGGTGAATATATATTCATGATTGTAATATTTTCATGGTTTATTGTTCCTTTGATCAGAACAAAGTAGCCCTCTTTATCTCTTCTGATTAGTTTTAAAGTCTATTTTGTCAGTTATTAGAATTGCAACACCTGCTCTTTTCTTAGTACCATTCGCTTGGTATATTTTTTTCCATCCTTTCACCTTAAGGTAGCACCTGTCCTTGAAAGTGAGATGAGTTTCTTGCAGACAACAAAAAGATGGGGTTTGTTTCTTAAACCATTCACCTAGTCTGTGTCTTTTGACTGGGAAGTTCAGTCCATTGATATTTAAAGTTATTAATGAAAGATGTGTATTGAATCCTGTCATTTTTATTTCTCTTCACATTCTTGATATAGCTGTACTTTTCCACGGTTATACCTTCACTGAATTTCTTTCCGCAACCCCTTGGGTATAGTCATTCTCTTCTTCAGCTCTTTGTATTGCTTCCAGAACTCTCTGAAGGGCTGGTTTTGTGGACATGAATTCCTTCAGCCTATTTATGTCATGGAAGATTTTTCAGTCCCCTTTGACTATAATAGACATTTTGGCTGGTTATAGAAATCTGGGTTGGCATCTGTGGTCATTTAAAACTGGGAATACTTTGGTCTAGGCTCTTCTGGCTTTCATAGTTTGCATTGAAAAGTCCGCTGTGATCCTAATGGGTTTTCCTTTATATGTGACTTGTTGTTTCTCTTTTGCACCTTTCAGAATTTTCTCTTTGTTTTGTGCGTGTAGTGTTTTTACTACGATGTGCCGTGGAGAGTTTCTGTTCTGGTCCTGTCTGTTTGGTGTTCTGTATGCTTCTTGTATTTGTATGGGCATGTCTTTCTTTAAGTTTGGGAAATTTTCTTCCACAATTCTGTTGAAGATCTGGTCCATGCCATTGTCTTGGGATTCTTCTCCTTCTTGTATGCCTATGATTCACAAGTTTGGTCTTTTTATGGTATCACTCAATTCCTGCATATTCCATTCTTGTGATTTCTTAAATTTTTCATAACCTTTGCTTGAGTGGTCTAGTTCGTCCTCTTTATCTTCCAGTCTTGATATTCTATTTTCCATTTCATTCATTCTATTGGTGAGGCTTTCTCCTGTCATTTCTAATTGGCTTATGGAGTGTTTCACTTCGTTCTTTATTTCAGCCTGAGTATTCTTCAATATTTCTAGCTCTTTTCTGAATTCATTCAGAAGTTTATCCCTATCTTCCTTCAGCTCTATGATTACCTTGTTTGTGTGTTCTTTAAATTCACTGAATTCTTTTATCATATTCATCATTGTTCTTTTGAGTTCCATGACCTGCATTGTCTCTAGGGGGTTCTCA
>NW_008347125.1:2216633-2230676 GCF_000622305.1 Nannospalax galili
TTCTCTGTGATTTTGACATGTGAATTTCTTTTGTAGTTTCTGATTCTTGTGTGAGACTCAAGCCTTCAAGTTTAGGTCTGCTTCTTTTTGTGAACTTTATGTGTCAATGTGGTTTACTTTGGGGGCATGAAAAACTGGTTCCTCTAAGCTTCCGGTTCTCTCTGTTGATTTTATGTTGGAGTGGCTAGATTGCTTTTGTCTTCAGGAGTTCCCACAGAGGCCCAAGTCAGATGAGGATCAGATGCTCTCAGGCTTTCTCTTAAGGTCTGGATCCCTCCTAGTAAGATGTTGTCTTCAGAATTTGGGGTTTGGACTGGCCTGGGAGCAGGACCCAGGAATGATGCTGATCTCATGCAGCTCAGGTGGCTCTGCCACCCAGGGATGCAAAGGGAGGTGGGGACAGGAAGAAGCCCCAAGGGCTCCTGGGGACTGCATTGAGGAACTGGGTTCTTCTGGATACAAAGGATCAGGAAGCAGTGGTGGCTCCAAGCAGAGAGGTCAGCCCTGGTGTCTTGGGTGCCAAGACAAGAAATGGGCCAGTGCCCAGGCTAGGAGGAGAGACAGGGCAGGGGACCTAGGAGGGTGAATGAGGCTGGGGTAGTCAATGTGCTGTGGTCACAGATGGACTTACCCAGGAAAGAGGATGGTGGGTTGTGCAGCCCAGGGAAGCAGAGGGAGATGAGGGCCAGACCAGGCTTAGAGGGCTCCCAGGAGAGAGGCTGTTGGGTTGTCAGCCTACTTTCTTATATAACCCAGGCCCACCTACCCAGTGGGCTGGGCCCTCCCACATCACTCAACAATTAAGAAAAAGCCAATCCCATAGAAGAAATTCCCCAGCTGAGCTTCTCTCTTCCCAGGTGTGTCAAGTCACACTGAAGCTATCTCACAGCACACAGACCTGCATACTGGCTCTCTTGGCTGCTTCCTGTTACCTGCTTCTTTTTTCCACTGCTGCCTGTGCTGCCTGGGAGAACCCCAAATCCAGTCAAACTTAGAGCCATGCCTTATGATCCTGGGAACTCACATTGGCACATATAGAGAGGAAAGGGAAGATAACAGGACTGACAAGTCCTACCCAACAAAGACCAAATTACAGAAAGGATCAGAAACCTAGGTTGTAAAGGTCTATGTACCTTTGCTCTATGAATTTGTTATAAATTCCAGACTGCTTTGGGTGTCTGTTTTAGGGGAAAGAAAGGGAAGGAGCTTTGCTTAGTGTGAAGTGGAGTCTTAAAATCAAACCAGAAGAGTCCAACGACTGCACAGTGTGAAGTCACAAGAAGCAAGGTAGGGGAATATCTGAGGCAAAAGGAGGCTCACTCCATCCTCCTGACTAGAAAATGCTCTGTGTGAGGATAAATCTTGGAGGTTATGGGGTTTACCTAATGATGAAGGCATTTCCCAGAATCTGTGTTCATCCCAGTCCACTATTTCTCTTGTTCTTGGTTTCTTTCAGATGCTACAATAATAATGAAATTTATACACAATGAGGTTGAGTGCAATTTAGTCTGTGAGTTAGCAGAAATGCCTAAAATGATGAAATATATGTAGTTGTAGAATAAAAAATGTTTCTTTACAATGATCATATAGTCAATCCAGCTGCTCCTCTCTTCTTTGGTACCTGTTACAGCAGTGAGCCCCCACTGAGAATGTGTGCTAATATACCCTCTTCAAAGACAGCTTACCATGGCATTAAAATTTTAGCTTACTTGTTGCATTTTTTGCAATGAGCCAAAATGAAAGAGTAACTGATAGGCTAGGTTGTTGTTCACCTTTTTAAAATAATTATTCACCTAGAAGATGGTCAGTCAGGCATCCCTGCTAGGTTCAGTTGTATCTAATCCTTTGATCTATTTTTTCCATTGATGTTTCCCTTTTCATGAAATTTGCTAATTAAATTTAGGTTAGTCCCTATAGTTTCTCTGAAGAAAGGAACTAATCATAATTTTCCCTAAGTCTAAGCCATCATGGCATTACTGTATTGTGGATGACTTGATAGCTTCATAGAGGTGCTAGCATGTGAGCTTTGGGTCTAGATTAGGGTCTCGGGTCTCAGCAGCAAGATTTGGTTATTTGTTTATGCAGAATGGATAAAAACAATGTTATAGGAACACTACAAAGCAAAGACTATAATTAAGAAGGAAAGTAGAAATGAGACAATGCAAAATGGTTACAAAACTTGGGTTTTAGGGGAGATGCAGGTCTGAACAAGGGAGTTAAGAACTCAAAAGCTGAGTTATTGGGAGCAGGTGTCAAAGCAGAAGGTGAAATGAGTTGACTGAGAGGAACTGGCAGAGGGATTATGGACCAAGGCCATGAGCAATGCAAAGATGCCAGGACCTCATGCTGTGATAGGCTAGTGTCTTAAAGTGTAATAGCTGCTATCACAAATATACTGCAGACTGGATGGCCTATAAACAACAGAAATAAATTCCTCACAATTCTGGAGGCTGAGAAGTCCAACATCGAAGCACCAGCAATTTGGTGTCTGGTGACAGATCAATTTCTGGTTCATCCATGGTAACTTTCCCCCTCTGTGTTCATACAGTAGAAGGGGCAAGTTATCTCTCTGGGGTGTCTAATTCCATTCTAAAGGGTGTTGACTTCATGACCTACTAACCTTCTAAAGGCCCCACCTTTTAATTCTATCACCTTGAGGTTTAGTATTTTAACTCATGAATTGGGGGGAGGATACACATTCAGTGCATTAAAGTTAGTTTCATGGCTGTGGTAATAATAATTTCACCAATTATATGCCAAATATTTCCAGGTCTCCACACTTATAGGTGTAATATTGAACTTTTGGACTCTTATAATTGGATAGAGTCATGTCACTAGTTCTATAAAATGAATTTTTTTCATATTTTATTATTTTTATTATGTGTATGCATGTGTGTCTGTGTGTGGATATGTGCATATGTTTGAGTGCCCGTGGAGGCCAGAAGAGACCATCAGATCCCCTGGACTTAGAGTTATAAGGTGGTTGTGAGCTGCCCATTGTGGGTGCTGGGATTCAAACTCCAGTTCTCTACAAAAGCAGCAAGTGTTCTTTACCGGAGCCATCTCTCCAGCCCTTGTCCATTGAGTTTTAAGCAGATGGCTTACATGTCCAGAGCAGAACATGTGGCTGCTTCTGTAAGACTTACCAGAATTCTTTTCCTCTTGAGCAGATGATTAGCACCTTTAGGGAAATTACTGTACCATCAGCCTGGGTCCAGTAAGGTGTGGAAGAGGTATCCAGCTCGCCTGTACTGAGTATGTCATGTATAAAGAAAAAAGCTTTGCTGTTTTAACTATTGAGATTTTGGAGTTGAGTTGTTGGTTGGTTGGTTGGTTGGTTGGTTTGTAGCCCAGGCCTGCTTCAAACTCTCTGTGTAGCAGAGGCTTACCTCAAACATCTGATCCTCCTGCCTCCAGCTCCCAAGTGCTGGGATTGCAGACATACCAGACCTGGTTTACACAGGACAGGAGATCAAACCCAGAGCTTCATGCATGCTAGGCAAGTACTCTACCAACTGAGCTGCATCCCCATCCTGAGATTTTGGAGTTGTTACCACAGAGAATCTTGCATAGCCTATCTAATAGAATGATAGAGGTAATTCTGCTGAATTTGAGGGGATGAATTTGCTAAACATTGCTTAGATTTATGCAACTATTTTATGTCGTGAAAAGAACATTGAGTTAAGATGGTTGGGTGCATGAATGGATGGATGGGTAAATACAAAGATATGGAGGGTGGTTAGTCCAATTTTCATCATGGAACTAAAAGTTGGGGAACCTGGGTCTATTTTAACCTCCTATTAAATATCAGCACATTTAATGCCTAGTCTTTGTCTCTCTGACAGAACTGAGCATCTATAATTGTGGCAGGTAGACACATTAGTGGCCTCCTCTAATCCATGCTCCTAACATTCATGCCATGAGTGAGAGTGAGACATGTGACTGGCTTCTAAGCAGTGGAATATGGAAAGTTACAGAAGGTCATTTCCATGATCATTATGTTATGAAAAAATCAGAGACTAAAAGCCAAAGTCAGATGAGCAGATGAAGTTTAATTTTACGCTAGCGGACTGACCCACGGATCCTTCTGTAAAGGAGCCAATACCCCCCTCCAGTTTCAGAGGTTTTTATATTCATGTGAGGAAGTACAAGTGAAAGACAGAACAACACATAGGTGGTAATTAAGTAAAAGATACGTGTGATAATTAAGCAAGGTAATGTATGGCCAAAGGAGTTATAAAAAACTTCCTTAGTGGTCGACCATAGGGGCCAGGATGGAGGAAGACCCCTGCTCACTTCCCCCATATCTCTCTCTTATCTCAGAGTTTTCTAAACTTTGGAGAACAAAAGACTTCTAGCCTGGGTAACCACAGGAGGTTGGGGGTTGGGGAAGAAGACTCCTGCATATTTGCCCAGTCTTATCTCTTGCCTAGGAGCTCTTCCTGATCCAAAGTTCTTAATTACTGTTTCCATTATAATTACACTATGCAGTCAACCCTCTGTATCTCTCTGGCCATTATTCCTTGAGCAATACAACAACTATTTACATAGCACCTGTATTGGATTAGATGTGAGAAGTACTCTAAAAATGATTTTATACATATGGGAGGCTGTATGTAGGCTATGCACAAATGCTATGCAGTATAAGGCATGAGCATCTGAGGATCTGGTTATCTTTAGGGACCTTAAAACCAGTCTTTCATGGACAGCAAATCTGCTGCATATTGCTAGCAGATTCAGGAGACTCTTGGCAGGTTTGATGAAGTCAGTGGCCATTCTGGGAAAGACCACTTGCCAGGTGTCCTAGTTTGTTCTTCATTGCTGTGACAAAATACTCTGACCAATACCAACTTGGGGAGGAAAGGGTTTATTCAGCTTACATCTTCCAGGTCACAGTTCATCAGGGAGCCCAAGGTAGGAACTCAGGGCAGGAACCTGGAAGCAAGAGCTAAACCTGGAAGCAGGAGCTGGAGCACAGGCCATGGAGGAACGCTGCTTACTGGCTTGCTCCCTTGGCCCCTGCTCAGCCTGCTTTCTTATGCAAGACAGGCCCACCTGCCGAGGGGTGGCACCACCCACAGTGGGCTGGGCCCTCCCACATCGCCCAACTATCAAGAAGATGCCCTTCAGACGTGGCCACAGGCCAGTCCAATAGAGGCAATGCCCAACTCTCAAGAAGATGCCCTTCAGACGTGGCCACAGGTGTGTCAAGTTGACACTAAAGCTATCCAGCACACCAGGACACTGTAGGTGGTCTCAAGGACCCAGCAAGAAATCTGGACTCCAAGCACAAGAAACTGAATTCTACCAATGAATGAAGTTCATGCAGCAACTGAATGAACTTCAAAGCATATTCTTTCCCAATTGTTCCACTAGATGGGAACACAGCCTAGTTCACACCTGAACCAGAGCTTGTGAAACTCTAAGGAGAGCCACCAGTTAAGTTACACATGCTTGACCCCTGGACACTGTGAAGGAAGAAACTGCTGCTTCAACTGTTAAGGTTATAGTAATTTGCTATGTGGCAATAAGAAAGTAACACAATAACCAAATAAATTAGCATATGCCAAAGCATTTTATAAACTGGAAAGTACTGTATATGTGTTCAATATCAACTTCAGAGTACAGCACAAGTTTCATGGACCTGATGACTTCAAAGGCATGATGCAAAATTTAAAATCGCTCCTATGCTTTGGGGAGTCCACAAGTTATCTTTTAGCCAATTATTCACACAAACTGTTCCAGTCTTCCTTAAAATTACAACATCTTCTTTTTCATTCTGACCCCGAAGTTCTGGCAGCTGGGTCACTAATTGCTTTTTGGTCTGTGATATGTATAACTTCTATATTGCTTTCAATAAAGAGGAAACCTAGAATTTCAATGTTCCTCCTTAGAGAACCATGAAGAGCCCAGACAGCCTCAACTGTTGATCCAGTTTAATAGATATGCTTCTGCCCACATTCCAGTAGAATTGCCTCTTTCATCATTTTTACTATTACTTTACATGTCTCTATGACTATTGTAAATATCAGTAAGTGCTTGTATTTTATGTCTAAACACTTCCTTTGAAGACTTTTAAATGGATGTTGGAGATGTTATAGGTCGGAGTTCACAAAAAAAATCACCAGCACCACTTTAAGTAGCAAGGTAAATGTTTATTATTTCAACTGGCCGGGCTGTCTATCTCGGGAGCAGATGTAGCCCTGATCATTGTCAGGTCAGAGTTTTTATAGGATTACAGAAATATTATTCAAACAGAATGCTTGTGAACCAATCAGATTTGTACAACATAGCAGAACTTTGAATCTATTAATCAACAACCAATCATTATACAGACAAGTGATACAGTCATATAACTTGGCAATCAACTTTGTAATTTTAAAATTAGTCAACTTCCTAGCCATAACAAGTATAGTAAGAAAGCTGAAATCAGCAGTTACCAAGTGGTCATACAATAACAGGGTGGGCTTATACTTTGGGTCAAAGTGACCTAAAATAGCAAGCAAGTTACAGAAGCAAAAACAAGCAGTTAGCCAGATGTAGAATGTCTGAGATTAGCACGTTCCATTGGTTTGTGATTGAGCTATTTCTTAGACCTCAAGGCTGTTTTCTCTTTTTAAATATTTCCCATAAGTGAAAAGAGGTTACTGTTAAAATAGCTATTCTGAGCAAGATGGAATAACTTAGGTTAAGTTGCTAATATAGTTCAATACTGTCCAGGTCAGTATGCCAAATTTCATCTCAATGACAAGACTGTAAGTAATATGTCACATTTCTGTGCACAGCAATAAGTTGCCTTCTGTGTCAACGCTGCTTCCACAAAACCCTGGCCACTGTGAAATCAGCTTTGTGGTCTGGGGAGGGTAACAGAGCTTTTCCCTTAAGAACTTCTAAGTATCAGGTTCTTCCTGGCTGTCTTATCTAATTGGCAGAGCAGTCCTACAAAGCATTTTCATTTCCTTTTGTACATACCTGGTAAGTGGGCTTAGGGAGAGTTTCCTCACTAACAGTAATACATTTATAAGTTACTCAGCTAAGAGTTTACATCAGATATGTCTGGTTTTAAAGCTCACCATATTCCTCTATGCCTCACCTACTCCTCAAGACAAAAAATTAAAAACATATCATAGCCCCAATTTAGGAATATTTCCCAGTCTTCTTCCATTCATTAACATGTATTCAGTGTTCCAGCATTCTTGAATTGTATCTATACAATCATCAGCTCTTAAATAAAATGATACCCACCTCTGTACAGGAAACAAGAAAAGAGTCTTATATTAGGATTAAGTTTAGCTGTGAGTGATAAAACGTAATTTAGCTTAAACAAGATGTGAGTTTCTCTTTCATGTAGTTTCTCTTCATTTTGAAGATGATTTAAAGATGGATAAATCCAAGACTCAGTGCTCAGAAATTTTACAGTCTGAAGAAAAACAAACAATGGTGAGATGTGAAATAGAAAGAACTCTTGGCTATAATAAGAACCAAGGAGGGTGCTGTAGAGAACAGGATGACAAGTTAGTTATAACTGGCAAAAACCTAAGAACACTCTTTTGAGCAGGTGGCATTGACTTAAAATTTCAGTGGTTACAAAGGAGTTAAAGGAGCATGTGAGGACAGAGAGAATAAAGGACTTCCACACTAAATACATACCATGAAGCACCAAAATTTTCATAGTTTTGCCTCCAAAATGCTCCTCCCAGTAACTTTTGTCCTTCCACCATCTCTGTTTTCACTCCACTGCAGAGACCTTGCATGGACCAATATGGCAAGTACAGCCACCACCATAAAGCTCTGGACAGGAGGTTTCCCACTTTATAAGGTACCCAAGCATGCCAAGTCCAGGTTATTCCACAGTATATTTTTACATCTCTGTAAAATTCAGCAAAATAAACCTCCCTCTTTTTCTGTTCTATTCAGGTCCACAGTAGGTTGTATGATGTCAACCCACTTTGATGAGCGTGATCTTTATTTAGTCTACTGGCTCAAGTACCAATCTCTTCTTGAAACGCCTTCACAAGCATTCCTAGAAATAATGTTTTGCCAGCTATCTGGGTATCTCTTAGTCTAGTCAACATAAAATTAACTGTCACCAAAGGCAATGGATGAACTGCTAAAGAAACAATAGAAAACACGTGTGTCTGACAGTATTGCTTCCTATCCACATCATTCTCCTTTTTCCTTACCAACAATACTTATTTTGTTCAGTAATGTGCTCAGGGAGGCTTGCTTCCTGCCCCAGTCTTTGAGGATGAAACATAATTACCAAAGCAAATTCCATTTTAAGCCTACTTGTCCTGCCAGGGATTGGCAGGGAGGTAAGCATGAGGAATTTATATAGCCAAAAAGGCCTACCGAGAATTCAGTAGGGACTTCTAAGGATAGGTTTTCTCCAGGATTACAATAAAAGGAAGTACTGTTTCTCCTTGTTTGAGTTCAACTGTAGGAAGACACAATGGGTGGGACTATGGCAGCCATTTTGTGACCATGAAATGAAAGCCAAAAGAGCCAGAGAAGCTAACCCAGAATCCAGATCTACTATGCTACTAAATTAGCAAACCTCAGAACCAGCTGGGTATGGTGGCACATGCCTTTAATCCTAGCACTCAGGAAGCAGAGGAGGCAGATCTCTGTGAGTTCAAGGCCAGCCTGTCCACATCACAAGTTCCAGGTCATCCAAGGATACATGGTAAAACCCTGTATCTAGGGAAAAAAAAGAGAGAAAAAAAAATAACTCTTAGAACCACTTATTCCAAGCTCCATTAAATGTTTCATTTCTTGGAGTAAAAGACATCTTAACTGGTAAAATATTATGAATGACATCGATTCTTTTGCATTTAAGGTTATAAATAAAGTTATTAAATGTTATTATAAACAAAACCTAATCTCTTATTTATGTATATAATTATAAATTAGATACAACATAATTGGTAATTAGGATAGATATGATTAGAATTCATGAGACTCCAAAAGCTAATTTTTTGTTTGTTTTGTTTTTAGACAAGATCTCTCTATGTAGGGTAAGTCAGCCTTGAATTCATGTCCTCCTGCCTCTCTGACTCTAGAGTGCTGGGACTGCAAGCATGCAACACCATGTCCAGCTACTGAAGCTAAATTTTTCCAAGAATCAGCAAAGTCAAGTCATTTTATAATGCCTAGAGGAAGTCTTGGCCATCTAATTTACATTTTGTACTTTGACTGGCTGAACCCATTGGCTGTCCAGGAAGAGCTGACAGCCATATGCTGTGTCCACACTCCTAGGGTCTGACCCAAGCATCAGTGTATAGATGCCCCAAAGCCACTCAACAGACCAAAGAGCCAAATGCTTCATCTGATCCGCACAGGGAGCAAGAGTGGTTATAAAACCCCTCTAGATAAGTATCAGCTTTTAACTTGTAAAATTTTAAAGTGAAAAAGCAACCCCAATGAGTCCAAACTGCTTTTTCACTGATGTGGACTTTAACTATCCCAGGTCACAGCATATGTTTATATGCTGCCTTCCTCGGGGTCACTTCATATTGTCACTGGATCTCGAATGTCCTGTACCCAACTGTGTAATGTACCTGCCCTAATGGGCCATAAATTCATTTTAAAAGGCCATTTGTAGATTATTTCTCTCAGTCCAGCAAAGGGCATAATGAGGTAATGTGATAGAAAGCACTTTGTAAGCTGTGAAGTACTATAAAGATGTTGCTATTTTTATGACAGTTTTAGACTTTTTTATTTTAAAATGTTAAAGTGAGTAAAGGCGTTAAGAAAACATCATAGTTCCAGAGAGGCTACTGCTGACATTGGGGCACACAACTAAAAGTTCATCTGAGTCAATGACTTCTACAGTTTTCACAGGCTGAAATTTGTTCAAGAAAAAAATCATTCAAATCAATCCAGTCTTCTGCTTTAAAAAAAAAAATAAGTATATTCCATGCACTTCCAAGCATGGACAATTAAAATAAGACAACCTTAGGACAGCCACACAGTTGCTGTAACTCCTGATCCAGGGTCTTCTTTCACTACTCTCTGTGTCAAACACAGTCCATCCCCAAAAGCCAGCTCACAGATATTTGATAAATATTGTTGAACAGAGAGAAATTTGGTTTTAAGTTTGTTTGTTATGAGTGTATTACCTGCATGTGTGTAAGTGCACCCATGTCATGACCATGCCTGTGGAGGTCAGAAGAGGGCGTTGGATCCCCTGGAACTGGAGTTATGGATGGTTGGTTACAGTTATGTGGGTTACAGTCACTTGGGAATCGAACCCAAGTCTTCTGTAAGAGCAGCCAATTCTCTTAACCACTGAGCCATCACTCCAGCCTCGAGAAACTCAGTTTTTTCTCAAAATCTAATCCATGCACAGCTATACTGGCATCACTGGGAGCTGGCTAGAGACCTGCCAAATAATCATAATCTGTATTTTAACAAGCTCCAGAGATGCTGGATGCTCACTTTGTAGGTGAGTACTACCATCTAGTACAATGTATTTGCTGTAGCTGTGTTCCTGTGTTCAGTTCCTATGCCTACCTTTCAGTACAGCTTTGCCCAATGGCAAGCCAACATGTGTTCTTGCTAAATTGGCAGGTGGCAGCTGGCTAAAGTTTTGGGATGTTAATGCCGTCACTGGGACAGTGAGTTGGCATGTGAGTATCACAGTCCTCTTGGCCTTCAGTAGGAAAATTCGGGGGCATATTGCACAGTCTTCTAAAGGGTTCCCATTGATATTGACCTCCAGTTACCCAAAATTGTAACCCACTATTGATTTTCTGATCTTCTACCTCATTTTCTCAAGCCCTCAGCATTCCTTTCTGAAATCACTTCCTGAATAAACTATAATGCTTGTCTTAATATCTGCCTTTGGAAGAACTCAAACTAAGATAAGTATCTTTCACTTTTGGTTGTCCATGCTTTATTCTGGGCCCTGTATAAGACTGTACTGCCATATTAGAAAATCAGTTTGGGGACTGGAGAGATGGCTCAGCAGTTAAGAGCACTGGCTGTTCTTGTAGAAGACCCAGGTTCAATTCCCAACACCCACGTGGTGGCTAACAACCATCTGTAACTCAGTTCCAGGGGAATCCAACACTCTCTTCTGACCTCCATGAGCATTGCACAACATGAGTGCACTTACGTACAGGTAATACATCCATACATATAACATAATAAAATATTTTACAAAATAATAAATCAGTTGGGCAGCTTAAACAGCAGAAATGTGTTTGGAGAGTTCTGGAAGTTTGAAGTTCTAAGATTAAAGTGTCAAGACAATTTCTCAAGAGTGCTGTCTTCCTTGCAGTTGATCTGTCCTCGTGTCAAAGGGAGAGAGTGAAATGCCACTTTCCTCCTCTTCTAATAAAACCATGGTCCTATGAGATTTGAAGTCCATGATTATGATCTCATTTAACTTTGATCCATACTAAAGGCCTTTTTTTTCCAAATATAGTCACATTGGCTGATAAAGTTCAACAAAAGAATTCAAATAGAGCACAGCTTATTTCAGAACATTATTTATTTTAAAAGCTCAAGAAGCTGAGACACCAAAGAATTAAATAAGTACCTGTCAGGTCTGTATGGTCCTGTGGATCAGAGCAAAGAGAGAATTCAACCACCTGGCTTCTAACTCTGATTCTACCACTAAGCTCCTTAGGACTGCCCTCAGTTGATGAGGATGTTAGACAGGTGGTCCCTAAAGGACTGATTATAAGGTTCAGTCCAGGATAGAAGAGCAGAGCCAGGAATGCAAGTCTTCTAGCACACCGAACTACAACTCCTAATGATGTTGTTGGGAGTTTTAAAAGCATCATCAAAACCCAAAAAAATTGTAAAATTAAAGTAAAAAATGTACATCACTCTTTTGTTTCTCAAACCTAAATCAGCTTGATTACAACCAATTCATGACAATTCACACTAATGAAAGAGAGCATTGACATAAATAATTCAGAACCTCACTAATAATAATCACAGCTGTAAGACACTCCTGCCAAGGGAAGCATCCCAGGAGGCCACTCGGGCTCAGGAGGTATAGGCAAGACTCCTGATGCATGCAGATGATTCACAATACAGAAAACTGCCTGCCGCCAGTGCCAACCTCAGGTTTAAGAAAGGAAGGTCTGTTTTGAGTGCTTTTGTGATGTGGAGAGAGGTTACTTTGACCAAGAGGTCAACATGGCAACTGTGGGTCTTCAGAAGTTGACATAATACAGAAGACATCGCAAGGATTCTGCTTGTTTGTTGAACACATGCTGCCTTTGCTTTATTCCAGGAGCTTGGTCTACAGGTCCTCTCCTTCCACATTCCTCTCTTGGCCTTGGCTATTGCTGTAGGAACCTGGTACAACAAGAAAAGTGTAAGTGGGAGAAGCAGGGGAAGGAATGTGGGTGAATATGATGAAAATGCATTGAGTGCAAATATGAAATCTCAAAGAATTAATTTAAAAAATTAGAAAAAAGAAAGGTTCAAGTGATCCCATGAAGCTCAAGTGCCAGGGGTTTGAACCAGCGACCCCCGGTGAGGTGAGGATTAGGGATGAGTAAGCACGCCGTTCGCCAGCCCATGCCACCCCCATTACCTGGGGACACTCAGACGCAATGGGGAGTCTTAGACAGGCAGAGACTCATTTATTGCAAGTGTCACAAAGCTTATAAAGGCACCTGGAACTCCCCCATCCCCCCCCCCGAGGGCATATCTTAAGGATGGTCACGCGCTGATCATGCACTCCTCAGCAGTGCAGAAGTATTCTTCAGACTTTCAAAGCAAGCCAGGCTGCACCCCCAGTAACTTCCTTTCACACCTATGCAAGGTGGGGCCTTTAGGTCCCCACATATTCCCCTTTTTATTTTTATTTTAAGGCTGGACTGACTTTATTTCATGGGTTACCCACCTCATAGGCAGCTCCCTGAGGAGAGATGTCTATCTCCTTGCTCTAATCTTATGCATTTTTGCCTGTCTTAGGTTGTGTCACCTCTGATCAAGCCTTGCCTGTCATTGGATCATGCACCTGGCCATGTGCATGTCCTGTCTTAGGAGTACTTGTCATGGGACATCTTACCTGTCTTTGGCTAAAAATGTGTCATGATTTTAGCCAGCCGCATGGGTAATGCCAACCCATGACGGTCTTAGTCTCTGCCTAACTCAGTTAGCCAAGCATGGGCAACTGGAGGGGGTCCTGGGGGAGTCCGTAATCATGAGGAGGTGGGCAGTAGCAGTTCCAAGGGTCCTCTGTCACTGAATTATCTGGTAAAGACACTTAAAAATAAGCATTATCAAGAGAAATAAAGCAAGTCATGGCGTAAGACAAGTTGAAATACTTCTGAGACCATGTACCTTTTAGCCAATCAGCCAGTTGTAGAGGCTGACTGGCAATGAAGCCAAGGAACTGAGTCCTTTACCTCAGATGGATACAAATAAAGAGAGGAATTTTTTCTCATGAACTATTGTCCATGGACCGTCATGCTAGTCAGTCAGATCCTGGCCTACCCACTTAAGGTTTTTCGCAGGCACCCATATGGGGTTTGAATCTCCTGTAGGGTAGACACACCCAAAGCCTTGACCCATGGTTAGCAATGGATCTGGTCCTTTCCATTGCCCAGTGATGGGATCTTTCCATCTTACCCGTACCTCAGGTCTCTGCTCCTGTCGTCCCTAATGCTTCTGAAACCGTGATTCCAACTGATTATTTTTTAAATTAAGAACATTAATAGTGAATAAGGCCATACCCAACTGTTGGTGGGGGCTTATTCCCCCCTTTTTTTTTTGTAATTGAATTTTTAGGTTTTAATGGTTGCGTTCTATAATGGCTTGACCTTGGGGATTGTAGGGAATTCCTGTATTGTGTTGAATTCCCCAAAGTGAGAAGAAATCTTGTAAATTTTTACTCACAAAACATGGTCCATTATCAGTTTTAATTCTTTGGGGGCAATCCCAACGTAGCAAAGCACTGGAGAAAATGAGACTGAGCATGTTTAGACTTTTCTCCTGTGTGAGTGGTAGCCCAACAGGCATGTGAGAATGTGTTGATGGACACAAAAATATACTTAAGCTTTCCAAAAGGAGCAC
>NW_008347125.1:2230727-2233929 GCF_000622305.1 Nannospalax galili
ACCCCTGGCTGTTGCAGAGGCAGTACCTGTAGAAAGGGTTGACAAGACTTACAGGTATGTACAATCTTCTTTAGGTCCTTGATGGGAACTTGAGGAAACCTCTTATGGAGTCCCTGCCAATTTACATGAGTGAGGTTATGTAACCCCTGAGCTTCATTCAGGCCTGCTGACAGGACCTGGGTGGAACCCACCTTGTCTGCCTCTGCATTGCCTTGGGATAAAAGCTCAGGCAATTCTTGGTGCCCCCTAAGATGCTTAAGAAGATAGTGGATTCTCTCTCTCTAAGGAACATATGAGTCTGAATCATCAAGGGAGTAATGGGGTTCCCATCCAACTGGATATGAGAACCTAATAGCCCTGGAAGAAGATTGACTACATACAGACTGTCAGCAAAAAAAAAAATTCATGGGCTCATTTATCTTTGTTAATGCTAAAGCAATGGCCATGAGTTTTGTCAGCAAAAAAATAATTCATGGGCTCATTTATCTTTGTTAATGCTAAAGCAATGGCCATGAGTTCCTTAAATTGAGCTGAGCCATCACAAGTGTGGACATATCTTTTTGGTTTCTCATCTGCCCCTGGGTATACTATCACTGCAGCTCCAAATCTGCCCCCATCAGTGAAAACATTATAGGCTTTTACTACTGGCTCCTTGATGACCATAATGACAGTCCAAATTTCCCAGGAACCCTTTCAAGGCTATGGCCACTCGGTTATTATTTCTGCAGAGCCATTCAAAATCCCTAAGCTGATAAGGGATAGCAATTTTAAGAGGGTCTATGCCATAATGTCTCAGAGCTACATAATGCCCTTTCTCAATCAGGTTAGCCAATTGATCCATGGGTGTATAAACCCGTGGTACACCTACCAGAGAGGCATGCACCCATTGAAGGGGATTCCCGTCCTGTGTAAGGACGGATGTCATCAGGGTCTCACCAGGAGTACCCATAACTCAAGATCTTTACTAGGGGTGTACCAGGCAAGTTGGGCTCAGTCCAGGGCATCCTGGACCTCACGTAAAATGTCCAGGTGTTGAGAAGCCAGGTGAATTAGTTCTGAAGGCTGTTTCCCTACGAGCAACTAAAACAGTAGTCTTAAAGTCTCAGTGGGAATAGACATCCAGGCTCATAGCCAATTAATTTCTCCTAATAATTTTTGTAGCTCTGTCAGGGTTACGGTGGGCTTGACAGCCAGTTGTGGTTTTAAAGGACTTACTCCTTCTAAAGAGAGTATGGTTCCCAGAATTTTAAAGGGAGTAATAGTCTGTATTTTATCAGTGGATACATGGAGTCTGCCTGTCTGTAGACATTTCCGAGTAACTTTATATAACTCTTCTAATTTTGGGGCCTTGGAGCTCCCAAGATTATATCATTCATATAAATGTACACAGTGGCATGTGGCAGCAAGTGAGCAGGCCCCAAAGGGGTCTTCACATAGCTTTGGCAAAATGCTGGGCTATTAGCCATACCTTGGGGTAAAACAGTCCATTCATACCTCTCATCAGATGTTTTAAAGTTGGTGGAAGGTACAGAGAAAGCAAATTTTTCACAATCCTGGGGTTGTAGAAGGATAGAGAAAAAAACAATCTTTAATGTCTATGACTATAAGAAATAAAACTGAGGAAATAGCAGGGATCCAAGGCAGCCCCCTTAAGGGTGTACCCACTAGGGTCATTCTAACAATGACTTTACACAAGTCTTGCAACATTCTCCATTTGCCAGAGGCTTTCTTAATAACAAAGACAGGTGTGTTCCATGGACTTACAGAAGGCCAGATGTGGCCCAACTGTAATTGTTCCTGCACAATTTCCTTTAAAGCCTGTAGCTTTGTCTCAGGTAATGGCCACTGCTCCACCCATACTGGTGCCCCAGGGGACCACCGGATAGCTGGAACCTGAGGGGCAGTGGCCCTTAGAATTGGGTATGAACCTGATGCTCTTTCCTTGGGTCCCTCCTGTAATTGATATGGCGAGACAGCCCTTGAGTTGCTGACTCAGGAAGCCTACCAGACTCTTCAAGATCCAAAAGGTCATAATAAAAGGCCTTGTTATCAGTGGTTATGCAGGCCTGTGTGTCCCCCAAAATATCTTGTCCTATAAGGCTGGCGGATAACCCTGCCACCACCAGGGGTCACACCTCCCCTTTAGCTCCATCTGCATCCTGCCAGGTGAGCCATTCTCGAGTTCTGATGGGGGTATCCTCCCACACCTAGGATTTGGGGCCTAGGAACTAGGTGCCATCGTGATAGGACCTCCTCCTTTCTAAGAATGGTTCTATCAGCCCCCATGTCCACTAGGCATTGAAACCTCCTGCCACCTATTTCAAGATCCATCTTGGGTACTAAGGGCTCCCTCCGCCCGGGTTTTGGTGAGTACTGCTGCCTACAGGGCTGTACCACTTGGGGGCAGGGTGGTTCCCTGGCCACCCACTGAAGTGGAGGGGCAGGGCCCCTCCCCGAGCCACCTTCCCCAAACCGGGCCTTTTCAACTATCCTGGAGCCGGTCACGGAGCACAGCCAAAGGTCTTTGGTTTTTGTTTGTTTGTTTGTTTGTTTGTTTGTTTGTTTAAATGTACCCAGATGCCCCACCAGTCCCCTCCCAGCTTTCACACAGGCCCCTGACTCACGCAGGTCATAGTCTCATGAGCCCCTGACTCCCGCCAGTCACTGGCAGCCAGGGGGCAGCCCACATGCATGCATTAGTTCAAGGCGGGTGGGGTGGGCAGCTTTCACTGGCAACCTGGTGCACTCCACTCTGCCCCGGCCTTCTGCCCGGGAGGCTGTGAAGCTGGCCAGGGCACACCAGAGGTGCAGCTTGTTACTTTGGCTGCTTTTGGGTTCACTTCTGTTGCATTTCTGCCTTCTTCCTCAAACCCTTCCCATGATTCCCATGCCAGGGTTTCTGAAGGCTCATCAGGAGGTGGCGCCAAGGGCTTTAAGGCCAAAATAATAGGGTAGAACTCCAGCGACGGATCAACCCCCAATTGAACCTCCCTTTGTGGAGCTAGACATTCCACATGTTCCCATGTATCCCCAGTAAAAACATTAGCCCTAAGAGGCCAGGGAACCAAATGAATCACCTTTGCCCAAACCTTTTGAGCTACAGGATCTGACAAAGCCAATCCCCTGCTTTTAAGCATATCTCTCAGTGCTTTAAGCACCGGGTCTTCAAACTTAGCATCTTGCTTACCCCAAACTTCCTACA
>NW_008347125.1:2234714-2240640 GCF_000622305.1 Nannospalax galili
AATCAATTTTCTTTACTTTTAAGGTTTGAGGATCTGTTCCTTAGGGGGTCACATGGGCTTGGGAGGAACCCCTAGCTCCTTTCTTTTACCAGTTCCATCTATGTAAGGGTAAGTCAAAGGTCCTGCTCAATCATGGCTGTCTTCACTTGGAAGCATGGAGGAAATGTTTCCTCTGTGTTGACCCTTCTCTTTATAGACTGGACACTGGTTCAAGTCCATCTGGTGGGGTCTCCTTGGCCTCCTTGATCAAGCAATCCCCTGCTTTTAAGCATATCTCTCAGTGCTTTAAGCGCCACTTGCATTACCCATTTTTAGGGTCTTGCTTACCCTAAACCTCCTCGATTGGCCCCAATCCGTTTTTGCTTCTTTCTTCTTTCTTTTATTCTTTTCACCTTCCTTCAAGCGCCACATTGAGCGCCAGATGCCGGGGTTCGAACCAGTGACCCCCAGGGAATCCCCTGCTTTTAAGCATATCTCTCAGTGCTTTAAGCGCCACTTGCATTACCCATTTTTAGGGTCTTGCTTACCCTAAACCTCCTCGATTGGCCCCAATCCGTTTTTGCTTCTTTCTTCTTTCTTTTATTCTTTTCACCTTCCTTCAAGCGCCACATTGAGCGCCAGATGCCGGGGTTCGAACCAGTGACCCCCAGGGAGGTGAGGATTGGGGATGAGTAAGCACGCCGTTCGCCAGCCCACGCTGCCCCCATTACCCAGGGACACTCAGATGAAATGGGGAGTCTTAGACAGGCAGAGACTCATTTATTGCAAGTGTCACAAAGCTTATAAAGGCACCTGGAACTCCCCCCCAACCCCAGGGTGTATCTTAAGGTTGGTCATGCGCTGATCATGCACTCCTCAGCAGTGCGGAAGTATTCTTCAGACTTTCAAAGCAAGCCAGGCCACGCCCCCAGTAACTTCCTTTCGGACCTATGCAAGGTGGGGCCTTTAGGTCCCCACACTCAAGCTAGGCATGGAGTAATTACATCACTTTGGTATTTTCCAAAGAAAATGCGATGAGTGTCCCCAAACAACAATTACTCTTCTCTTTGCTACCTTTCCATTCTGCCTTGATAAGAGTATGGTATAGCAGGAAAAGCATCTCAAGGGCAACTAAGTGAATTCATCTCTAACTCCTTAGGGGAGTTATATGAGAGTGTTTCCAGAGGCATTTAACTGAGAGAAGAATACATATCCTGAGTGTGGGTGGCATTGTTCCATGGACTAGGGCCCTGTACTGAATAAAAAGGAGAAGGCTAGCTGAGCACCAGCATTCATCTCTTCTGCATCCTTACTGCAGCCTCAATATGATCAGCCTCCTCACACTCTGGCTATCACAACTGGAGTCACTCTTAGCACCATATTTTCCCCACCAAGATAGACTATACCCTCAAATGATGAACCAAAATATACCCTTCCTTCCTTAAGTTGCTCTTGTCAGGTATGTAGCCCTAGCAATAAGAAAAATAGCTATTATATGTCCTGTTTCTTCACTCTTGTGTTACTGATTCTCTGAAGCCACAGAACAATGGCATATCTGTGCCTGGCCCCTCTTGTGATACGTCCATATGCTCTCAGTCCCCCATTCTGCCACACTCTGGGCATTTGTGAAGCAGACACAAATGACAGCTGTGTTCGGATGAAACTTGACAGCACTTTATGTCACTCCACCAAAAGTACTGCTGGCCTTCCAGCCCTAAGCTTCTCTGTCACTGCCACCCCATGTGACAGATCTGCAGACCACAAGTAGGAAAGAATGGATGCAGGAAACAACCTCTGGTCAATGGTACATGAGGAGCAATAAATTCTTCATTTTCTCAGACAGACAATTCTGAAATGCATTTGACATAACAAACAAAAAGTTCCTGGAAACCTCAAACTCTGGTTTTACACACTAGAGAACATCATGAACCCCTGGATCAGCCCTTGCTCCTTCCCACTGTCAGGATTCCCATATAAATGTCCTAATCACAAGACTTTATGTTGAGCATTGCCATAAGGGAGAACCAAGGCCAAGAGAGTTGTAGCCTCTCGTGATGAGATTCTACACTTAGATTTCCCATGATCAGAGGCCACACCTCTGTGGCAAATGTAGAGGTGATGACCCCAGGCACGTGCAGCATCGTGATCACCAAGATTTTTTTATGATGGGGAGGTAAGAAGTAAATGGAAGACGAAGCACTGATGTAGCAGTGAGCCACACAATGTGGAGGCCCATCACATTATGACTAGGAAACTGACTTGTTTAATTAAATAAAGTTAGATGCCTACACAGAAGAAATGATAGCCTCAGGAGAGTCCCTAGCAATTCAAGACATAAAATGAAAGGCAGAAATTCTCTTCTGCACAGTTTAAAGAGATCCATAAATCTGTCAGTCTGCTGAAAATCAGAAATAGGATCTAGCTGTAAGGGTAACAGTGCTCCAAAGAAAACCAAAAGCTCAGCCTCAACGGCTATCTTCTGCCGTAGCCAGAGTCCCAGTGCAGAAAGTGAAACTCTGAGGCACGTGAGAGACTCAGTTCACAGATGTGACAGAGGCCATGGGGCAAGGACTCATAGCCTCCTGTCCCTGAGGACCCATCATGGTTCTTGAAAATACTGGAAATAGTTTGGGAACACTCACTAGGGCCCAAAAGCCAGTGGTGGCTCTAGCATCATAGTTTGATTTATATTTAGTAAAGGTGTCATTATATTCACCATATCTAGAAAAAAATACCCATAGACTTCATTATGTGCATATAAAATCTATATATTTAAATTTTATGGCATCTAAATTTTAAAAGATAAGTGAAAGAATAGGGTAACTTGAACTGTTAAAAACATCAAGAACTTTATAACCAAACCCAGAAGCTCAAATACCATTAAACTTCCTGACTCCTAGTCTTCAGCTAAACTTCAGCAAGTTTATCGTGTGCTTTCACAGCCCCAAATGCCACAGGCCACATCACCCCCAACTCAAGTCCCTTGTTCTCAGTACCACTTTCTCCAGTCTCTAGCCAACATTACACATTGAGATGGACTCATGGGAAGAGATCGAAGCTGGAAATGAGGTTTTAGACTTACTCTGTGAAAGAGCATCTCCCAGTGCACAGCACATGAAAAGTCTTTGAAAAGTCTGGTATGTATTTCATTCTCATGGTGCCTTGTAATTCAGACCAGTCATATTTCAAGTGCACAGTCATGACATTTGGCTAGAAGCTACTGAATTGGCCAGTCTGGCTCAATTGCTGCTTCCTTTCTGTGTTACACTGGATAGACTACTAAACCTTTCCTTGCCTCATAAAGTTGTTTTGAGTATTTCATAATATATTGCCTGAAAATCCTTTAACATAGTACCTAGCACTTACAAATCCCTCAATAAATATCAACCACAGATTGTATCACAAAATACAAGGGGCAAACAGAAGAGAGAGTCAGAGAAAGCTCATGAATTGGTGGCACTCAATGAAATATACTCAGAATAAAGCAACAAATCAATAAAAATCTTATTGCGACTGTTAGGATTTCTGTGTTTTGTAGTGGTTAAGAGCTAGTTTGGGATTCATATCTTGGTTCTGCTATTTACTAGCTGTATGAAACTGAAAATTTTATTTAACCATTTGATCCTTTGGTGCCTTCATCTACAAAATAAGAATCAGAATGGCATTTATGATATGTGACCAGAATGAGGAGCAACTGAGTTTCTAGATGGAAAGCACTTAGAAGAAGGGCTAACAGTGAGGCTGGGCAGTTGCTATCATTATCTTTGCACCATTGCTGCCATCATTAGGATGGAGATTGTTGTTGTTATCCTGCCATCCACATAGTTAATAGTGCTGTCATTACTGTGTCTGGCTTCTCAGCTTTCACTGAATACATATACTGACTTTTAGTTGACCTCAGATCAATCTATTGTACTTACAATTGTGAATTTCTCTACTCAATATATAATAGTACTAACAAGGGCTTACAACATATTCGTTAGAAACATCCAGTTCACATTGCAATCCAGTCCCCAGTACAAATACTAAGAAGCAGCACTAGGTTACTGGTAACTGAACATTAAACAAATAACCAGGTATTATCTCTTAGCCCTCCACACCCTGCTATCCTCTTCTTGTTTCTCCTTTATAGCTCAAGGGCTAGAAATCTGGGGATTAATGTCAGGTACTCATTGCTGGCAGGGTCCTGGGTCTGGTTTGGTTTATAATGATGAGGTGTAATCATTGTTGTCAAGTTATTCAAGACTTAGAAGGCAGAAAGGGGGTAGAACTAATCTTCCTTTGCTACCCAAGCAAATATATAGGTTTAACACATGGGGAATGTTAATAACAACTTCCACATGCCCTTTAAATGCACCCCCTTAATGCATCAGGGGAACTGTGGGGCCAACAATGTCCCCTCTGTTTTTATCTTTGAGTGCCAACAGCAGCTCTCTGGCTCCCTGAAAGACCATAGCCAGGATTGCACTCTTTACCTTTGCTCCTCGGTCCCTTCAGTGACTATTATTCCCCACAAGAAAGCTTGTTCTGTGGGACATACCTGGAATGAGTTCTGTCCTCCGAACTGCACTGCTGTTAACATTCCTGCTTTCCTCTGAAGTTTGACCTTGACCACTTAAGCTAGCTAATGCTCTTAAGAGCTGAAGTAGCAAAATGTCAGGAAAGACTTTAGAAATTTTAATTAATTGGCAAAAATCAATTTTAACAGTAACAACAATGAAAGTCAGAAGTCACCACCATTTCTCAGTGACAAAGTAACTTTTTACACTAAGACACCTTGACTCTCTCCCTGTCTCAGGAGTCAACCTAAAACTACCAAACACAGAAGCCCAACCCCTTACCCATGAGGTTGTCTCTGTCTAGTGTATCATAACTGAGAAACTGTGGTCCACTGGGGAGACAGAGTGGGACCACACTCATTCCTACACTCAAGAGTCCTGCATCAGTACCAAGAGTTGCCATGTCCACACCTACTCTATCTTGCTTCCTCTACACTAGAAGATAATCAGCTGTGGATTATGATCATTCTCATTTCTGGGAACAGAGAATAGTGCTAAAAGAATCTACAAGTTCCAAATAAGGCCACAGCTAAGGTGAGTCTACTGGATCCTAGACTGAAATGAATATGTTGTAAGCGTGCCTCCTAGCAATAGTTTTGGAAGCAATGCATCTCAGGAAAAGAATTTGTTTCCATCTAAGTCAGAAAGCCTCATTTAAACCCAATCTAAGGAATTTCTATCAAGCAATGGCTGCTGGGAGGGGGAGAGACAGTCTCTATCAAGGATGGGACTCTTGGTAAGTCAATCAGCTTCAGTGGATGGACCCACACTGAAGGGCATTTGGGGACACAAATTGGGCTCTGTGATGGCTAATCCTGGGTGTCAACTTGATTTGATCTGAGATTAACTGAAATGAAAGAGAACTTCTTGATTGGATCATCTAAAGCCGAAGACACACCCTAAATGTGGGTGTTACCTTCTGATGGCAGCCGGTATAAATGACCAAGGCTTTTTGTGGCTTGCCTTCTCTCTCGCTGGTGGGTTCGTCTTGCTGCTGTAGACTGAAGACTAGCTGATATTTTGGAATTCATCAGACCTTCAGCACCGGATTGGGACTACTGAGACATCCAGCCTTGTGGACTGAGTGACTACAGATTCTCAGCCTCTCCAGTGTGGTGCAGCCATTGTTGGACTGCTCAGACTCTATCCTGTGAGCTAAGCTGATAAATCTTTATACATATTCATTCTACTGGTTCTGTTTCTTTGGAGAACCCTGACTAATACAGGATTATAGAAAAAAATTTAATGACTATAATAACTGTAGAAATTCACAGATATACCAAGAATGTGAACAGAAATAAAAACGACAGGAATCAGTACACATCTTTCATTAATAACTTTAAATATCAATGGACTGAACTCCCTAGTCAAAAGACAGAATAGTTGAA
>NW_008347125.1:2245151-2249254 GCF_000622305.1 Nannospalax galili
GACTACAGATTCTCAGCCTCTCCAGTGTGGTGCAGCCATTGTTGGACTACTCGGACTCTATCCTGTGAGCTAAGCTGATAAATCTTTATACATATTCATTCTACTGGTTCTGTTTCTTTGGAGAACCCTGACTAATACAGGCTCTATAGGCCTTATTATTTATTTATGTATATTTAGTATACATATATATATATGAGTACATTAAATTGGGCAGGGGCAGTAAGGGGAGGTGTGGATAGGGGAGGGCATCTAAATACCATCAAATGATATAGTATGAAAATTGCAAAAATTTAATTTAAAAAAACTGTCCAAGAAGCTGAGCATGGTGGCACATGCCTTTAACCCCAGCACTCGGGAGGCAGAGGCAAACAGATCTCTGTAAGATCAAGGCCAGCCTTGTCTATATAGCAAGTTCCAAGCTTTTAATTTCTCAAAAAAATTAAGTTAAATTAAAATTAAAATAAATTTTGAAAAAAATCATCCAAGATTCCCACTCACCCAGGAAAAAGTGAAGTTGGGGCCCTTTACTAGAGAACTGGGTTGAACACAGGTACCATGAACATCTCCTGTCTCACTAGGCTCCTTTTGCTAATGAGACACAAAGCAGATGGATAAAGTAGCTGAGATTAGAAATGAGCGTTCTTTGAGGCTTCGGGCTCTGTGTTTCCACAGCAACATCATACCTGGAAAAAAGCAGCGATGAGATGAAGCCCAGCATGTCTGTCTCCATAACAACAAACTTGTGACAAGTTGGTTGAGACTCCTCCCCACTCTTCCTCACCATCCGTGACCATGGTAACAGTGCTATACACCTTCACTTCCCAGACAGACCAATATCCATCTCTGAACTCCTTTGATAGATGTCTTTGGTCAGGCTTCCCAATTGCAGACCTTGAGATTAAAGTTTGAGTGTAGGTGATTTGTTAAGAAAGTGCTCCCAAGGGAAACCAAAAAAAGGAAAGAGCAGTGGGACAGACAGCATCACTCTGGCACAATCCTGGAGAGGGCAGCTTCAGCCCAGTCTGATGGGGGAAATCATAAATCAAAGTTGCCTCTACTCAATTACGTCCCATGGGAATATAATTCCCATCTATGTTTGGGCTTTTACCTTTTTTGGAAAATGAAGTTCTAGGAGCCAGAGAATTTTAGAGAAAGGCTGCAGGGACTGGTTTAGAAAGCAAAAATTAAAACCAAGTAGTTCACAAAAATGGTGAAATGGTATTCAAGGGGGCCTGGAAGAGCAGCACCGCTGTCCGAGGTGCTGAAGACCAGAGAACCACGCAGACGCAGGTGTAAAAGAAAAATAGGAAGTTGGCAATGCCTTCTTCCTAACACCTCTCAAACAGTATTTACCAATATGGCTTTAAATATCAGGATCAACTACTAGCTTCTGGTCACACACATTTGTTTAGCACAGGAATGGGAATTACAGAAGTGTTAAACAAGACACATTAACCGTGTACAATGCGCTAAGACTTAGGAGACCCAGCACGGGATATGTATTGGTACAATAAGCAAGAAACTAGGAGTTGTACAATCTCCCCACATGACCTCAGCGAGGACCACGTGGTATGGACGTTGAAAAGAAGACTCAAGTTCACAGAAAAAAACGGAGCACTGGCTGGATGGGATGGTCCCTCAACTCTGACATCCAGAACATCCAGGTTGTGAGGCAGATTTTGATTCTCACTTTCTGTGTGATCTTGGACATGTTAACATCTGTCCTACTTAGCTTTAACTGCCAATTTGGCACAACCTGGAGTCAGCTGAGAAGGGATTCTCAATTGAGGGATCATATCGGCCTGTGGGCATTTCTGGGAGAGATTGTTTTGACTATAAATTTATGTAGCATTAGTCGGGCATGGCAGCACATGACTTTAATCCCAGCACTTGGGAGGCAAAGGCAGGGGGATCTCTGTGAGTTTGAGGTCAGCCTGGTCTACATAGCAAGTTCCAGGACAACTGGGGCTACAGAGAAACCTTGTCTCAAAAAGACCAAAAAATATTTATGTAGGGTGGTCCAACCCACTATGGGTGGCACCATCTCTCAACAGGTGGTCCAAGGCTATATAAAAGGCTAGCTAAGCATGAGCAAGCCAGCAAGCTGTGTTCCTCCATGGTTTCTGCTTAAAGTCCCTGCCCTGGCTTCCCTCAATGATGAACTGTGACCTGGAAGTATGAAACAAATAAATCCTTTCCTTCCTGTGTTCGATAGCTTTGGTTGTCAACTTGACACACCTGGGTAGAGGGAGCCTCAATTGGGGAATTTCCTCCATTGGACTAGCCTGTGGCCATGTCTGTGTGGCATTTTCTTGATTGTTGAGTGATGTGGGAGGGATTGTTGAGTGATGTGGGAGGGTCCAGCCCACTGTGGTCAGTGCCATCCCTGAGTAGATCGTCCTGTATAGTGTAAGAAAGTGGACTGAGCATGGACCAAGAGAGCAAGCCAGTAAGCAGCATTCCTCCATGGCCTGTGCTTCAGCTCATGACTCCAGGTTCCTGCCCCGAGTTCCTACCTTGGGCTCCCTCAGTGATGAACTGTGACCCAGGAGATGTAAGATAAAAAAATCCTTTCCACCCCAAGTTGGTATTGGATGGAGTATTTTGTCACAGCAATTGAAAGCAAACTAGAACACTTCCCAAAGTTGCTTTTGCTCAGAATGTTTTTATCACAGCAACAGAATGTAACTGGAACAACACCTCTCAGTACATTTTTCTTCAGTAAAAAGCCTATTCTGGGGCTGGAGAGATGGCTCAGTGGTTAAGAGCAAATATTGCTCTTATAGAAGACCAGAGTTTCAGAGTATGAAATTCTCAATAAATTTTTTAAAGTTAAAAAAAATATGGGGAAACTGATGAAGTTTTATTTCAATAGATTTCAGTATCTCAAAGTGCCAAAATTGAGCTATATTATATTCCCATTTTCTGTACCTGTTTCATTTTTGTTTATTCCACACTATATAAATGATGTGATTTTTTTTAATTAACACCAATTCTACACAAACAATTCTAAACACTTCCCAGTTCATTTTAGGAAGCAAAATCATACAAAGACATCTCTCTCTCTCTCTCTCTCTCTCTCTCTCTCTCTCTCTCACACACACACACACACACACACACACACACACACATACACACACACACAAACACATGACTATATACCATGACTAAGTGTTTTTTGTCCAAGTAGACAAGATTGACTTAACATTTAAAAATCAGTCAATGTAATCTAGTATATTAACAAGCTTAAAATGAAAAGCCACATGATTATATCAATCAATGTACTACTCTTCTCATTGCTATGACAAAATACCTGGCAAAAGCAACTTAAAAAATGGACTAGGCCAGCATGGTGGCGCATGCCTTTAATCCCAGCAGTTGGGAGGCAGAGGCAGGGGGATCTCTGTGAGTTCAAGGCCAGCCTGGTCTACGTAGCAAGTTCCGGGGTAACTGGGGCTACAGGGAGACCCTGTCTCAAAAAGACAGAAAAAAAGAATTGGTTTGTTTTGACTCAGTTTGAAGTTACAGTCCATCACGACAGAGAAACCATGAAGGCAAAAGCATAAAGAAGCTGGTCACATTATGTCCATAGTCAGGAAGCAGAGAGATGAATTCTGGTGCCCAGCTAGCTTTCTCCTTTTTAAAAAAAATACTTTATTGAGAATTTCATACATGCATATAAGGTGTTTTGATCAAATCCATGTCCACTCCCTCCCCTCCAGCCCCGCTCATATCTTCCCATCACTTTTTTCTGATAACTTCATGTACTCTTTCTTCTTCTTTTCTTTTTTTATGAGGCTTTTGGCTACTCTAACATTCCCCTCTCTAAAGAGGTAACCCTAAAATCATTTAAGGATTAGATACAAGCTCCCAAATATTTTAGACATTTTTGGCCTTTGAAATAGAATATGTTACTAAGAGGCCTAAGGATATTGTGACTTTTAGCCAAGAAACTGGCTACTTTTCTTTGAGGTCTTTTTACCCTACTGCCTAGTGAATTCCTACCTCCTATTCTTATCACAACATCCTCTGAAGAGGTTACCCAAATTTCCAATAGGGAATCAGGACACAGACCACTCTGGCTTCTTCCATGCTGAACAGGG
>NW_008347125.1:2249763-2250393 GCF_000622305.1 Nannospalax galili
TCTTTGGTTATACTTTCCTTTTGGGTGTTTAAGACCATACAGTTGGCCCAAATAAACTGATTTATTTTTACTTTTAAGGCTGAGGATCTGTTCCTCAGGGGTCATGTGGGCTTGGAAGGAGCCCCTGGCTCCTTTCTTTTACCAGTTCCATCTATATGAAGATAAGTCAAAGGTCCTGCTTGATCATGGCTGGCTTCACTTAGAAGCATGGAGGAAATGTTTCCTCTGAGTTAGCCCTCCTCTTTGGAGACTGGACACTGGTTCAAGTCCACCTGGTGGGGTCTCCATGGCCTCCCTGAACAAGAGGACAGGTGACTCACCACAGTTACAGGACATTTTGAGAGATGTTCCATTTTGAGAGAAGTTAGTCGATCTTGGAGGGCAAGGGGCAAAAACTGTCCTTTAAGTCCCTCTGACCACATTAGTATAGGCCTCAAACTGTGGCTGTTAAACATCCAATAAGGTTAGCTCTACCAGTCTGTACTTTTAATTACCATGTGCTATGTAGATAAAGCTTGGGTAAAAAACCAAATGTTCTCAGATAAACCTTGACTCTCTCTCTCTCTCTCTCTCTCTCTCTCTCTCTCTCTCTCTCTATATATATATATATATATATATATATATATATAT
>NW_008347125.1:2250403-2261267 GCF_000622305.1 Nannospalax galili
TACTTTTAATATCTTTTACATTCAGAGAACACAACTGTTTGTAAATTGGAATTTCTCAGCCTTCAGAACTGTGGGAATTAAATGTTTTCCACTTAAGTCAAGCAATCTATATTATTTTGTCACAACAGCCAACCCTGGAAAAGACAGACTTATATGCTAAAATCTATGGCAAAGAAGAAAAAAAAAATAGGTACAGAGATTTGCCATGCCATTGAGTAGGAAAAACGCAACATAAAAAGATGCCAATTCTTCTCAAGTAAATACACAAGTTTAATACAATTTCTATCAAATTCCTGGCAAGACCTTTTGTAAGTGTAAACAGGATTGTTGAAAAATTTGTATACAGAAACAGGGGAACTGGAACTGCTAAAACAGTTTTGAAAAAAACATAAGGAAGTGGAAAGGCTTGGACTACTTGATTTTCAGAGTCATTTCATGGCTACAGTAATCCAGACTGTGGTACTGGCAGAGAGATAGATACATGGATGAACAGAAAAGAGCGAAGAGCCAGCACAAATGTTTAACGTTTCTTACAAAGGTGTAAAGCAAGTCAGTGAAGGAAAAACAGCCTTTGCAACAAACGGTACTGGAGCAATGGGACGTTTATAACCAAAAACCAGGTCTAACCCTCATATTTTCTAAAAAAAAATACCAACAACAACAAAAAAAACTTACATGCAAGTCATAAAACTACAAAACATTTTAGGTAAAATACAGGAGAAAGTCTAAATCTAGGCACAAAGTTCTTAGACTTTCAGCCAAAAGCACAATTCATAAAAATAAACCTTAATGAATTATACTTCATCAAAATTTAAACCTTTTGCTTTTAAATATATAGTTAAGAAAATAAAATGAAAAATCGGGAGATGTTTGCAAACATGTGGCAGAGGACTAGAGTCTAGGGTGCACGAAGCGCACCTATCACTAAAAAAATGAATAAACAATCCAGTTATAATACAGAGATGACTAGACTCAAAGAATCTGTACAGGTGCAAATAAATAGACGTAATCAAGTTCAGTGTCATTGGCCATTAGGAAAATACAAAGGTCACATACATATCAGGATGGCTGAAATGAAAAATAGTGAAAATATGGGATAGAATGTTAAAAATAACTTCTAAACACTAGTAATTATAACAAATATAAATTAAGCTTTTAGTTTGGATAATAAATAGAAAAATAAATATATTATTGGCAAGAACCACACTTTAAACAAAATTATGTAGAAATACAATATAAAGTTATTACTGAGTTATTTAAAAACAATATTTCTGCCATGAAATATGTGAGTTATTTCCTCACATCAACCAGCTGGGGAATTCTATAATTTAATTCAATTTTGATAATAATTACTTGCAGTTAGTGTTGAACCCACAGGTTTAAAGGTTTATCCATGATTTCCTCCACTTCAGACACTAGTCACAAATATTAGTAGTGTAGTCCCAGGATACTCACACTTAAATCCAACGTAGACTCAAATTTGGAGCTCCAATTGAGTGTGGTAGTGCATGACAGCACCCGGGAGGCTGAAGCAGGAAGATCATGAGTGTGAAGCCAGCCTGAGCTACATAGGGAGACCCTGTTCCCCTCCCTGCTGTCTCACTCTCTACAACCACCCTATTGGCTTCACCACAGATCTACCAGTTTTGTTTTTGTAGTATAGCTCTCAGGGGTCAGGAAAAGAGTTGATTATAAAGGATACAAGGCAAGAACAGACAAATGGAAGATGCATAGGGCAAAATACAGAGAGGATGGATTAGTAGAGCTTCTATGCTCTCTCTAGATACACCTTCAACCTTCCTGGCATGTTAATATGTTCACCAACTAGGATGCTTTCCAATCCTTGTCATTTGGATGTTTTTAGGGAAATTTCGTTACTTAGGTATAATGGGTTAAATCAGACATCAGTTATTAATTCAATCTCCAGCTCTTTTCCCCTCACAATTATGCATACTCTTTTGTATGCAGCAAAGAAAAATAGGTGAAGAAAGACAAAAGATAGAAAATAGATGGATAGATAGATGATAGATAGATAGATAGATAGATAGATAGATAGATAGATAGATAGATAGATGATTAATAGATACAGAGACACATAGATCATAGATACATGGATAGAAGATAGATGATAGATAGATAGATAGATAGATAGATAGATAGATAGATAGATAGATAGATGATAGATAGATATATAGATGATACATAGGTACATAGATGATAGATACATAAATAATAGATACATAGATAATAAAAGTTGAACATCTACATAGATTATATCTAGGCTATTCCACACCTAAATATACACATTGAGAATACGCTGGTTCTGCTCTAAATTATCTGTGTTGTATAGACCAACAGCTTTCAGGATAGACCTAACTTTGAATTACTTCATTTTATAAGGCAGTAGCTTTGACCTGAATTACTCCATTTTCAGTATAATTTTCAAGAAAGAATGATTCTACATCTTGTTTATTACACACAAAAAAAAATACCACCTGCCAGCACTCCAGGAGACACAAACTCATAATATATTTATAACCATAAATAATAATGTCATTACACCTGGGAATATGCCAGACCATCAGAAACACGAGACATAAGAATTTATGAATCATGAAGATAGAGGCCCCTCATCTGGGACTATAAAAGAAGGAGAACCCCCTTCTCAAAGGTGGAGATGTGGCAGATGCACTGACCCATTACCCTGTCATTCGCTATAAGCCTTATCTAGGAACACTGCCACTGAAAGACCTCTGCCTCCATCCCCCAACTCCAGATCAAGCACAGATCTTCCTGCCCTTGACACTCAGCCAACTTCAAACTGACGCTTGAAACTGCCTGTCACCCTGAGCTGCATTTAACAACCCCGCATTTGGACAGCACTATGTCTCGATGTAAGACTTCTTGTCTGGTCCTCTACAGATTTTCGTGTGTGTGTGTGTGTGTGTGTGTGTGTGTGTGTGTGTGTGTGTGTTCTGAGAATGTGATGAGAATAAAACAACATGTGACATATCTGGTAAATTATAAGCAATGAAACCAACATATCCTGTGGATTTCTTATGTTAATCAATAGGTTCTGACATTGTGGAAAGACAGAAACATATTCTCCTATGTTTCTGACATAGCATGCTCTCAACACTAAGAATAACTCTTGCCATAAACAACACTAGGAGGCTTCCACGCATATTCACTGCAGCACTGTTTGTAATGGCAAAAATCTTAACACCTGGGAGAAGATGATATATTCAAATTGCAGAACAGTTTATAGCAGTAAAAATAAATGAACTGCAGTTACTATGGCATGGATGGATCTATCAAAGGTTAAGTAATAAAAACAGGTCCTAGAAGCTTAAATATACTCTTTTAAAGTTAGAAAAACATATAATACACTGCATTGTTTTGTCATACATATACCCAAGCATGTATCTATGTATGTTTATATATACATATAGAACCCTTATTTACCATATGTGGAATATATTTACATATGTATGGCAAAGCTATTTTTAAAGCATGGCAATATTAAACATAAAATTTAGTCAATCTATTTTTCCCAAGGAAGAAGTAAGGGTTTGGGGTGGGAAAAAGCACATAGTTTGATATAGTCGTTGTTGTCTTGGTTCTTAAAATAGAGTTATGAGTTAAAATTTAAAAAGGAAAAACTAAGGTTAATTATGATATTAAAAGATAACCCTGACTAATATTCAATTGTTTAAAGCTCATATAAGATGTTAAAGCATCACTGTATTTTTCCCAAGGAAGAAGTAAGGGTTTGGGGTGGGAAAAAGCACATAGTTTGATATAGTCGTTGTTGTCTTGGTTCTTAAAATAGAGTTATGAGTTAAAATTTAAAAAGGAAAAACTAAGGTTAATTATGATATTAAAAGATAACCCTGACTAATATTCAATTGTTTAAAGCTCATATAAGATGTTAAAGCATCACTGTGGCATAAACAGAGGTCCAATATACTGGTATTAGGAACAATATACCAAGAAAATTTAATGATCATGAGCCAATATACATTTAATAACATGAGCTTTAAAATATATGGAATAGGGGCTGGAAAGATGATTGAGCAGTTAAGAGCACTTTCTGCTCTTGCGGAGGACCCAGGTTTGGTTCCCAGCACCCACATGGCAGCTAACAACTGTCTGTTAACTCCAGTTCCAGGGGAATCCAATACCCTCTTCTGATCTCCGCAGGCATTGCATGCACAGGTGCACTTACATACATGCAGGAAAAATATTCATACACATAAAATAAAAATAAATTAAAAAATTAAGATATCTAGAATAATAACAAAGAACAATGGAAGGAAATTATTCATTCAATTTGAAATTTTTTAACTCATATTTTTGTCTTTGTTCATTCAGGATGCTATAACAAAGGTACCATACACCAAACGTGTCTTATTAGCAACAAAAATATATTTCTCACAGTTCTGGAGCCTGGGAAGTCTGAAATCAAGATGATGGCATGTTTAGCCTCTGGCAAGGCTTATCAATTCCTCATAAACTGCATCTTCTCACTATGTCCTCATTTCATAGAAGTCCTCACTTGGACCCTAATCCCATTCATGGGGCTCCATCCCATTACTTAATCATCCTCCAAAAGCCCCACATCTTATTACTGTCTGATTGGGGATTAGATTTGAACATATGAATTGGGGGAGAGAGAGATACAAATATTCTTATCATATGGCAGGACCATTCTGAGAAACTGACAGCCAAAGTAAGAGGGGAAAAGAAACAGAATATTCAAGTCTCAAATTAGTAGACACATAAACTCAAGCAAAAATACACACACAAGAATGCTTATGGTGTAGACCACTAAAACCAATCCAAAGGTATGGAGTAGAATATTTAGACATTATAAATACCATGTAGTATCAATTATTATGAAAAGATAGCCATCTATATAACGTAAAGTCTGAAACTAAAAAACATGTTACTAACATAGAAGTAGAAATTGTATAACCTATCCCAAACTCTGAGTTTGGGGCTTTCTCAAAGCTGCCTTTTTCTTTTCATACATTTTACCTTTTAGCCTTGGAAAATAAGAGGTACTTAAGACTCTAGAAAAAGAGTCTTTGCAATATAAGAAGCAAATATTCCCATTACTCCATGAAGTTGCCAGAAAGGCACAGGCTATTCTGTGGGATAAAATTGACCTGACAGCATTAATCTAACAAGATCAGTAAGACACCTAGACTTCAGAGATTGTTGCCATGTCCTGGGGAAATAGTTCCTCATCTCTAAGACACTTTTAATACTAATTGGTTATCACTAATATGTTGCTCTGGTGATGCTGAAATTTCATCTTAATGATAAAAAATACTTATTGACTCTCTTTGTTACACCAGAAAGAAATCGTTGGTACTTAATATGCCTAGCAAAATCAAGTAAAATCACTTACTTTAGACTGAAAACTTGTCTTATTTAAATAAATGAATAACACCTGGGTTGAGTAGACAATCATGAGGAAAATAATAAGCTTCTTAGAACTGAACAACAATGAAAATAGTATATATCAAAATTTGTGAGATTCACTTAAATAGTACTTAGAGGGAAATTTATCTTTGAATATATTGAAGCATGACTAAAAAAAATTAACTGGAGATCCTAGCAGACAGCCTGAAAGGGTGGGTTCGGACCTCCATCAGGTAGTGGCTCTGATCTCAGCAGACCACCAGAGAGGAAGAAGAAGAATTTCAGGTTAATGGTGTTGACCAAATCTTAAACAAGATTGTAGAAGAGAATTTCCCAAAATTAAGGAAAGACATCCCCATACAAATATAGGAAGTACATAGAACACCACATAGTATCAGAAAAGAAACTCCCCATGACATATCACAGTAAAAACACTAAATGTACAGAACAAAGAGAGAATACTGAAAGCAGCAAAAGAAAAACAAGTCACATACAAAGGAAAGCCCATCAAAATTACAGCTGACTTATCAATGCAAACTATGAAAGCCAGAAAACCCTGGACCAAGGTATTTCCAGTTCTACACGACAATAGATGCCAGCCCAGAATACTTTACTGAGCAAAAATGTCTATTTTAGTTGAGGGGAAAAAAATCTTCCATGACATGAATAGCCTGAAAGAATATATGTCCACAAAACCAGCCCTTCAAAGACTACTTGAAGCAATACAGAGAGCAGAGAGAGAAACAACTATACCCCAGGGACAATGAAAGAAAATAAAGGTATAAACTAGGAAACACAAAAAATAGTCAGAGAACACAAACAGCGACCAAATGGTGGCAACCAATACACATCTTTCAATAATAACCTTAAATATCAATGGACTGAACTCCCCAGTCAAAAGACACAGGCTAAGGGAATGGATTAAAAAACAAAATTCATCTTTTTGCTGTCTACAAGAAACATATCTCACCTTCAAGGACAGGCACTACCTTAAGGTGAAAGAATAGAAAAGAATATTCCAAACAAATGTCACTAAGAAACAAGCAGGGGTTACAATTCTAGTATCTGACAAAATTGACTTCAAAGTAAAACTAATCAGAAGAGATAAGGAGGGTCATGTCATTCTGATCAAAGGAACAGTTAACCAAGAAGATATTACAATCCTTAACATATATGCACCAAACTCTGGTGCACCCAAATTCATAAAAACAACACTACAGAACTTTAAGACACAGATTAACCACAAATCAGTAATAGTAGGGGACTTCAATACCCCACTGTCTCCATTAGACAGGTCAACTGGACAAAGAATAAACAGAGAGATGTCTGAATTAAATGATACCATGCATCAAATGGACCTAACAGGCATCTTTTGAATATTCCACCCAAGTACCAAAGACCACACTTTCTTCTCAGTACCCTCATGGAATTTTTCAAAAATTGATCACATATTGGACCACAAAATAAAACCTCAACAAATACAAAAAAATTGAAATACTTTCATGCATTCTATTGGACCACATGCAATAAAGCTCAAAATCGGCACTGGACAAAGCCCTAGTCACTACATGAACTACTGGCGATTGAACAACACACTCCTAAACAATGAGTGGGTCAAAAGAGAAATTAAGAGAGAGATAAAAGAATCCCTGGAATTCAACAAAAAGGACAATAGGCACAAGCCACCAGCCTATCTCCCAGAAGCCCACTGGACCTGGTCCCTACCTCACCTCCCTCTGCTTCCCTGAGCTGCACAACCCACCAGCCTCTTTCCTGGACACCAGGGCTGACCTCTCAGAAGGAACCACCACTGCTTCCTGATTCCTTGCATCCAGAGAAACCCAGGTCCTTCTCACAGTCCCCAGGAGCCCTCTGGACCTGGCCCTGCCCTCAACTCCTGCTTCCCTGGGCCTGCACAACCCGCCAGCCTCTCTCCTGGGTAAGCCCATCGGGCCCACTGTGTCTTGACTCCCCCAGCCTTATTCACCCTCCCATCTCCCCCATCCATCTCTCCTGTCCCATTCCTTGCTTTGGCACCCAAGACACCAGGGTAACCACCACTGCTTTCTGACCCTTGGCATCCAGACCAACCCAGTTCCTCCTTGTGGTCCCCTCGAGCCCTCCAGGCCTGGTCAGGTCCTCACCTCCCTCTGCTTTCCTGGGCTTCACAATCAGCCGCCTCTCTCCCAGGAGCCCTCTGGGCCTGCTCCTGCCCTCACATCCCCCTGCTTCCCTGGGCTGCACAACCCACCAGCCTCTTTCCCGGACACCTGGGCTGACCTCACAGCTACCTGATCATTTCCATCCAGACCAACCCAGTCCCTCAATGCAGAGCCCTTGGGGCCTCTTCCCACCCCCATCTCCCTTTGCATCTCTGGGTGGCACAGCCACCAGCTGCCCCAGACCAGCATCTTTCCAGGGCCCTGCTCCCAGGGCAGACCAACCCCCAAATTCCTGAGGCCAAAATCTATCCTGGAGGGATCCAGACCTTAGAAGAAAGCCTGAGAGCATCTGATCCTCATCTGACTTGGGCCTCTGTGGCACTCAAACATAAAATCAAAAGAGAGAACTGGAAGCTTAGAAGAACCAGCTTTTCATGCTCCAAAAGTAAACCACAAAGGCACACAAAGTTTACAAAAAGAAGCAGACCTAAACTTGAAGGCTAGAGTCTCATACAAGAGTCAGAAACTACAAAAGAAATTCACATGTCAAAATCACAGAGAAAAAATAATAACATGTAAAACCAAAATAACATAGCCCCACCAAATACCAATAGTCCTCTAGAGGAGTACAATGAGAATCCCCTAGAGATAATGCAGGACATGGAACACAAAAGAGCAATTATAAACATGATAAAAGGATTTGGTGAATTTAAAGAACACACAAAGAAATCAAAGAACTGAAGGAAAATAGGATAAAATTATGAATGAATTCAGAAAAGAGCTAGAAATATTGAAGAATATTCAGGCTGAAATGAAGAAGGAAGTGAAAATCTCACTAAACTTGAAATGACAGGAGAAAGCCTCACCAATAGGATAAATGAAATGGAAAACAGAATATCAAGACTAGAAGATAAAGTGGACAAACTTGACCACTCAAGCAAAGATTATGAAAAATTTAAGAAAGCACAAGAATGGAGTATGCAGGAATTGTGTGACACCAGAAAAACACCAAACTTACAAATCATAGGTATACAGGAAGGAGAAGAATCCCAAGAAAATGGCATGGAACAGATCTTCAACAGAATTGTGGAAGAAAATTTCCCAAAATTAAAGAAAGACATGCCCATACAAATACAAGAAGCATACAGAACACTAAACACACAGGACTAGAAAAGAAACTCTCCACAGTACATCATAGTAAAAACACTAAACGTACAGAACAAAGAGACAATACTGAAAGCTGCAAAAGAGAAACAAAAAGTCACATATAAAGAAAAACCCATTAGGATCACATCTTACTTTTCAATGCAAACTATGAAAGCCAGAAGAGCCTGGACCAAAGTATTCCCAGTGTTAAATGATAGTTCTACATGACAATAGATGCCAATTCAGAATACTTTACCCAGCAAAAATGTCTATTATAGTTGAAAGGGAAAGAAAAATATTCAATGACATGAAAAGACTGCAGGAATTCATGACCACAAAACCAGCCCTTCAGAGAGTTCTGGAAGCAATACACAGACCTGAAAAAGGAATGACTATACCCAAGGGGTTATGGAAAGAAATTCAATGAAGGTATAACAAAAATAGACTTTAAACTAAAACTAATCAGAAGAGATAAAGAAGGCCACTTCATTCTAATCAAAGGAACAATAAACCAAGAAGATATTACAACCATGAATATATATTCACCAAAGTCCTGTGCACCCAACTTCATAAAAACAATACTACAGGACTTTAAGACCCAGATTAATTCCAACTCATTAAATTGTAGGGGACTTCAATACTCCACTGTCTGCATTAGATAGGTCAACAGGGCAGAGAGTTAATAGAGAGACATCTGAATTAAACAATACTATATATAAAAGGGACCTAACAGACATCTACCAAGTATTCCACCCAAGCACCAAAGGACATACTTTCTATTCAGCGCCCCACGGAACCTTCTCCAAAAGTGACCATAAACTGGGGCACAAAACAAACTTCAACAAATACAAAAAGATTGAAATAATTCCACGCATTCTATCAGACCACAATGAAATAAAACAACACTGGAAGAAGTCCTAATCACCACATGAACACATGTAGATTAAACAAGACACTCTTGAATGATGAATGGGTCAAAAGAGAAATTAAGAAAGAAACAAAAGTATTCCTGGAATTAAATGAAAAGGACAATACAACACAACAAAACCTCTGGGACATGCTGAAAGCTGTCCTTAGAGGGAAGTTTATAGCTCTAAGTGCCTACATGAAAAAATCAGAAAGAACACAAATGAATGACTTAACATTGCAACTCAAGAAACTTGAAAAGCAACAGAAAATGAAACTCAAACCCTGCAGACAAGAAGAAATAACAAAATTCAGGGCAGAAATTAATGAAATCAAAACAAAGAAACAATAAAAAGAATCAACAAATCCAAGAGCTGGTTCTTTGAAAAGATAAACAAGATTGACAGACCACTAGCCCAGTTAACCAAAGAAAGAAAGAGCACCTCCAAATCAACAAAATCAGAGATGAAAGGGGAAACATCACAACAGACACCAGAAGATACAGAACATTATAATGGAATACTTTAAAAACCTATATGCTAGTAAACTTGAAAACCTAAAAGAGATGGATGGATATCTAAAGGCATGGGAACCACCAAAACTAAACCAAGAAGAGATTAACAGCTTGAACAGATCCATAACACAAAAAGAAATTGAAACAGTAATACAAAACCTACCGACTATAAAAAGTCCAGGACCAGTTGGATTTACAGCAGAATTCTACCAGACATTTAAAGAAGATCTTCAACCAGTGGTACTTAAATTATTCAAAATGATAGCAACAGAGGGAGTCTCCCAAATTCCTTCTATGAAGCCAGCATCACTCTAATACCCAAACCAGATAAAGACACAACCAAAAAAGAAAACTATAGACCCATATCCTTAATGAACATAGATGCAAAAATTCTCAACAAAATACTTGCAGACTGCATACAGATACACATCCAAAAGATCATTCACCTTGATCAAGTAAGCTTTATTCCAGAGATGCAGGGATAGTTCAATATATGTAAGTCAATAAATGTCATAAATCATATAATTGGGCTCAAAGACAAGAACCACATGGTCATCTTAATAGATGCAGAGAAGGCCTTTTACAAAATTCAACATCCATTTCTGTTCAAAGTCCTAGAGAGAACTGGACTGGAGGTAACATACCTCAACATAATTAAAGCCATATATAACAAACCCACAGCCAACATCATTCTAAATGGAAAAAA
>NW_008347125.1:2261578-2262802 GCF_000622305.1 Nannospalax galili
TTAAATAAAGAGATAGAGGAAGACACCAGAACATGGAAGTACCTCCCATGCTCATGGATTAGAAGAATTAATCTTGTGAAAATGACCATCCTACCAAAAGCCATTCATAGATTCAATGCAATGCCAATGAAATTCCCCACGACATTTTTCACAGAATTGGAAAAAAACATCCTAAGATTCATATGGAAGCACAAAAAAACCTTGGATAGCCAAAACAATCCTGAGCACTAAGAACAATGTGAGAGGGATTACTATACCCTATTTTAAGCTGTATAACAGAGCGGTAGTCATAAAAACAACATGATACTGGCACAAATATAGACCCATAGATCAATAGAACAAAATTGAAGACCCAAATTTGAATAAATGCAATTTCAGCCACCTGATATTTGACAAAGGGGACAAGAATATTCACTGGAGGAAAGACAGCATGTTCAGTAAATGGTGCTGGCAAAACTGGATCTCCACTTGAAGACGAATGAAAGAAAACCCCTATCTTTCACCCTCCACAAAAATCAATTCCAAATGGCTCAAAGAACTCAATGTAAAGCCTGAAACTCTGAAACTGTTAGAAGAAAATCATTGGCAATTACCTACAAGATATAGGTGTAGGAAAGGATTTTCTAAACCAGACATCAATTGTTCAGGAAACAAGGGCAAAAATTAACAAATGGGACCTCATTAAACTAAAAAGTTTCTGTACACCAAAAGAGGCAAGCAGGAACGCAAACAGAAAACCCACAGAATGGGAGAAAATCTTCACCAGTGACACATCTGACAGAGATTTAATATCCAGAATATATAACGAACTCAAAAAACAGAGAATCAAGACAAGAAGTAACCTAATTAAAAGATAGGCTAAGGAGCTGAACAGAGAGTCCTCAAAAGAAGTAAAGATGGCTATGACACATCTTAAAAGATGTTCAACATCACTAATAGTTAGGGAAATGAAATGAAAACCTCTTTAAGATTTCACCTCACCCCAGTCAGACTGGCTAAGATCAAGAGAACAAATGATACCAAATGTTGGAGAGGATGAGGGGAAAAGGGAACACTCATCCACTGCTGGTGGGGCTGCAAACTGGTTCAACCCCTTTGGAAAGCAGTGTGGAGAACTCTTAAAAAACTACAACTGAACCTACCATTTGACCCAGTTATACCACTCCTTGGCATATAACCAAAGGACTCATCCTATTGCAGAGACACTTGTACATCCATGTTTGT
>NW_008347125.1:2262962-2265379 GCF_000622305.1 Nannospalax galili
AAATCCTTAAAAGTGAGTCTATATCCAGACATAACTACAGGAACCAGGATAATGGAAAGGAACCAGGGAGGTAGAGGAAAAGAAAGAATCTGAAAGAGAAGAATAGTAGGAAACAGGTGTTAATAAGGGCAATATGGATAAAAATTGGGTTAGTTTAAGGGAGGGGGGAGGGAAGGGTATACAAGGAACCTAGCGGATAAAGGCAAAGAGGGAGCTCAAGAGAGGTAGGACCATAGGAGAAGCTTATTATTAATGGAGAAAGGGGGTAAATGGGGGCACCTTAATTGGTGAAACAATGATGGAGGGGTTAAACAATGCAAGAGATAAATAACGCCTATCTAGTTTTAAAAACCAGAGGGAACCATATTACTCCAGTAACCTACTGACAAATTATACATAGCAGATCAAGAAATATATATCTAGGTAAGGTTTATCTAAGAACAATTGGTCTTTGCCCAAGATTTATCTACATGACACACATTAATTAAAAGCACCAGACTGGTGGAATTAACCTTCATGGATGTTTAACAGACATACTTTGAGGTCTATACTAATTTGGTCAGAGGGACATAAAGGACAGTTTTTGCTCTGTGCCCTCCTAGGTCGACTAGTTCCAGGGGACTAAGAGCATCTCTCAAAATGTCCTGTAATTGTGATGGGTCATCTGTCCTCTTGCTCAAGGAGACCATGGAGACCCCACAAGATCGACTTGAACAAGTGTCCAGTCTACAAAGAGGAGGATCAACACAGAGGAATCATTTCCTCCATGCTTCCAAGCGAAGCCAACCATGGTCAAACAGGACCTTTGATTTATCTTCACGTAGGTGAAACTGGTAAATGAAAGCCAGGGGCTCCTCCCCAGGCCATGTGACCCCCAATGAACAGATCCTCAAACGGCCTTAAGAGTAAAAATAAATTGGTTTATCTGGGCCAATTGTACGGCCTTAAACCCCAAAACAAAAGTAGAACCAAAGATTAAAGGGGCCAATATAATTTTTTAAGAGTCCATATGCATAGCTAAAGGTTACATAATAAGCAACAATGCCAGATAGGAGATACCTTCTTTTGAGTTGTTGGCCAGGGTGGCCAAAGGGACTCCCAGATAGTAAACCAGCATAGAACTGGGAAAATGGACAGCAGACCTCAATCTTGTCTAAAGGAATATTGACAACCAATTGCTGCTAGATGAGCAACAGCTGACCTTCCTAAAACAAAGGCCTCTAGATAAGCTGACTAGATGCACCAGATGGACACGTAGTGGGGAATGGCTGGGGGTGCTGACAACACAGCAGACAGTAGCAGGGATAACAGAGTATAAGGGCTCTAGTTGGCTGTGGGAGGGTGCCATCTGGGAAGTGGGTGTATAGTTGAATAAGATGGTTTGGGATGTTCTGTGTGATATACACACAAAAAATTTTTTAACAAAATTTTTAAAATGTATTATATTTGAGGAAGAAGCATGGAAATTTATGTCATGAACATTACCATTGAAATCTACCTGATGACTTAATAGACATACACAGGTGCCAAGGATCCGAGTGCTACTTATTATGACTAGTAATAATCAGATACAGATGAGAGATGCATGCACCAGCATCTCAGTGTTATTACCAAAAACAATGAGTGTTTCTGTAAGAAACAGTATATTTTAAAATGAAATGGAGATCTTTTTTAAAGGTTAAATGCCCATTCATTTTTATGTCTTACAGGGCTTACACTGAGTTCAACATTGTATAACTGTATTAATTCAACAGCGAACCTAAAAATTTTATAGCCACTTTTTGAAAGAGATGTATCTTTTCTCTGGAAACTGTTATTGGGCATGTTAAAACTGTAATGAAATGCTTCTAAAAAAATAAAAATAAATTTTAAAAATATTTTTTTTAAAAAGGACAATACAATGCAACACATCCTCTGGGACACATTAAAAGCAGTCCTAAGAGAGAAGTTTATAGCTCTAAGTGCCTACATTAAAAAAATTAGAAAGAACCCAAATAAATGATCTAACACTGCAACTCAAGATGCTGGAAAGGCAAGAACAAATGAAACCCAAACCCAGCAGAAGAGAAGAAATAACAAAAATCAGATCATAAATTAATGAAATAGAAACAAAGGAAACAATACAAAAAATTAATGAATCTAAGAGCTGGTTCTCTGAAAAGCTAAACAAGATAGATAGACCCTTAGCCTAGTTAACTAAAAGAAAGAAAGAGCAAATCCAAATCAACAAAATCAGAGATGAAAGGGGAAAGATCACAACAGGTTCCCAAAAGATCCAGACCATTATAAAGGAATATTTTAAAAACCTACACACTACTAAATCTGAAAATATAAAAGAAATGGATGGATATTTGAAATCATGGGAACCACCAAAGTTAAACCAAAAAGAAATCAGCAGTTTAAACAGACCTATAACA
>NW_008347125.1:2265511-2267254 GCF_000622305.1 Nannospalax galili
GTTATTCAAAATGGTAGAAAGAGAGAGAGAACTCCCAAATCCCTTCTATGAAGCCAGCATCACTCTAATACCCAAACTGGGTAAAGACACAAACAAAAAAGAAAACTATAGACCCATATCCTTAATGAACATAGATGCAAAAATTCTCAACAAAATACTTGCAAACTGCATACAGACACACAGCAAAAGGATTATTCACCATGATCAAGTAGGCTTTATCCCAGAGATGCAGGGATGGTTCAATATATGGCAGTCAATAAACCTCATTAATCACATAAATGGACTCAAAGACAAAAACCACATTGTCATCTCAATAGATGCAGAGAAGGTCTTTGACAAAATTCAACATGCATTTATGTTCAAAGTCCTAGAGGGAACTGGACTGGAGGGAACATACCTCAACAAAATTAAAGCTATATGAAACAAACCCACATCCAATATCATTCTAAATGGAGAAAAACTTGAACCATTCCCATTAAGATCAGGAACCAGACAAGAATGTCCACTCTCTCCACTCCTTTTCAACATAGTGCTTGGGGGAAATTAAAGGAGTACTAATTGGAAAAGAAGAGTTCAAACTATCCCTTTTTGCAGATGATATGATACTATACCTAAGAGATCCCAAAAGAAAACTCCTAGAACTGATCAACACTTTCAGTATAGTGGCAGGTTATAAAGTCAATCTACAAAAATCAGTAGCCCATCTATATACTAACAACAAGCACCTGGAGAAAGAGTACAGGGAAATGCTCCCATTCACAATTGCTACAAAAAAAAATATCTTGGAATAAATCTGACCAAAGACACCAAAGATCTCTACAATGAAATTTTTAAATCATTAAAGAGTTTGAGGAAGCCACCAGGAAAGGAAAGGACCTCCCATGCTCATGGATTGGAAGAATTAATATTGTGAAGATGACCATTCTACCAAAAGCAATATATAGATTTAATGCAGTCATAATCAAAATCCCCATAGCATACTTCACAGAATTAGAAAAAAAAAATCCTTAAATCCATATGGAAGCATAAAAGACCCCAGATAGCCAAAGCAACCCTGAGCACAAAGAACAACGCTGGGGGGATTACTATACCAGATCTCAAAGTATACTACAGAGCTATAATCATAAAAAAAGCATGGTACTGGCACAAAAACAGACATATAGATCAATGGAACATTATTGAAGATCCAAACCCGAGCACACGCAATTTCAGCCACCTGATATTTGACAAAGGTGCCAAGAACACACAATGGAGGAAAGGCAGCACCTTCAACAAATGGTGCTGGCAAGACTAGATCTCCACCTGTAGAAGAATGAAACTAGATCCTTATCTTTCACCTTGCCTAAAAGTCAACTCCCAATTAATTAAAGACCTCAATGTGAAACTGGAAACCCTGAAACTATTAGAAGAAAATATTGGCACTAACTTACAAGATATAGGTGTAGGAAAAGATTTTCTAAATCGGACAGAAGTTGCTCAGGAATTAAGGTCAGCAATCAACAAGTAGGACTTCATTAAACTAAAAAGCTTCTGTATAGAAAAGGAAACAATCAAAAAAGTGATGAGAAAACCCACAAAATGGGAGAAAATCTTCACTAGTGACACATCTGACAGAGATTTAACATCCAAACTATATAAAGAACTCAAAAAACAAAGAATCAAGAAACCAAATGATCCAATGAAAAGATGGGCTAAAGATCTAAACAGAGAGTTCTCAAAGGAAGAAATAAAGATGGCTAAGAA
>NW_008347125.1:2268302-2286594 GCF_000622305.1 Nannospalax galili
TTGTTAGTTATTATGTCTCATAATTATTAAAAAAATAAAATGAGAATGTAAAAGATGTTAAAAGGATATGGGAATGGAGCTATTTTCCAAAATAGAAAAAATAAGAAAGCCTAAGCAAGTGATGAATGTCTGTGTAGGTTTGCCATGAAATATAAAGGATGAGGCAAAAATAATATACATATAATCTTAAAATGTCTATGGTCATAGTTTAGTCAACTAGTTTAAGGAAATATATATATAGTCAAGGTTTATCTGAGAACATTTAGTTTTTTTACCCAAGCTTTATGTACATAGCACATGATAATTAAAATACCAGACTGGTGGAACTAACCTTATTGGATGTTTAACAGCCATAGTTTGAGGCCTATACTTACGTGGTCAGAGGGACTTAAAGGACAGTTTTTGCCCCTTGCCCTCCAAGGTTGACCAATTTCCAAGAGACTATGGAACGTCTCTCAAAATGTCCTGTAACTGTGGTGAGTCACCTGTCTCTTGTTCAGAGGGAACGTGGAGACCCTACGAGATGGATTTGAACTCAGAGGAAACATTTCATCCATGCTTCCAAGTGAAACCAGACATGGTCCAGCAGGACCTTTGACTTATCTTCACATAGGTGGAACTGGCAAAAGAAAGGAGCCAGGAGCTCCTCCCAAGCCCATGGGACCCCTGAGGAACAGATCCTCAAATGACCTTAAGTGTAAAAATAAATTGATTTATTTGGGCCAACTGTATGGTCTTAAACACCCAAAAGGAAAGTATAACCAAAGAGTAAAATCATCAATGTATTTCTTTAAGAGTTAAAGGGATTACACATCCCAGACCTTAGGCTTAAGTCTATATAAAGTCATTTAGACAATTATTTCTCATTAATGATTTTGTTCCTAACCAGAAAGTGCTGCTCAGATGTAAGACTTCAAATCTTGGTCTCCAATACAGTGCCCACCTGTAGCTAAGGGAGACAACCAGCTATTGTTCTAAAATGATGGATAAATTTGTTTTCTCCCTGTATCTAGAAACCTTTGAAAGGGAACTGACACTGATTCTAACCACTCTAACAACTATCAAAATACCTGAAAGCAAATCCTGACTCCATCACTCTAGAGTCCAGCCTTGGAGGACAAAACAAAAATGAGGAGGAAGCCATCAGAGGGATGCTTTCGGAAGTCCTTGTCAAGAAATTCCAGTGGAATCTCATATGAACATTTGAAAATTGCCCTGTTCTGACTTTTTTCTAGTTCTCTGTCTAGAACTTGTAATGCTAATTACTCTTGACCTTACTTCTCCTTCAGAGCTCCTATTCATGATTCAAGGACATTCTTTTCCCCTTAGAGATAAGAGTTATGTAATTTGGGAGTCTTTTAGATAGACCCACTGAAGGGGTACCCCAATTGCCTCACCTTGCACCCCTGTTCAGCATGGAAGAAGCCAGAGTGGTCTGTGTCCTGATTCCCTATTGGCAATTTGAGTAACTTCTTCAGAGGATGGTGATAAGAATAGGAGGTAGGAATTCACTAGGCAGTTAGGGTAAAAAGACCCCAAAGAAAAGTAGCCAGTTTCTTGGCTAAAACTCACAATGTCCTTGGGCCTCTTAGCAACATACTTTGTTTCAAAGGCCAAAAATGTCAAAAGTATTTAGGAGCTTGTATCTAATCCTTAAAAGATTTTAGGGTTACCTCTTCAGAGGGGGGAATGTTAGAGTAGCCAAAAGCCCCATAAAAATAAATAAATCGATCAAAGAAGAAGGAGTACATGAAGTTATCAGAAAAAAAGTGATGGGGAGATGTGGGAGGGGTTGGAGGGGAGGGAGTGGGCATGGATTTGATCAAAACACCTAATATGCTTATAGCCCTGTATAAAATTCTCAACAAATTATTTTTTTAAAGAAATTACAAACATCATTATTCATTTCAATAAATATTTTCATATCTCTATTATGGACTTTTAAAACTATAACCACAATGTAATTATCATATCTGACAAAATTAAAACTATTTCCTGGCCGGGCGTGGTAGCCCATGCTTTAATCCCAGCACTCGGGAGGCAAAGGCAGGCAGATCTCTGTGAGTTCAAGGCCAGCCTGGTCTACATAGTGAGTTCCAGTTCAGCTGGGGTTACAGGGAGACCCTGTCTCAAAAAGACCAAAAAATAAATAAAATAAATAAAAATAATTCCTAATATTACCAATTATCCATCTCCTTGGTGGCCTTGAAATACTTTTGCATCGTTGCTTTTTCCAAGTCAAGCCCAAAATAAGAAACACATTGCTTTGGTTCGTCTCTTAAGTTTTTTATACTTTTCTTAAGCTCTCACTAGTTCCTGATTAAAGAAAGTAGGTCATCAGTCCCTGTGGACAGCCCACAGTCTGTATTTGGCTGACTCCATCCTCATGGTGTCATTCAACATGTTCTTCTAGCCCCCATGTAACTGGTCAGTGGATCAAGAGGCTTCCTTGGGTTCAGGGTCAATGCTTTGTGTAATGACACTTTCTAGGTGGTCTGTGACTTCCAGCTGTGGGGCAGTAGGAGGGATCTGATTTCTGGCTGTGTGGCTCTAAACGGCTGAGGCTTACCATCAGCTTAGGTAGTAATGGCCTCCCAACATTGGGAGGCGCCTCACCAACCTCTCACCCACTGATCACGCAACTGCTACTGACACTCATTACTTCATTAGGGAGGTGGGGTTTATAAGCCTGTGTAAAAGATATTCCAATACTCAAAGATATAATTTTAAAAAATAATAATAGTTTTTAAAAAAGAATATGTCATTGGGGCTGGAGAGATGGTTCAGCAGTTAAGAACTCTCGCTGTTCTTGCAGAAGACCCAGGTTCAAATCCCAGCACCCACATGACAGCTAACAACTGTCTGTAACTCCAGTTCCAGGGGATCTGACAGCCTCTTCTGTCCTCTGTGGGCATTGCACAACATGGGTACACTTACCTACATGCAGGCAATACACACATACACATAAAAATAATAAATAAAATATTGTTTAAAAAAGAATATAATATTAGCCGGGCGCACGCCTTTAATCCCAGCACTCGGGAGTCAGGGGCAGGTGGATCTCTGTGAGTTCAAGGCCAGCCGGGTCCACATAGTGAGTTCCAGGACAGCTGGGGCTACAGGGAGACCCTGTCCCAAAAAAAAAAAAAAAAAAAAAAAAAGAATATGATATTGGAGATAGTCAAAGGACCCATCTATGCCACGGTCAGGATCAGAACCAACAATTAGGCTCCAGGAACAGATTAAAAGAAGTGCAAAATCTTCCCTAAAAAGTGTGTATGTAAGCTCACAAATGCATCCATGCATGTACAGAAAAGGATACCTGTGAGCGGCTCTACCTGAAGCTACTGCCTGCTTTCAGGGAAGAGATCATCTTCAAGCCCTGGAGCAGAAAACACATAACGTAATGACCAGGTGAGAAGCACAATTATCTCTCTGTCCTCCATAGGCAAAAGCCTGGCTGTCAGGGTCAGCTATAAGAGGAAAATGGGACTGATAAGCAGCCAGAGGGAATCTACCTATTTTAACACAGTCTGTGAAAATACATTCCCAGAGCATCTGACAGATAAGGCTAAGCACCTGTGTACCACATGCTGATCAGGACAGGCTACCTGTCAGTTTCTGCCCTGCTGTAATCTCTAAGCAACACTTTCCTTTGGGCCCATCAACAGCACTTGTCTCCCTGTAGATGAGCAGCAAGTAATGATGCTTTTAAAAAGCAAAAGCATATTCTTGATTTAAAGGCAAGGAGATAAGATCAAAATATTCTTATAAAAACCATGAATATTTGTAACATCCCTATAACTAAACACGTCTCTATTTTATGACTGAGGAAATTAATGCATAAGTTAATTAAATGGCACCCAGGGTCACACAGCAAACTAAGATTCAAGATACAGAGAGACTGCCACCAAACACCAGACTACCAGTACTATTCCAATTTTTGTGGTTTTGACCTGCTACTTACTGCCCCAGAGTCAGTCTTTACATAAGTTTATTAGTACACTGTTAATTTCTACTATAGAAAATATCAGATACATAGAAAAGTAGATGAAATGGTTTAATGGACCCTCTCCCCCTTATACCCATATCTCAGCTTCCATAATTATCAAATCACAATCAATCTTGTTATGTCGAGAAGAATTCCCAAAAATGATTGTGTTTATACAAATCCTAGAATGGCAGGTAACTTTTAATAACACCTTTACTGATCTATAGCTAACATACCATAAAATTCACCCATTTTAATTTGTCTATGAATTCAATGGGATTTTGTGTATTGACAGACTGAAGTAATTATTATTATCACATTTGATTTTAGAACACTTTTCACCAAAAAGAATCCCCATAATTATTTACAGGCACTATTGCCCTATGCAACCAGCCCAGCCCTTGGTAACCACCACTTTTGTTTCTAGGGTTTCCTTATTCTGGACTTGGTCTCATACAATGATGTGTGGCCTTCAGTTACTGGCTTCTTTCATCTGGCGTGTTTTCAAGATTCACCCATGTTGTAGCATGAGTGTAGTAGCATTATCTTGTTTCTTTTATAGCTGCATAGTATTCCATTATAAGAGTATGCCATATTGGCTTGGTTGGTAGATATATGAGATTTTTCAATTTTTTGGCTCTTATGAATTCGTCTACTATGGACATTCATATACAAGATTTTGTGTGGACATATGTTTTCGTTTCTCTCAGGCATATACCTAGGGACATAATTGCTGGATCACAACACTATGGTTAACATTTTTAGGAACTACCAAACTCTTTTCAAAGTAGTAGTACCATGATGGTTCTAATCCTTTGATCCTCAGCAACACTTGTCACTTTGGTCTTTTTTTTTTTATTCCAGTCATCTAGCAGGTGCAAAGTGGCATCTCACCTTGGTTTTGATTCTCATTTCCCTGATTGATAAGGATGTTGAGGGTCTGTTTACGTGACTAGCAGATTTAAACCAGCAACTCTCTCATCTTGGGATTCTCTTTAAATGTCTCCTTTCATTCATAAGAATGTTTTTTCTCTCACCACGTTGGTGCTCTATTTTCTGCTTCTTTCATCCTTCATCCCTGTATTTTCAATTGTCCTAAATCTATTGTCTAGTTAGACAATAAGATTTTATTTATTTTTATGTGTATGAGAGCTTTGCCTGCATGTAAAAGCTCCCATGTGTGCAATGCCGGTGGAGGCCAGAAGAGGGTGTCAGATGCCCTGGAACTAGAATAACTGAAAGTTGTAAACTGTGATGTTGGGTGCTGAGAACCCCGCCCAATGCAAGAGCAGACGGTGCTCTTAACCACTGAGCCATCTCTCCGGCCCCTAGACCAAGCTTTAAAGTAACCCAGTATCGCATGATCTACTAATAGATGGAATCTTAGGCCAGACGTGGTGGTGCATGCCTTTATAGCCACATTTTTGGGTTTTGTTTGTTTGTTTTGGTGGTTTTTTTTGTTTTTTTTTTTTGTTGTTTTTTTTGTCTTTTTGAGACAGGGTCTCTCTGTAGCCCCAGCTGTCCTGGAACTCACTATGTAGACCAGGCTGGCCTTGAACTCACAGAGATCCGCCTGCCACTGCCTCCCAAGTGCTGGGACTACAGGTGTGCACCACCACGCCTGGCTGGTGTGTGCCTTTAATTCCAGCACTCAAAGGCAGAAGTAGGTGGATCTCTTTAAGACTAAGGCTAGCCTGGTCGACATAGTGAGTTCCAGACCAGCTGGAGCTACAGAGACACCCTGTCTAAACATAGAAAAAAAAAAAAAGATCTTAAAATGTTGATTTTATAGAAGTGTGGAATGGTGGTGGGGGTGGATAGTAGGTACTAAGGTCGAGTTCAATAGAAGCTTTTGCACAATAGGATGACTGTGGCTTCCAGCAACAATGCAGCATACATTTCAAAATTCTAGGACTTTAAATTTTCACCACAAAGATAAATGTTTGAGAAGATGTGTTTAATCCAATTTCAATATTAAACAACATACACATATTGAAATACCACATAGCACTACTCCATTTGTTTATGTATTTTTATGGTTTTTTGGTTTTTTGTTGTTGTTGTTGCATTTTTAGCAGGGTTTCCCTGTAGCCCCAGCTGGCCTGGAACTCACTATGTCAACCAGGCGCAGGCCTTGAACTCACGGAGATCCACCTGCCTCTGCCTCCCAAGTGCTGGAACTAAAGGCATGAGCTATCATGCCCAGCTGTATTTTTATGTTGTTAAGTAAAATTTTAAAATAACTTTAATTTGCTGAGTATGGTGGCTCATGCCAATAATCCTACCACCTGCGAGGCAGAGGCTGGCAGAAGCAGGTAGGTCTCTGTGAGTTCAAAACCAACCTGTTCTACAAAGCAAGTTCAAAGCCAGTCAAGGCTACATAGACCCAGTCTCAAAAATAAATGAATGAATGAATAAACTTAGTTCAAAGTCAAGTGTAGTGGTAATCCCAGCACTCAGGAAGCTGAAGCAGGAAAGTCATGAGGTCAAGCTAGCCTGAGCTACATTCAAGATTATATCTAAAAAATCCTAAATAAATAAATATGAATTTAATGCTTTACTTTCTTCATACAACTTATCACTGTCCCAGAAATGATCTCATGTACTTGTTTTTTATCTGTCTTCCCAGGCACATGCTAAAGTCTAAGTCCCATGGGAGGAGAAACCCTACCCATTTGTTCCCACTGTACCCCAGAGCTAGAAGAGTCTTGACAGAAGATCAATAAACATTTGGTGGTTGAATGACTAGTTCTCACACTGTGGAGTTCTTATCCAACTTTTCTGTGCTGCATTTCTTATGTCTTTAAAGTGAGGCCCATTTCCTAAAGACAGTATCCAGACGACAGGCCGGTGTTGTGTGGGTCACTCCTCACCTTCGCATATCTAGAAATGAAAATTATTCACCATACTCTACACAGTTCTTCCATGTGAAACTTTGTGCAAGGCACTTAAACAATGTTTACAGAGAGACTGTAGTATTACAGGGATTGCTCTATTATTTTAAAAAATGAGAAACATATTAATATGTATTACACTTCGATCACAAACCTGTTTTTGTTAATGCTTAGGAAAGAGATTGTGAGGAAAGAAACCCGAACATTGGCAGGATTGTCTCTGGGTCCAACTGAAGGGCATTGTTTTTCTTTCTTCTATCTTCCCCCAAATATTCTAATTTTCTACAATGAACATGAGTAACTCTTAGCATAAGAAAAACATGGCAGTGTTTTAAGATAAAACTGAGGAGGCTAGAGAGATGGCTCAGTGGTTAAGAATACTTGCTGCTCTGGCAGAGGGCCAGGGTTCAATTCCCAGCACCCACATGGCAGCTAACAACCACTCATAACTCCAGTTCCAGGGCACTCGGACCAACACCCTCTTCTGACTCCGTCGGCATTGTATGACACGGGTGCACTTACACACATACAGGCAATACACTCATACACATAAAATAAAAATAAAAAATATTTTTTAAGAAGATAAGACTGCCAATGTCCCATTGAAAGAAGAGCCTGTGGAATAGAGACTTTTTTACAGTTACCTTGGGATATTCAACCTGCCATACTTTGGATCCTTCTTGGTAGGAACAATTGATAGTCTGGCTCTGACTAGTTTACAGTCACCAGCAAGCCAAATGGTGCTTACCCTGCTTGGAGCAATCCTTTGCTTGGTCCTGAGCAGCTTACAGATTCCCTGCGGCACCAGAATTCACATGGGTCCAGGTTCAGCACTGCCCTTTCTCCATCCTCCCTTACCCATTCCAAAATGTATGTGGCATAACACTAGCAGTTTCATTAGTGGTATCTTTTCTGCTTGTTTTAGTTTGGGTTTTTGCTTGTTTGTTGTTATTTTTAAGGTTTATTTTTATTTTGTGTGTATGAGTGTTTTTACCTTCATGCACATGCATCACGTACATGCAATGCTTACCGAGGCCAGAAGAGAGCATCGCATCCCCTGGAACTAGTGTTACAGACAATTGTGAGCCGCCGTGTGGATAATGGAAAATGAACCTGGGTGCTCTGCAAAAGCAGCAGCACTCAACTTCTGAACCATCTTTCCAGCCCTGTGTTTGCCTGAGACAGGGTCTCACTATGTTGCTCAGGCTATCCTCAAACTTGCAATTCTGCCTCAGACTTCGAAGTGCTGAGATTACAGGCATGCACCATCCAACTCAGTCACATACTCTTGAAAATATTCTACCTTTACAACTCTGACCCAGAAATACAGAGAAATATGAAATGCAATGGTATTGGACATGTATGATTAAATTTTAGAGCTATTCAGTGACGGTGCACTCTTGATTTGGTTCATGTCACTATTATATAATGGACAATGAATGTCCTCGGTGCCTGTGTCCTTTCCAGGAGACTCTCAGTTTTAAGAACCAGATAGAAAAACAAAGAAAATCATTCTGTAGAAATTTCTGTCATAAGAAACATTATGGCACCCTCTGCTGTTAGGAAACAAAATTTAAGGTACCCTGAGTTTATTTTTTTCTACAAGGCTCTTCAGCATTCTTGTACCAGGGCTGACAGTCATCTTACTCGGTAATAAACCATAATTTAGAGAGGGGAGAAAAGGCTTAGTGCAGACAAGGTACAGTGGACACAATAGTAGAAGAGAAAGGTCCAAATCCAGTCAGTGCATGTAGTTGAGTATGTGAGAAAGGAAAGGGGGGTGCTAAACAGAGAAACTCCAGAGGAAGCAGATACCAAACGTCAACATGCAGCCATTCTTGTCTAAGGCCTTTACATGAGCAAAATTATTCCTGACAAACAACCAATGAAATAGAAAGCTGAACTATGGTGCCCAAACTCATACAACGGAGCCAAGACACAAAGTCCTGTGCACTGTCTCCAGAGTGTGTATTTTTAGCCACTTTTGCTCTACTTCATAATAAATAGCTATGACGATTAATGGGGGGGTCAAACTTGCTTAAATACATTAATATTTATTGTTAATTATTATTCATCTTATCTGAAAGAAAATTGATTACCAGGGAATTTTTTTGCCTCATCCTAAGCAAAGAAATTAAGAAATAGTTCACAGTTGAATCAGTCTGAAGTTTAAGAGGATCCCTTTGCCTTCTAAAAGTAGAGACAAATTTATTCTTCTGTGAAATCAAATTTCATTAAAATAACCCCAAAAGTTGAGCTGGAGAGATAGCTCAGTGGTTTAGAGCACTGGCTGCTCTTTGAAAAGGACCCAGGCTCAACTCCCAACACCCACATGGTAACTAACAACCGTTCACAACTCCAGTTCCAAAGAAATCTGACACCCTCTTCTGACCTCTGCTAGCATTGCATAACATGGGTACACTTACATACATGCAGGCAATATACTCATACACATAAAATAAAAATAACAAATAAAATATTTTTAAATAACCCCAAAAGTAATGCCCTTCACCACAGCCTCACTAAAATTGGTCAATTTCTTTTACAGAAGATCAGTTCCTCCTACAACAGGCAGCTTATCAATTCACCATCCCACCAACCAGTGAGCTGAACACTCACTCAGAATGTTCCATACCCAAAGACTAGTTCACCTGACACATAGCACCTGTGGCAGAAGGGTGAAGTTGAGGCGGGAAGGCCTGTCTTCATAAGGGCCCCTTCCTCCTCACTGAAAGTCTGAGCCAGGGTGGGAAGAGGTTGAACTCTAGGCTGCAGGCTATACAGAGTAGGATGAAACTCCTCATACGATGCTAGAAGAAACACCTGTTCTGAGTCCTTCTAGGCAAGAAGCAAGACCCAATCCACTCAATGCTATTTATCTTTAAGCAGACTCCCAAGTTGTCCTTGCCCAGACTCCAAGTGATAACAGTAGTACCTAGACTTCGGTCTAATTGGAGACTTGGAGAAATCAGTATAGTTCACTAGGGACACAGGAGCTATCTCAGTGCTACAGCAAGGAGATAGAGGCATAAGCCTTAACACCTCTGAGGACCCAAGATGCACCAGGCACAGTCCCTGTGCTTTACACTTTCTCCTATTTGAATTTCACCAGACAAACCCCGTGAGCTCACGGCTCCTACTTCATCAATGAATTGACCTCATGTCACACACGAATGTATGTTAGATAGAAGGAATTTGAACCTCTGTCTCTGCTTCTGAATCCAAATCATCTCTATCATGTCAACTACTCATGCAATCAAGGGCAACTCGAGAGTAATTTCTGGATCCTTTCTCTGAAATTTCAGACTAGCCTAAAAGTCAAAGGTCTTACACCCAGAGTGTGACGGAAGCGTGACCGTGGGAAGTCCAACCTGAAGGGCGCCCCTCCTACTTACTCCTCTGTGTTTTCACTCTTCTGTTTCTTTTACTTCCCTTTCTTGATTCCAGATTCCCCTCTCTTGATCTGCATGTCTTGAGTAGGTGTTTCTCAAAGGGAAAAAAACTATTTATTCCAGCCTCTAAGGTATTTATATGCAGAAACTTAAAGGAAAAAGGGATGCAAAAATAGACTCTTCCTTTGTGGGCTTTCCAGAAAGATTGGGTAAGTAAACTGTAGTTTGATGGACTTCAGTTTGGTCAAGCAAACTTAGAATGGGTTGAGCTATATGGTCTCTAATGCCTTCTACCTCTGAAGCCTATGACTCCAGTTAGTTAAATTAAAATAATTAATCCTCACAATAAAAGAGCCCCCAAAGAAACACATCCTCTCATAATGAAAAAGATTAAGAGATGAATTCTGACAGTACTGCTTTGTGCCTAGGACACGAGTAATTAAACAATTAACAGTGCCTAGATTCTAGTGGCCAGCACTATTTCATACTTTCGATGAAAGTAGAGGGGAGCCTTGCCCAGTGCTACAACTAGCTACCCCTAGAAGTCTGTCTAAAGAAGGGGCTATTCATTTCATCCTCCATGAGTTACCTTTAGCCCACAGGATCTAAGCACCTTCCATCCCTAAGTGCCCAGAAAATAGAAGCATTATGTCAGGGTTTTGTAATAAGGTATTCTTTATGTTCTGGCTTCAGCTAGCCAAACAGAAACTTCTGTCCCCATCTTAACACTCCTGAGAATAAACCTTTCATCTTTCTTGGCTCCTCCATTCATCCCACTCTATCAGAGGAAGAAGTTAGTTGATTGGTAAGATTTAGGAAAAAGTCATTGCATGTCCATGGTCTGGGCCCTTTTAAGGTCCTAATCTTTCCCTAGGCAACCGAAGGCTTAGGACACACTACTTCCCTTCCCAGAGTGGGCCCTGTAGAGGGAGGCCTACAGCTAGTGGGTAAGTTCAATTTAGAGCAAATAAGTACCTACAGCCCAACTCTAAATTCTGTCTGGTGCAATATGAATTTTGTGAAACTGGGTAAATAAAGAACGCATCCAGATTCTAGCAGGACTTAATTGACCTCCCTGCCTTCTGCCTTGAGAAAAGAGTGGTCACATCAGATTTCAATCAGTATGTTCTAGAAATACACATTTCTGGGGACATTTTCAAAGAGTTTTTGTTCATACATGAGCATTTACATTAATATATACATATATGTGTATATTTTTACATATACATACTTCTTTTTTAATAATTTTTATTTACTATTTTTATTTTATGTGTATGCATGTATTACCTGCATGTACGTAAGTGCACCCATGTTGTGCAATGCCCAAAGAAGAGAGATGAGCACCCTGGAACTGGAGTTACAGTCAGTTTTTAGCTGCCATGTGGGTGCTAGGATTCAAAAGTAGTCACTGATCTTAACCACTGAGCCATCTCTCTAGCCCCAACTCTACCATATACACACTTCCTTTTAAAAAATATTTTATTTTTATTTACGTGTATGAGTGTATTGTCTACATGTACGTAAGTGTACTCATGTCATGCAATGCCTGTAGAGTCAGAAGAAGGCATCAGATCCCCTAGAACTGGAGTTACAGTCAGTTGTTAGCCACCATGTGGGTGCTGGGCATCAAACCTGGGTCCTTTGCAAGAGCAGTCAATGCTCTTAACCACTGAGCCATCTCTCCAGCCCCATACACACACTTTTAATCACTGCATGTAAATACAGTGAAAACTTGGGAACAAATTATCCTTATGTCTCAATAGAAATTCAACATTCCTATGAATATCTATAAAGCAAGGTATTAAGGCTAAAAAAAAGATTCAAATATCAGAAATGAGAGAGGAGATAAATGCTCTAGTATTATAAAAATAGAACGGATAGTACAATATGGATAGCTACACACCTACAATTTGAATAACCAAGAAGAAATGTATGAATTCTTAAGAACCTACAATAACAAGATTGAATCAGAAAGAAGTAGAAAGCCTGAATAGACCAAACCAAGATTAAATCAGTAATTTTAAAAGCTCCCATTAGTGTTCAAAATGTCTAAGTCAATAAATGTAATGAATCATATAAATGAACTTAAAGACAAAAGTCACATGATCATCTCAGTAGATGCAGAAAAGGCCTTCAGTAAAATCCAGCATGCCTTCAGGATTGGAGAGAACATACCTCAACATAATTAAGGCTATATACAACAAACCCACAGCCAAAATCTTTTTAAAAGGAGAAAAACTCAAAGCATTCCCATTAAAATCAGAAAAGTAACAGTGTTCTCCTGTTCAATACAGTGTTTGAAGCCTTAGCTAGGGTAATAAAACAAAAGAAGGAAATTAAAGGAATACTAACAGAAAAAAATTTCAAATTATCCCTGTTTGCAGAAAATTTGATATTATGTATAAAAGATACCAAAAAGTCTACCAGAAAACTTCTAGAAAGAATCAATACTTTCAGTAAACTGGCAGAAAACAGAATCAACTTATAAAAATCAGCAGACTTTTTATATACTAATAACAAACAGGTAGAAGAAAAAAAATCATGGAAAGACTCCCATTCACAATAGCCTCAGACAAATAGAATTCCTAAGAATATAACCAAGAAGGTGAAAGACCTCTACAGTGAAAACTTTAAATCTCTGAAGAGATTGCAGAAAACTAGAAGATGCAAACATTTCCCATATTCCTGGATTGGTAGAATTAATGTTGCATAAAACGTCCACCTACCAAAAGCAACTTACAGATTCAATGCAATCTCAATCAAAATCTCTATGACGTACTTCACAGAAATAGAAAAAAATCATCCTAAAATTTATAAGGCAGCACACAAGACCCCAGGTAGCCAAAGCAATCTCAGGAAAAGAAAGAGCAATGCTGGAGAAATTACCATTCCAGATTTCAAGCTGTACTACACAGCTATAGTGAGAAAAACAGCATGGTACTTGCACAAAAACAGACTTAGATCCATGGAACAAAATAGAAGGCCCAAATATGAGTGCACATAATTGAAGCTACCAGATATTTGTCAAAGATGCCAAAAATACACACTGGAAGAAAGACAGCGTCTTCAACAAATGCTGCTTGGAAAACCAAATGTCTGTACGTAGAATGAAATTAGACACAGGTCTATCACCCTGCACAAAAATCCACTCCACATTGGTCAAGGACCTCAATGTGAAACATGAAACACTGAAACTGCAAGAAGGAAACATAAGGTACAGTTGCAGGAAATGACTTTCTAAATCGGACTCCATCACACGCTCAGGAATTAGGGTCAACATTTGACAAATGGGACCTCATTAAACTGAAAAGCTTCTGTACAGCAAAGAAAATAATAGTGTAAAGAGGAAGCACATAGAGGGTGAGAGAATTTTTTCCAGCTATACATCTGATAAAGGACTAATATCCAGAATATACAAAGAAGTCAAAAACAAGGAATCAAGAAAACAAATGACAATTTAAAAATAGGCTATGGATCTGAACTGAGTTCTCAAAAGGAGAAATGAAAAATGGCTGAAAAAAAATCTTTAAAAGTGTTCAACATCCTTAACAATTAGAGACATGCAAATTAAAATTACTTTAAGATTTCATCTTACTCCAGTCAGAGTGACTAAGATCAAGAAAACAACTGACAACAAATTCTGGTAAGGATGCCAGGAAAGGGGAACCCTCATTCACAGCTGGTGGGATTGCAAACTGGTGCATCCACCATGGAAATCAGTGTGGAAATTTCTCAAAAAACTAAAATAGATGCTACCACTCCTTGGCATATACCCAAAGGACTCGATACCTACCACAGAGATACTTGGTCAGTCATGTTTATTGTTGCTCTTTTCACAATAGTTAGGAAACGGAAACAAACTAAATGTTCCTCAACTAATGAACAAATAATGAAATGTGGTACATACACAATGGAGTTCTATTCAATTGTAAAATAAAATGAAGTAATGAAATTTTCAGGTAAATGGATGGAACTGAAAAACATTATACTGAATGAGGCAACCTAGACCCAGAAAAACAAATGCCTCATGTTCTCTTATTTGTGGATCCTAGGTCTGAACCTTTAGTTGTGAGTATATATCCTGAAGTACCCGCAAGAGCCAGGAAAGTAGAAAGGGACCATGGGGGGAAGGAGCTCTAGAGAAGGGGCTAGAAGACACAGTGATATTAAGGGGGAAATGAGAAAAAAGCAGGGGGTTACTTTAACTTGGGCTGGGGAGGGAAAGTAATACAGGGGGAGAGGGAAGAAGGAGAGATAAACAATACCAAGGGTGTCTGAAAACCATAGGGAAATGTACTATTTCACAAGCTTACTTAAAAACACACATATAATACATGTATGAGTGTGTGTAGAGCTGAAGGCTATCTAACAAAAAATCCCAGTGGCCAGTCAAGGGAAACTCCCCCTACAAGTTGTTGGTCAGAGTAGTCAGACTCCCAAAACAATGTAGGCTATTGCCATAGGCCTTGGTCGCCTCCCAGAGCTTGAAAGTAAGACTCTATTGCTGAAGACGCTACACTCTTCCGACACAGAACTTGGAGAAATTGAGCCTGAACTCACCTGGAAGCCTCCTCCCTGATGGTTAGCTCTCATGGCATCAGAAGGAACTGTGCAAGCTGCCAAGGAAGAAACGTAATCAGTAGACCCTACCCAGGTGTAACGCCTACAAGCCACAACGATGACTGGCCCAGCAAAATATTTCTGTTGATGCAATAGTGGCATTTTTATATTGGGGGTAACAGCAGCTGTCTAACTGAACTTAAGAGCTTCTCAATAGGAGGGAATCCATGTCTGGTACTGAAAATATAGACATGGTTTCAGTGGGAGGTTTCATGGTTGGAGAGGTCTAGACCCTAGAGTAGAATCTACTACTGCCATCATTTTAGAACAATAGTAGCTGCAGGTGAGCACGATAGTATTGGAGACCAAGATTTGAAGTCTTACACCTGAGCAGCATTTATTTGTTAAGAACAAAATCGCTACTGAGAAATAATTGTCTAAATAACATTATAACTGGACTTAAGTCTAATGTCTGGGAAATGCAATCCTTTGAACTCTTAAATATACTGATCGCTTTAATTTTTGGTTATACTTTCCTTTTGGGTGTTAAGACCATACAGTTGGCCCAAATAAACCAGTTTACTTTTACTTTAAGGTTGGTTGAGGATTTGGACCTCAGTGGTCACATGGGTGTGGCAGGGAGCCCCTGGCTCCTTAGGCTTTCTTTTAACAGTTTCATGTACATGAAGATAAGTCTAGAGGTCCTGCTCGACCTGGGCTTCTCTTGGAAGCATGGAGGAAATGTTTCCTCTGTGTTGACCCTCTTCTTTGCAGACTGGACACTGGTTTGAGTCCCTCTGGTGGGGTCTCCATGACCTCCCTGAACAAGAAGACAGGTGATTCATCACAACTACAGGACATATCAAGAGATTCCCATAGTCCCCTAGGACATTGTCAACCTTCCAGGGCAAGAAACAAACTGTCCTTTAAGCCCCTTTGACCAAATTAATATGGGCTTTTGAGTATGGTTATTAACCATCCAAGGTCAGTTGCACAAGCTTGGTACCTTTAATTACTATGTGATGTATAGATAAGGCTTGAACAAAACCCAAATGTTCTCAAACATTCACTGGAAGAGATTTACCATCACACGTTAACTAGGCACAGCCCAGGAAAGGGACTTTAAAACAAAATTTCTTTAGTCTGTCTCAAATGAAGGCTGTTCTATTACAAACAGAAACAGTCTCCTTTCCTTTCCAGTTTCCCATACACTGATTTACAGTTTTCAGAAGGAAGGGAGGCATCATATCACACACCTACAGACAGGAGTTAAACTAATCAGAATTCAGACCAAGATTCACTGAAACTGTTTTCTTCTAGATTGCATACATCTGGTTCAAGGAGTAGACCTAGTTTTTCTTGAGCCGAATCAGTCTTGTTATGGACAAAAGAAAGTGCCAAAAGTAACATTTGCATAATACAGAGAAACATAAAAGACATCTTTCAGTGGCCATAGGTAACCCAATTCTCGTCTGTACCCATTTAATCCAAATCTGTAACCCAGTGTGCAATACAAGCCAGGAATGGACTGAAAATCAACAACTCTGTATCTCCATAAACCTGTTCAGACCTTTAATAAGTTTAAAATAAATTTCATTATTCCTTCTGTTCTGGAAATACCCTGTTATTGTAATTTTTATATACAAATCTTTTACTACTATAGTACCTTTTAAATTCAGGAGACCATTTGCAATTAGGGCAGAATTACATATAGCTGGCTGGGAAGACTGGCTGGATACTCAGGTGAGGGTCCAATGACCCTCCTTATCTCCCCTCTAATGGTGGAATATTACTCTCAGCAAGCCCAATTGTGATGATCTTTTTTAAGCAGGTACAGCTGAAGTCATGAAGATGGTAGTTCTTTGACTCAAAGAGTGCTGTGCGTGGATTAAGATAATATAAAGAGTTAATATTACCCATATACACACTGTGCTTTAACTTCCCGGTAGACCTCATAGAAAACATAAAAACATTCCAATATTTTACTTCGTGTAGTGCAGAGATTGGTCTATCAAAGGCGTATAAACACACGGTAAAGAGAGACAACTGGTGCACAACCTCCAGCATAGTCACTTAAGGAAAACTGCTATAGCCCTGCTCAGACTTTAACAGAGCCTTTCAATAACAAATTATAAACACATCTATAAACAAATTTACCAAGCAATTAATATTTTACTTCATATATAGAGAGATGAAGAATTATCTTAAATATATTATACTGTATAAACTCTGAGATGCCTTGTAAGCCTTGAAGCAGGTTTTAAACAACCAAGTCCCCTTTAAAGGCTTAGAGATGTTTTACATAGACTTGGAAAATGTTTAATCTTTATAAAACATATCTAAACACAGAGATAAATTGTACCCTGGAGCAGAAGCAATCATTCCTTAAAGTTAATTTGTATTCTTTTTTTAATTATTTAATAACCACATAATTAGAAGCATTTCATTACAACAGCATTGACATATTCAGTAACAATTTCCAGAGCTAAGGTGCATCTCCTTCAAAACTGGCTGTAAATTTTTAGGTTTACAGTTGAATTAATACAGTTATACCAATTACATGTATTAAATTGAGCTCACTAATTCTCTTAATTTTTTTTCTTTATGTCTTTTTGAAACAGGGTCTCCCTGCAGCCACAGCTGTCCTGGAACTCACTATGTAGACCAGGCTGGCATTGATCTAACAGAGATCCACCTGTGTCTACCTCCCCAGTTCTTGGATTAAAGGTATTTGCCACCACTCCCAGCTTTATTAATTTTTTAAATCTCTTCATTTAAAAAATTATTTATTTAATAACCACATTATTAAAAGAAGCATTTCACTACAGCATTAACATACTTAACAACAATTTCCAGAGCTAAGAATACATCTCTTTCATGGTGGCTGTAAATTTTTAGGTTCACAATTGAATTAATACAATTATACAATATTGAACTCAGTATAAGCCCTGTAAGACATAAAATTAAATGAGTTTTTAGCCTTTAAAAAAAGATTTCCATTTCATTTTAAAATACAGTTTCTTACAAAAAGACTCATTGTTTTTGCTACCAACACTGAGATGTTGGCCCAAGTGTCTCTAATCTGTATGTATCTGATTATTACTAGTCATAATCAGTTGCACTTGGATCCTTGGCACCTGTGTATGTCTATAAAGTCATCAAGTAGATTTCAATAGTAAAGTTTATCACCTCTACTAATTAACATGACATCAATTTTTATGCTTCCTCCTCAAATATACTATATTTTTTTTTAATTTGTTGATTTTGTGTGTGTGTGTGTGTGTCACACAGAACATCCCAAACAATCTTATTCAACTATACACCCACTTCCCAGATGGCACTCTCCCATAGCCTCCCTACCCCCACTAGAGCCCTTATCCCTGCTACTGTCCACTGTGTTGTCAGCACCTCCCAGCCATTCCCCACTACTTGTCCATCTGGTGAATCTAATCAGC
>NW_008347125.1:2286790-2292229 GCF_000622305.1 Nannospalax galili
AAAAGAAGGTATCTCCTGTCTGGCATTGTTGCTTGTTATGTAGCCTTTAGCGATACATACGGACTCTTAAAAAATTATATTGGCCCCTTTAATCTTTGGTTATACTTTCCTTTTGGGTGTATAAGGCCATACTGTTGGCTCATGTATTAGTCAGGGTTCTTCAAAGAAACAGAACCAGTAGGGTGAGTATATATGTATAGAGATTTATCAGCTCAGCTCACAGGATAGAGTCCGAATAGTCCAACAATGGCTGCACCACACCGGAGAGGCTGAGAATCCATAGTTGCTCAGTCCACGAGGCTGGACTTCTCAGTAGTCCCAATCTGGTGCTGAAGGTCTGGCAAATTCCAAAAGATCAGCTAGTCTTCAGTCTACAGAAGCAAGATGAACTCACCAGCGAGAAAGAAGATAAGCAGCAAGAAGCCAGGTGTTCTCCTCTGCCATGGCCTTTTACACAGGCTGCCATCAGAAGGTAACACCTACATTTAGGGTGTGTCTTCCATCTTCAGATGATCCAATCAAGAAGATCTCTCTCATTTCAGTTAATCCCAGATCCATTCAAGTTGACACCCAGGATTAGCCATCACAAGTCCACCCCTTGTCAACTTGATACCCAATAGCATCTCTTTATGTCAGGCTTAATTTTCAAATGAAAACAATGTTGAGGTCATAATTTCACCTAACATGATATAACTAGCCCATCCTACAATGACCAATGCATTATATGTCTTAGAGTAGATGATAAGGTCTTTGAAGAATGCTTAGTCCTTTAGTGTCTCATAACCCAATATAATCATATAGGCATAACACTTAACCACTTAACACTTATCTCAATTATACATTCAAAAAAATAACTCAAGTATCTGCTTAACATATGTGTATACATGCACAAACCTATTCTTAACTAAATAGGACAATAATATTCATGTAAGTTACAATCCACATTTCTGCAACTGGTCACGTGGCCTAAGTTGGTATTTGTAACTGCCTTCCTCTACTACCCATTCTGTATTTCCTCCACCATCAGCAAGCACCTCTGCAGGTCTTGGTTCTTTCCCTGGAGGAGTGACCCATACTTTCATCCCTGAAGGGTCTGGGCCATTTGTTGTCTTGTCTGTATTGGGTTGTTGCAGTTTCCCATTGACCTTAATCACAGGACATGGTAACACCAGAAGTATCCCTAAGGAATCGCCTAAGAAATCTCCTGCCTTTCAGACATAATCTTCATTACCTCCATTGTGGAGAACCAGTCCAATTTCCCCCTGATAGTCTGGGTCAATCACCCCTCCTAATACTGTTATTCCTTTCCCCCAATGTACAATTACTCTAGTAAAAGGCCGCAGGTCCCTCTGGGGAAAGATGGATGAGAGGTGAACAGCATAACTCTTTGGGACTGTAACAAGGTCCTTCCTCAAGGGCACCCAGCCTTCCCTTCATTGAAGAGGTTCTGGGTCTCTAAACTGTTTCAAGTCTGGAAATTGGTTGACTGAGTGAGATTCTCTATTGCTACAATCCAATACTGACTTCCTGTCATTCGTCCTAGAGCTTTTCTGCTTATACAGATAAAATAAAAACTTAGTAGGCTTCTTATGTATGTGGTCCCTGGAAACCCCATGATTGATTAGCCAGTACCACAGGTCCTTTCGAGTCGTGCCATTGTAGGTATTGTTTTGCCTTTGCTGCCCATTTCAATAAGTACCTTCACCTTGTCTTTGGTAATTCAATATTGCCACCTGACCCCTACTCCGAGGTCCTGTTACACCTATTATATTTACATTTAATTTATGCAACTGAGCAGCAGCATCTCGAACTGTAAGATTCGGCATAAGGAAAAGAACAAGAACAAAGCTCTTCAAACATTCTCAGCACTTTCCATCTTATAAAATCAGTAAAAGGCATGTCCTCTGGGCCCACCTATTGTGGAGGATTTGGTGTTACACTGCGAATCCACTCAAGCATACCAATTTGCCTGAGCCTTACAATTCCTTCATCAACACTAAGCCAAGGGATATCAGGTATCTCCAGCTCTCTGTCAGTAGGCCATCTTTTGATAAATACCTCAGCCAACCAATCAAATAAACTTTTAACACCCTTTTTTAACTGCACAAGCTTCCATATTAAGCCTAGGATCTCCAGTCAGGGGTCCTATGTCAATAAACTCAGCCTGATCCAATTTTATGTTCCTTCCACCATTATCCCATACCCTTAAAATCCATCCCAGACATATTCATTAGACTTCTGCTTGAATGAATTAGCAAATTCACTAAGTTCTTTAGTGGTATAGCACACCTCCTCATGGACCACACTTTCTATCTCTCCTCTAGGGGCCTGCCTAGCTTTGAGTCTGGTTATAGTTCTAGAGGCAACAACTGGGCCCTGAGGGACATCAGCTTCCTCTTGCTGAATGGGATTAGCTTGAGGGTGGGTCTGCTGAAGGTGGGAAGATTAATTCATCAGGTGAATCAAATTCCTCAAAGTCTGAGGATTCAAAATCCTCAGCCTCTTCAGGGTTCTCCCACACATCTCCACCCCATGTGTCAGGATTCAAATCTTTTCCTACCAATGCCCTCACCTTTACTGGTGACACCCTTTGGGAATTAAATTTGCATTGTAGGTCAGCCAAACATATAATAAGGGCTCCATCTTGATTTTCTGCAGCTTTAGCTCTCTGGCTGCTGGAGAGAAGCTTCTCCTCCAGGGCACACTTGGAAACTTTTAAGCTGTTAATTCAAATCTAGAGCTTGTCAATTTTATCATTAAGATAATTGTTTATCTTCATCACTTTAATCCAGAGATGCTAGAAGTAACCAGCCAGTGTCATTATTTTTCTTATTTTTCCACAAATCATTAAATGTTTTAAGTATAGAGTCACTAAATTTCTTGCTCTTCACAAGAGGTGAGTTAAGAGATTCAAATGCATCTATCTCCATAATTGTTTCAAATAGTCTACACCACGGATTTTCAATGCTCTCCGTGCTATCTGAAGACTCTGAGTTGGAGAGCCTGCTCCAAATACCAATAAGCCCATTAAAGAAATTCATCCTTCCGGTTCTGTTTCTCTAGAACCACTCCTGGTACTACAATCTGTATTAGTTTGTTTCTTCATGGCTGTGACAAAACACTCTGACCACTACCAACTTGGGGAGGAAAGGGTTTATTTATCTTACATCTCCCGGGTCACAGTTCATCAGTATAGAGATTTATCAGCTTAGCTCACAGGATAGAGTCTGAGTAGTCCAACAATGGCTGCACCACACTGGAGAGGCTGAGAATCCGTAGTCGCTCAGTCCACAATGCTGGATGTCTCAGTAGTCCCAATCTGGTGCTGAAGGTCTGACAAATTCCAAAAGATCAGCTAGTCTTCAGTCTACAGCAGCAAGACGAACTCACCAGCAAGAAAGAAGGCAAGCAGCAAGAAGCCAGGCGTTGTCTTCTGCCATAGCCTTTCATACAGGCTGCCATCAAAAGGTAACACCCATATTTAGGGTGTGTCTTCCAGCTTCAGATGATCCAATCAAGATCTCTCTCATTTCAGTTAATCCCAGATCCATTCAAGTTGACACCCAGGATTAGCCATCAAAGCCCAGATAAACCTCAGGGGTCACATCTGCTTGGGAGGAGCCCCTGGCTCCTTTCTTTTACCAGTTCCACCTATGTGAAGATAAGTCAAAGGTCCTACTCGACTATGGCTGAGTTCGCTTGGAAGCATGGAGGAAATTGTTCCTCTGTGTTGACCCTCCTCTTTGTAGACTGGACACTGGTTCAAGTCCATTTCATGAGGTCTCCACAGCCTCCTTGATCAAGAGGACAGGTGACTCACCACAATTACAGGACATTTTGAGAGATGCTCATAGTCCCCTGGAACTTAGTCAACCTAGGAGGGTAATGAGCAAAAACTATACTTTACATCTCCCTGACCAAATTAGTATAGGCCTCAAAGTATGGCTGTTAAAAATCAATGAACGTTAGTTCCACCAGTCTGGTACTTTTAATTACTGTGTGTCATGTAGATAAATCTTGGGCAAAGACCAGTCATTCTCAGATAAACCTTACCTAGACATGTATTTCTTGATCTGCTATGTATAATTTGCTAGTAGGTTGTTGGAGTAATATGGTTCCCTATGGTTTTTAAAACTAGCTAGGTATTATTTATCTCTCGCATTGTCTCACCCCTCCATCATGGTTTCCCTCATTAAGGTGCCCCCATTTTCCCCCTTTCCCCTTAATAATACCCTTCTCCTATGGTCCTACCTCTCTTGAGATCCTTCTTTCCCTTTATCCCTTAGGTTCCTTGTATACACTTCCCTCCCCCTTCCCTTAAACTAACCAAATTTTTATCCATATCTCCCTTATTAACACCTGTTTCCTACTGTTCTTCTCTTTCAAGTTCTTTTTTTTCCTTTACCTCCCTGGTTCATTCCCATTATCCTGGTTCCTGTAGTTATGTCTGGACACATATTCACTTACCAGGATTTGATTCTAGGATCCACATGTGAGGGAGAACATATGTCGATTTTTTTTTCTGAGTCCGTGTTACTTCACTTAGTATAAGAGTTTCTAGTTCCATCCATTTATGTGAAAATTTCATGATTTCATTTTTTTTTTTACTGCTGAGTAAAATTCCATCATATAGATGAACCACATTTTCATTATCTACTCGTCAGTTGAGGGACACTTAGGTTTCTTCCATCTCTTAGCTATTGTAAAAAGAGCAGCAACAAACATGGATGTACAAGTGTCTGCAATAGGATGAGTTCTTTCAGTATATGCTAAGGAGTGGTATAACTTCCTCAAAGGGTAGGTTCATTTGTAGTTTTTTAAGCGTTCTCCACACTGCTTTCCATAGGGGTTGAACAAGTTTGCAGCCCCACCAGCAGTGGATGAGTGTTCCCCTTTCCCCACATCCTCTCCAACATTTGGTATCATTTGTTCTCTTGATCTTAGCCAGTCAACTGGTTAAGATGAAATCTTAAAGTGGTTTAAATTTGCATTTCCCTATTTACTAAGGATGTTGAATGTTCTTTAAGATATTTCTTAGTCATCTGGGGCTGGAGAGAGGGCTCAGTAGTGAAGAACACTGGTTGTTCTTGGAGAAGACTTGGGTTTGAATCCCAGCACCCACATGGCAGCTGACAGCTGTCGGTAACTCTAGTTCCAGGGATCTGACAGCCTCTTCTGTCCTCCATGGGCATTGCACAACATGAGTGCACTTACCTACAGGCAGGCAATACACTCATACACATTAAAAAAAAATAATAATAATAATAAATAAATAAATAATATATATATATCTTTTAAGTTTATTGACTAAGCTATCATTTCTATATGAAAAAATTCAGAGTATTTTAACAATTATTATGCTCCACCACCATCCCTAAAAGACGGAAGATGAGGAGGAGGCAACAGTGGCAGCAAAGGCCACAGACCAGAGGAAATTAT
>NW_008347125.1:2293174-2294575 GCF_000622305.1 Nannospalax galili
CAGTTAACCAAAAGAAAGAAAGAGCACCTCCAAATCAACAAAATCAGAGATGAAAGGGGAAACATTTCAACAGACACCAGAAAGATACAGAACATTATGAGGAAATACTTTTAAAACCTGTATGCTACTAAATTTGAAAACCTAAAAGAAATAGATGCATATCTAAAGGCATGGGAACCACCAAAACTAAACCAAGAGATTAACATCTTAAACAGACCCATATCACAAAAAGAAATTGAAAAAGTAATACAAAAACCTCCCAACTAAAAAAAAATCCCAGGACCAGAGATTTACAGCAGATTTCTATCAGACTTTGAAGAGATCTACATCCAATACTACTTAATTTTTTTCAAAAAGATTGAAATGGAGGGAGAACTTCCAAATTCCTTCTATGAAGCCAGCATCACTCTAATACCAAAGCCAGGTAAAGATACAACCAAAAAAGAAAACTATAGACCCATATCCTTAATGAACACATATGCAAAACCTCCCAACTAATAAAAGCCCAAGACCAGATGGATTTACAGCAGAATTCTATCAGACATTTAAAGAAGATCTACATCCAATACTACTTAATTTATTCAAAAAATTGTGAAAATGACCATCCTGTCAAAAGCAATATATAGATTCAATGCAATCCTAATCAAAATCCCCATGACATACTTCACAGAATTAGGGGGAAAAAATCCTTAAATTCATTTGGAAGTACAAACGACCCTGGATAGCCAAAGCAACCCAGAGCACAAAGAGCAATGCTGGGAGGATTACTATACCAGATCCCAAACTATACTGCAGAGGTGTAGTCATAAAAGAGCTTGGTACTGGCACAAAAATACACACATATATCAATGGAATATCATTGAAGGCCCAAACCTGAGTACATATGATATTTGACAAAGGTGCCAAGAACACACAAAGGAGGAAAGTGGCATGTTCAGCAAATGGTGCTAGCAAAACTGGATCTCTACCTGTAGAAGTATGAAACTAAACCCCTATCTTTCACCTTGCACAAAAGTCAATTCCAAATGGCTCGAAGACCTCAATGTGAAGCCTGAAACTCTGAAACTATTGGAAGAAAACATTGGGAAAACCCTATAAGATATAGGTGCAGGAAAGGATTTTCTAAAGCTGACATCAATTGCCAGGAAGCAAGAGCAAGAATTAACAACTGGGACCTCATTAAACTAAAAAGTTTCTGTACCTCAAAGGAGACAACCAAGGAAGCAAACAGAAAACCCACAGAACCGGAGAAAATCTTCACCAGAGACACATCTGACAGAGGTTTAATAACCAGAATATATAACAAACTCAAAAAACAGAGAACCAAGACAAGAAGTAACCCAATTAAAAGATGGGCTAAGGAGCTGAACAGAGAGTTCTCAAAAGAAGAAGTAAAGATGG
>NW_008347125.1:2295908-2296868 GCF_000622305.1 Nannospalax galili
ATTGCCCTCTTAGGCCGACTAGTTCCAGGGGACTATGAGCATCTCTCAAAATGTCCTTTAATGGTGGTGGGTCACCTGTCCTCTTGATCAAGGATGCCAAGGAGACCCCACAAAATGGACTTGAACCAGTGTCCAGTCTACAAAGAGGAGGGTCAACACAGAGGAATCACTTCCTCTATGCTTCCAAGCAAAGCCAACCATGATCGAGCAGGACCTTTGACTTATCTTCACATAGGCAGAACTGGTAAAAGAAAGGAGCCAGGGGCTCCTCCCAAGCCCATGTGACCCCTGAGGAACACATCCTCAAACAACCTTAAGAGTAAAAATAAATTGGTTTATCTGGGACAACTGTATGGCCTTAAACACCCAAAATGAAAGTATAACCAAAGATTAAAGGGGCCAATATAAATTTTTAAAAGTCCATATGCATAGCTAAAGGCTACATAACAAGCAACAATGCCAGATAGGAGATACCTTCTTTTGAGTTGTTGGCCAGGGTGGACAAATGGACTCCCAGATAGTAACGCAGCATAGAACTGGGAAAATGAACAGCAGACCCCAATCTTATCTAAAGGAATATTGACAACTGATTGCTGACCCTTCTAAAACAAAGGCGTCTAGATAGGCTGACTAGATTCACCAGAAGGGCAAGTAGTGGGGAATGGCTGGGGGTGCCGACAACACAGCAGACAATAGCAGGGATATCAGAGTATAAGGGCTCTAGTGGCAATAGGGAGGCTATGGGAGGGTGCCATCTGGGAAGTGGGTGTATAGACGAATGAGATGGTTTGGGATGTTTTGTGTGATATACACACACACCAAAAAAAAAAAAAAATTCAACAAATTTTTAAAAATATATTTGAGGAGGAACCATGGAAATTTATGTAATGCTAGTTAGTAGAGATGATAAACATTACCATTGAAATCTACCTGATGACTTTATAGATATATACAGGCACC
>NW_008347125.1:2296998-2303135 GCF_000622305.1 Nannospalax galili
TGTTCTAAAATGAAATGGAGATCTCTTTTAAAGGTTAAAAACTCATTCAATTTTATGTCTTAGAGGGCTTATACTGAGTTCAATATTGTATAACTATATTAACTTAAGTGTGAACCTAGAAACTTGCACCCACTTGTGAAAGACATGTACTCTTGCTCTGGAGTATGTTACTGAATATGTTAAATCTGTAGTGAAATGCTTTTTCTAATCATGTAGTTATTAAAAGTTAAAAAAAAAAAAAAAGACTCTTTGCTCCGCTGCCATCAAGGTGCTCAGTCCTCCCAAGGAAGCTAAGGCCACATTGGGATGAGGCCCTCATTTCATCAGGCGACTAGCGCTGTACACCCCTGCAGTCTGCGGGGCCTGTCTCTGAGCTAGCCTGCCATCTGCCCTGCCCTCATCCTTCACCAGAAGAGGTAAGGCCAAGACGACTGTCTTGAAGGATAAGAACAAAGTCCTCACCTGACATGGTGGCACATCCCTTTAATCCCAGCACTCGGGAGGCAGAGGCAGGCATAGCTCTGTGAGTTTGAGGCCAGCCTGGTCTACACAGCAAGTTGCAGGCCAGCTGGGGCTACAGGGAGGCCCTGTCTCAAAAAAAAAAAAAAAAACCTAATGTCCTCAGTAAAGCTGATGCTTTCACTGTTGAACCTTTTTGACCTGGCTTGTTTGCACCAAAGGCCCTGGCCAATATCAACATTGGGAGCTTCATCTGCAATGTAGGGGCTGGTGAACCTGCTCTGATCCTGCTCCAGCAGGTGGTCCTATCCCATCTACTGCCTCTGGCCCAGGTAGGAAGAAAGTGGGAGCAAAGAAAGAGGAATCCCAGGAGTATCATGATGACATAGGCTTTGGTCTTTTTGACTAAACCTCTTGTAACATGCTTAATAAAAAAGCTGAACCTTAAAACAAAACAAAAAAACTATCCAGAGCTGGAGAGATGGCTCAATGTCTAAGAGTTCTTGCTGCTCTTAGAGAGGAACCAGGTTTGGTTTCCAGCACCCACTCGGGGGCTCACAACCATCTGAAACTCCAGTTCCGAGAGATCCAACTCCCTCTTCTGGCCTCCACCTCTCGCTTGCAGATGGTGCACACGCAGACATACAGGCAAAACACTGATACACAAAAAATAAATCTCACAAAAGAAAGTACATATGGAAGGAATGTACCTTAATAAAGCCATATATAAAAAGGTCACAGATGTTTCCTCTAAGATCAGAACAAGATAAATATGTATAATCTCAACTTTTTCCCAATGTAATACTGGAAGTTTTAGCCACAACAATCAAAGAATAAAAAGGCACCCAAGCATAAAATCAGAAATTATGTGTGCAGATGGTATATTTTTTAAAGCCCTAAAGTCACCATCAAAAACTTCATATATGTATGCAATGTATTTTGATCATATCCGCTCTGCACTACCTCACTCCACCTCCCACCAGCACCCCCCAACACTTCACCCTCTCTTCATGTCCTTTTTCTATTTTTTAAATAATCCACTGAGTCCAAGTAGTGCTGTCCACTTGCACATGGATATAGGTTCATCCACTGAGTCATAGACCACCTACCAGCAGCCACATCCCCAAAGAAAAGTAACTCTCTGCAGCTATCAACTGCCAACAGCTCCTCAGTTAGGGATGGAGCCTCTGGAGTCATTGCTCCATCCATGCTAGATGCTTATGAACTGGTTTAATGTTATGCAGGCCTCGTGCTGCTGGAGTCCATGTGTGTATGCAACAGTGTTATTCAATACAGGACACGGCATTTCATAGTTTTCCTCCCCATTCTCTAGCTCTCACATTCTTTCTGTACCACCCTTCCATGATGTGCCCTGAGTGTTGGTCGAGAGGTTGCTATAGACAGCCAACTTATGGCTGAACACATTAACTTTGTTCCTGAACTAAGAGGCCTATTTAGGGGCTGGAGAGATCACTTAGTGGTTAAGAACACCTCCTGTTCTTACAGAGGACCCAAGTTGGGTTCCTATTACCCGTGTCAGGAAGCTCACAATTGCCTGTAACTCCAGTTCTAGGGGATCCAATACTCTTCTGACCAGCACACGCACGCACACACACGCAGAGCAGAGACACAGACATATACACGTTTTTTGAAAAACTTTTAAAAAGGAAGTACATTTAATTCTATTACAAACAAGCAAAAAGGTAACATAAAAGAACTTGCAGGAACATCCCAAGTTCTTTCCATTCATTCATCTCCTACTTCTGAAAATTCAGGGAACAGCCATTTGTTTACAACAAAGACATTCACTTCTTAAATTAATAAAACAGAATATGCTAACCAAGTATGAGGAACACTGGAATGTACAAGGGTAAGGACTTCAGTATTTATCTTTCACTGTCATCTCTACAAGTATCTAGAACCACACCTAGTTCTTCTTTGCACAATTAATATCTGCTGAGTTTAACTGTGAAGAATTGATTTGGGGGTACGTAAAGACATTACTTGTACTGCTGATGGCTGCCTTAATGCCTGGAAGAGTCCTATTCTTTTACGTAACTTTTTCCCAACCACTCTCATAAAAACAACTCAAAAGCCGGGTATGGTGGTGCACACCTTTAATCCCAACACTTAGGAGGCAGAGGCACGTAGATCTGTGAGATTGAAGCCAGCCTGGTCTACACAGTGAATTCTAGGCCAGCTTGGGCTACAAGGAGACCCCCAGTCTCTAAAACCAAAAAAAAAAAAAAAAAAAAGACTGATCTGGCCATCAGCTCTCCTGCTGTCCTGAGCACAGTGGGCTGACTTGAGAGGCCCAGGCCGAGTGGAGCAGGTCTTTGGAGTCAGGTCAAGGTGATGCATGTTGTAGCAAGAACTGAGATAATACAAGGATAGGCCCAGAATAACCACCAGGGAAAAAAATCACAGCATTGCAAATATCCACAAGGAAAATGAAATGGGCAGCCCCTGCAGAATGGAAAGGAAAATGGCCCTTTGGGACGTGATGGCCACCAGCCTGCAGGAAGTTAACAGACCAGGCCAGGTTCACCATGTTGCCCCTAATTTTCAATGGGCCATACCTAATAGGCAGACCAATAATGGGATGATTGGAAATGGAGACGATGTGAAAATGTTCATGGTAAAGATGAAACCAGGAGAAAACTTGAAGAGCTACAGTTGAGGAATTGTGTGTTCTTGTGGGGGAACTCTCTAATTACCATGACCATCATGATGAATTTTGCCTTATGCCTTGATGTCTGCCATTTTCCATGAGATTAATACTGTGATTCCCACTGTATTTCTTTTCCTTGCATTTTTCTGACATGCCTTTTCTGATCTCCTGTGAACCTTATTTCCTTGTGTCAGATAGGTCATGTGCTGTCAGCTTCTAATTGGAGATTGCCTTTGCACAAGTTTCTGTCGATAGTACAGTTTTACCCATTTGCATGAAAAAAAAAGTTAAAGCACTGCAAAGGAAAAAAAAATAAAAACAACTACTTTTATATTATAAAATAGCCCATATTGCCCTAATAAAGCCCAAAATACACAACCTTGGAAAAATTATCTGTAAAACAATGTTTCAATATAACTTTATTAGCAGTTCATTACATCAAAATTCATATATAGGATCCAAAGGACTGTCTTAGAAAATTCAAAAGCATATGTAATTAGATTATAATAAGGTTGAACTTAAAAATCATAGTGCAGTCCTTAAAATCAAAAACTATTTAAAGTTAAATGCAGTTCTATCAAGAACTAGAAATGCACTCTGCATGCATAGTGTCCTTTAAAGTTCCATGGACATATAAAATTTTCTAGGAATGTGACTATTATCAGGGGCCAATATCATTGGCTTCAAAACTTGACAGTAAAGGAATTTCTGATCAACACAAGTGCAGAGGCTTTCATCCAGTATAGAACTATAATCCATCAGGAGACCCTGAATCCTTAGGTACTTAGGAATTTATGCTGTGACACTAGTATAAAACACAACTAATGCATAGATTTATGACACATTATGACAACAGGATACTTTCACACAGAGCTTTATCTATATCACAAAACACTGAGTTTTCCAGAGAAGCACAGGCTGGTCATTGCTGATCCAGTGAAACTCTACGACCTCCAGCTTGAGCAGTATTGTAGGATTCACAGATCTTACATTTCATGCCCAAAATATGGAATTGGACTGTGGATCTTCCATTACAGTCATTGCAGAGAATCTGAAAAGGAAAGAGATGAACTCAAGATAAGAATTTCTTAACAGTCATATGAAAGGGGTGAAAATGTATACATGTATGTCTCAACATTTCTATAATTAGAAATGTCTTTTCTCCACTGAAAACTTAAAAGGTTATTAAGGTAGCTTTGAATTTAAAAAATACAAATTTGAGTAAAGCAGGCCTATCTTAAAATAGTTCCTAAATAGTATAACTAATACAAGCAAGAAAATTAACCTGAGCATAATCAAATCTAATACTTAGAATAAGCAAACAATACTTAAAATTCAAAACAGCATACATGATGATTTTACTATTTTTCACCAGCACTCAGAATTTATCATAGCTAATAAAACTGAAATTTTTACGCATTTGTTTTTGCCCACTTTTTAAGTTTTTTGGTCAATTTTCATATTTAATATGCCTCAGGAATGAATTAAAGAACAAAAAAGGGCTTCCTAAATTGAATAAAAGAAAGGCTCATGCTTATCCCTAAAATGGTAAGGAATCAATCTCCTCTGGTGTTAAGATCAATCCTGAAAAATGAAGGTATTAATCTGATTATGAAGAAGATTTAGCTCTAGAATAGTCATACCATCACAAGCAAAAATATCCCCATTTGTTCTAAACATAATTTGGAAAACTACTCTTTTAAAAATATCTAAATGTGCCAGGCATGGTGGCGCATGCTTTTAATCCCAGCACTTGGGAGGCAGAGGCAGGTAGATCTCTGTGAGCTCAAGGCCAATCTGGTCTACATAGTGAGTTCCATGCCAGCTGAGGCTACAGGGAGACCCTGTCTCAAAAAGACCAAATAATAATAATAATTTAAAAATTAAAATATCTAAATGCAAAGCTTAGTGGTTGCCTAGTGTTGGGGGTCTGAGGAGTGACTACTAGTAAGTATAGGATTTGTTTTGGGGGTGGAGAGAGGAGAGAGAAAATGGAAACCTGAGGTCAATGCTGGGTGTCTTTCCTTGATAGCTCTCCACCTTTATAATTTTTCATTTATTTTATGTATGAGTATTTTGCCTGCATGTATGTAAGTGCACCAAGTATATACAACCCCAAGGACGCCTGAAGTGGGCACTGGATCCCCTAGACCTGGAGTTATGGATGGTTGTTAGCCAACATGTAGGTGCTGGGAATCGAACCCAGATCCTCTGCAAGAGCAGCCAGTGCTCTTAATTGCTGAGCCATCTCACCAGCCACTCCACCTTTATTTTTTGAGACAAGGTCTCTCACTGGATCTGAAACTCATTGATTCAGCTAGACTGGCTGGCCAAAGGGCTTTTGGGACCTTCTTGCCTCCACCTCCACAAGGCTGAGGTTATAGGCATGCACCACCATGCCTGGCCTTGTTATGTGTGTTCTAGGAATACAAACTCAGGTTTTTGCAGTTGGGTGGGAAGCACTTTATCTACTAAGTCATTCCCCAGCCCTGAGTACAGGGCTTCTTTATAGATGACAAAAATGATCTAAAATTATGGTGCTGTTTGTAGTGCTAAAAGGCACTCAATTGTATACTTTTTAAGGAATGAGTTCCAATGTATGTGAAGTGTATCTTCACAGATATTTTTTCAAAATAATCATCCATATAAACACAGTAAATTTTAGCTTCTAATAAAACATAATTATCACATAGTATCTAAAAGTAATAACCCATTGTACTTAGTAACAATTCAATTAGCTACATTAATTATGGAACTTTCCAGTGTGAATAGCCCATAGTTTTTTCATCTGCTTGTTTTTGTTTTTCTGCCATGGTGGGATCAAACCTTACATGCTAACTACTACTGAGCTATATATCCAGCCCCTAAATAATTTTATTTGGCTTTGTTTCATTCTCATTCTCAGAAGTATTAAAATATTCAGAAAACTGTATAACTGTATTGATTCAACAGCGAACCTAGAAATTTTATAGCCACTTTTGAAGGAGCTGTGTCTTTGCTCTGGAAA
>NW_008347125.1:2303208-2336270 GCF_000622305.1 Nannospalax galili
TGCTGAGAACAGACTACCAGAATAGCTCATCTCAGATCATCTCTGAAAGGACAAAGGGCTAGTAAACTCAGACTAAAGCAAACATAAGACAAAATTAAGGGCTGGAGAGATGGCTCAGTGATTAAGAGCACTGGCTGCTCTTGCAGAAGACCCAGGGTTCAATCCCAGCACCCGCATGGCAGTTAACAACTATCTGTAACTCCAGTTCCAGGGGATCCAATACCCTCTCTTCTGGCCTCTATGGGCATTTCACGATATGGGTGTACCTACCTACATGCAAGCAATACATTCATACACATAAAATAAAAAAATAAAAAAGACAAAATTAAAAGGTAGTAAACATTAAAAGCCAAAAGGTAAGTTGTCTGTGGCAGTGCAGACCTTTGATCCCAGCCCGGGAGGCGGAGGTAGATGGATCTCAGTGAATTCAAGGCAGGCTCAGCTGGGTCCACACAAAGAGTCAGGAGAGCTAGGGTTATAGAGTAAGACCCTGACTCAAAAACAAAAATACAAAACAAAACCACAAAAAGTAGACTTCAAGAAGCAAATATTTTCCTGAGATAAAATTTAAATAATTATAAATTAAAATACAACTAAAATAAAGCATCAGTCCACCAGTTACATTACCGACTCTGCAAGCAATCTGTAAAAACTTGGAATAAAGTTTTGGCCTGCCATCTAGTGTTAAGAACTGCACAAAGATATGCTTAGAATTTTTTTCTCCCCCTGGTCTGAACTAAATGAAATAAAATTTTAAAAATCATTTTTCCTTCAGTTTAATCAATTGCAATGTTACTTATGCCAAAGCAGTACTTTTTAGACAAATTTAAGGAAAGAGGCAAAAATAAACAGTGTCAATAAGAAATCTAGGAAGTTTTTAAGTACTGATTCTACTACTCACGTCAACAGTCACATTCTGGTATTCTGAGGGCATAGGAGTCTGTGCTACCTCGTTATCCAGCTGTCTCCAATACCGAGTCATATCCAAAGCAGAGTGCATACACAATGGACACCTATAGCCTCTGGAAGAAATATAAATGGGAAATAGATCAACTCAGATGTACAAGATGCAAGCTCAATGGCACATAAGTCACCCAAACAGGATATATTATTCTATACTTCAAGATAATCTAGGAACCTGAGCAACTACACACCATAAAAGCTTTATACTAAATTATGCATCTTATTTTTTTAATTTTTATTTTATGTGTATGAGTGTTTTTCCTCCATGTACATGTAAAGTGCACCTGTGCAAGCAATGCCTATGGAGGCCAGAAGAGGGCATCAAATCCCCCGAAACTGGAGTTATAGATGGTTGTTAGCTGCCCTGTGGGTGCTGGAAACCAAACCTAGGTCTCTCCAAGAGCAGTCAGTGCTCTTTAACTGCTGAGCCATCTCTCCAGCCCCAATGATACTTTTTCAACCCTAAATCTTTATCCTCAGCTCTCCAAAATGGAGAACTAGTCAATATTCTTTTTTCATTCCTAAAAACACCAATTAAACTATCCCTTAGCTAAACAACATCAATGTCTTAATGCATCAATGCAGAGAGATTGTATTCCTTCAAAACTATTCAGATCAGATTGTATCCTCTCTAAAATGTTTTCAAAAGTTCCTGTCTAGTATTTAAATTTTCTGTTTTATTTGTAGGGCCAAAATACATTTCTCTTCCTTTCTGTTTCTCATCTTATTTTAGTTCCCAGGTTTTTTTGGTTTGGTTTGGTTTGGTTTTGGTTTTTTGAGACAGGGTCTCCCTGTAGTACCAGCTGACCTAGAACTTGCTATGTAGATCAGACCAGCCTTGAACTCATAGAGATCCACCTGCCTCTGCCTCCTGAGCGCTAGGATTAAAGGCATGTGCCACCACATCTGGCTTTAGTTCCAGTTTTATAGAAAGTTTACCAGTTTACCAGCTGAACCAATTTATTGAGCTAAAAAAATTTGGGGCACTATTTCTCAATGTTTTTATAACAGCATGATTGTCTCTGATGTTCCCTAGTAAATATGGCTAGAAAACAAGACATTTTGTGTCAAGTTGTGGGAAGATAGGCATGTTAAGGACATGGAGATAGAGGTCCCATTCCCCAAGATGCCTTGGACAGTTAAACACTAGACCTCTATTACCTCAATATACCTATCTGCCATGCCTAATACAGGGCAAAGAGCAATCATGTTTGGCCATCTCCCTACCACCCTCCCCATACAAAAAAGACATCTTTGAGTCTGGAGAGATGGCTCAGCAGTTAAGAACACTGACTGCTCTTGCAGAAGACCCAGGTTCGAATCCCAGCACCCACATGGCAGCTAACAACTGTCTGTAACTCCAGTTCCAGGAGATCCAACAGCCTCTTCTGTCATCCTCTGGCATTGCATGACATGGGTGCACTTACCTACATGCAAGCAATACGGACATATACATAAAAAAAATAATAATAAATTAAAAAAAAAAACTGTAATTTTTTAAATCCCAAATACTTACTCTTTCAACATTTCTTCATAACACGTCCTGAAAGAAAATATAACATTATTTCAATGAAAGAAAAACTATCTCCACTATTTTCAAATATCTTTGAGGAGAAAAAGAGTTTTTACCTATGTAAAAGATGCCCACATGGCAAGACATGAGCAACAACACGGGATGTGTGAATGTCCTAAAAAGGAAAAAGGAAAAAATAGAAAGTGCTTCTATAAAGGCAATATAATAAACATATAAGTACTTTAAATTCAAGGGAGATTTCCAAAGTGAAAAATATATCACACTTACCTCCAAGCATATTGGACAATTCTGCCGGGAAACATTTTCAATACACTGTTTAAAGAAGAATCTCTTATTAACAAAAGCATCAACAGATAAAAATGTCAAATATAACCACATTAATAAATACCAACAATAAGATCAACTGACTAAAGGGGCTAGCAAGATGGCTCAGTGGGTAAAGGCACTTGTCACCAAGCCTGAGAACCTGAGTTCAGTCCCCAGAGCCCACATAGTAGGAGAGAACCAGCTCCCACAAGTTGTCCTCTCACTTCTACACATACACTGCAACACAGGTATACCTACATGCACAAAAAATAACGTTTTTTGAAAAATCTACTAACACCAAAAGTTAATACACTGTTTATCTACTAGAAAATGGTTTAACAGTTCTTTAATTTTCACAACAATGTCAAACTTGACATTATCTCCCTGTATCTATTATTGATTACAAAATGATCAATAAACCTTAACTATTCAGATTATCTTCTTTTTACAAATAAGAGAACTGAACTGGGAAATTAAGATACAAAGACAGTAAGATTTGGAGGCTTCCTGTCTGTTTTACCGCAAAGCCACTGCACAAAATAGCAGGGCAAACTAATTAACAACATTGGTAACAATAAGTGCTTATATTGAGATTTACTAATGCCATTGGTTAAGTACCTATGTAAACTCAATTTCTACAACTTTAGATGAAATAGGTTAATATTTCCTCTTATTCTGTGCTGGATAGCTTTAGTGTCAACTTGACACACCTGGGTTGAGGGAGCCTCAACTGGGGAATCGCCTCTATTGGACTGGTCTGTGGCCATGTCTGAGGGGCATCTTCTTGATGAGTGATGTGGGAGGGCCCAGCCCACTGTGGGTGGTGCCACCCCTGGGCAGGTGGGACTATGCTGTATAAGGAAGCAGGCTGAGCAGGGGCCAGGGGAGCAAGCCAGTAAGCAGCATTCCTCCATGGCCTGTGCTCCAGCTCCTGCCTCCGGGTTCCTGCCCTGAGTTCCTACCTTGGGCTCCCAGATGAACTGTGACCTGGGATATGTAAGCTAAATAAACCCTTTCCTCTCCAAGTTGGTAGTGGTCTGAGTATTTTGTCACAGAAATGAAGAACAAACCAAAACATATACACAAGATGAAGTCTAGAGAAGCTAAATAAGTTATAAAATAAGTTTACATCAGTAAAATATGGAATAAATATAAAGAGTTCTAGCATCCTGACTCTGGAACTTAGCATGGCAAGACACTAGATATAGGTAGAAAAAGGAAAGCACCAGGCCATGGTAATTCCTTGGTTAGAAGCCTAAATCCCTTATAAGACAATAAATGATAACTGAGAAATAACAAAACAATCATGAGAAAATATATATATATATATCATTATAAAAACAACAGAGTTTAATGCAAAAAAAAAATCCTAAAAAATAATCAATTTAAAAATCTGAATTATTGAGGGCTGGAGAGATGGCTCAGCAGTTAAGAGTACTGTCTGCTCTTGCAGAGGACCAGGGTTAAGCTGGGTGTGGTGGCACACACCTTTACTCCCAGCACTTGGGAGGTAACAGGCAGATCTCTGTGAGATTGAAGCCAGTCTGGTCTACATGGTGAGTTTCAGGTCAGCTAGAGACTACAGGGAGACCCTGTCTCAAAATAAAAAACAACTCAGGTTAGTTCCAGCACCCACATAGTGGCTAACAACCATCCGTATCCAAGGATCTGATATCCTCTTCTGATATTTGTGTACACATATATGCAGGCAATATATTCATACACATAAAACTTTTAATCTGAATTATGGAGAGATGGCTCAGCAGTCAAGAGTACTAACTGCTCTTGCAGAGGATCTCGGGTTCAATTCCCAACACCCACACAGCAATCAACAACCATTCATAACTCCAATTTCAGGGGTTCCAGCATCCTCTTCTGACTTCCACAGTCATTGCATGATACAGGTGCACTTACAGACATGCAGGCAATATACTCACACATAAAAATGATAAACTACAAAAATAAATAAAATCTGAATTATAATTCTAGCTCTGCCATTTATGAATTCTTAAGACTTTAGATAACTAGTAACCAACTCTTTTTTTTAGTTATTTTATTATTGTTATGTCTATGACTGTACTGCCTGCATGTAACTGCACCTGTGTCATGCAGCACCCGCAGGGGTCTGTCAGAGAACAGGTGGTGAGTTACCTGTCCTCTTGATCAAGGAGGCTATGGAGATCCCACTAGATGAACCTGAACCAGTGTCCAGTCTACAAAGAGGAGGGCCAACACAGAGGAAACATTTCCTCCATACTTCCAAGCAAAGCCAGCCATGATCGAGTAGGACCTTTGACTTATCTTCACATAGACGGAACTGGTAAAAGAAAGGAGCCAGGGGCTCCTCCCAAGCCCAGGTTACCCCTGAGGAACAGATCCTCAAACGACCTTAAGAGTAAAAATAAATTGGTTTATCTGGGCCAATTGTAGGGTCTTAAACACCCAAAAGGAATGTATAACCAAAGATTAATAGGGTCAATATAATTTTTTAAGAGTTCATATGTATAGCTAAAGGCTACATAACAAACAATGCCAGACAGGAGATACCTTCCTTTGAGTTATTGGCCAGGGTGGCCCAAAAGACTCCCAGACGGTAATCCAGCATAGAACTGGGAAAATGAACAGCAGACCCCAATCTTATCTAAAGGAATACTGACAACTGATTGCTGCTAGATGAGGAACAGGAACAGCTGACCTTCCTAAAACAAGGATCTCTAGATAGGCTGACTAGATTCAGCAGACAGACAAGCACTGGGGAATGGCTGGGGGTGCTGACAACACAGTAGACAGTAACAGGGATGACAGGGTATATGGGCTCCAGTGTGTGGGAGGGTGCCATTTGGGAAGTGGGTATATACATGAATAAGATTGTATGGGACAAATTTTTAAAAAAGACTAAAAAAAATATTGTAAAAGTAAAAAAAAAAATAAAATCCTAGCTCTGCCATTTATGAATTCTTAAGATAACTAGTCACCAATTCTTTTTTTTTTTTAGTTATTTTATTATTTTTTTGTGTATAAGTGTATTGCCTGCATGTAAGTGCACCTGTGTCATGCAGTACCCGCAGGGGTCAAAGAGGGTGTCAGATCCCCTGGAACTGGAGTTATGATAAGACAGGTGTTAGCCACCATGTGGGTGCTGAGAATCAAACCCAGGTCCTCTGCAAGAGCAGTCAGTGCTCTTAACTGCTGAGCCATCTCTCCAGCCCCAAAAGCCAAATTCTTTAGTCTTATTTTCCCTATTTATAAAATAAAGCTGATACATATTTCATTTAGTTCTCAAGTGCTTTCCATATACATTAAACTCACATACCTTAACATCTGTGTAAATACAATGTTTCTGACAATCAATGCCATTGCTGAGTGGATAAAATGCAAATGATGAGGATGCAATGAATTGGCTATGTGTATACGTACATGTGCATTCATTTACATACACAGATTCTATGTATGCTCTAAAACCAGAACAGAACCAGAGAAAAACAATCTATAAGACTACTGACTCCAGGCTATCTTCACTAGTCTATTTTTTTATTCTTTAATTTAATGACTTTATTTAATTGAGGTAAGGTCTTACTATGTTAATTCAGGTTAACCTTGAACTTCTATTCCTCCTGCCTCAGCCTGCCAAGTGCTCAGATTGCAGGCATGTGCCACCATCACCAGCTAGCTTACCTTGCTATCACCTCACACCTAGGTTTTTAAAGCCAGAGTTAATCTTAACAAATTCACAATTCTCTAATCAAGTTCCTTAAGCTAAGACTGAACATTTTTGGATTCATCTTTACTAAGCTTCATTCTTTTTTGTAATTATCAGTTATTTCCTAAAGTTCACTACTCATCTAAACTTTCATCACTGCTGTACTCTTTAGGTCAAGTCTTATCTAATATGTATTTCTACCAGAATCTTTTGTCTTTATCTTCTACTGGACCCAGTGCTAATTAAATTACTTCAAATATTCCTTCAAATCAATGTCTGTTCTCTTTCAATCACTCAGTATCCGTGTGTGTGTGTGTGTGTGTGTATGTGTACATGTATGTGTATGTGTGTACTCAGACACAATATTGTTACTAATCTCCTCACTGGAATTTCCTACACTTGTAAAATATTATTTATACTCCTCTTTGCCAATCCTCCATTCTTTAAATTCTTAGACAGAATCAGTACTACAAATATAATACTTCATCAGATTATTTTTAAATAATGAAAACAGAACCTGGGATTATGATAAAATCCTATACCCAGATTAAAAACAGCTACATATTCATTATGAAAATAAAGAATATTTTCTAAATATTCTTAGACTGCTGTGCAAATATCACTTAGTATTTTTCCTCTTTTAAAATTCATCTTAAAAGCAGTATCAATAAGAATCCCCAAACGAACTGAAAAGCTGTCAACATTAGGCTAGTAACTGCTACAGGCATTCTTATATTACAGAAAACAAAATGGGGATCACATGTTCTAAGGCATATATTTTAGACTATTTAATTCTGCTTTTTAAAAAAGGGATGAATATACCTGCAGTAGGTAATACATGAAAATTAGCATGTTTCCAAAACATTAGAATTTAAGCTGGTTTTCAAAAACACTAATATTTTTTAAATTATGCAAACTGAATCATGTACCTTATGTTTTCCTTGAAGATTCATAGCTAGGCATAAGTTACATTTCAAGCAATGGAAAAAATCTTCCTTTGGACCAATCCTAAAAAACATAATATAAAAGCTAGAAGACTGGATCGTTTTTATTATAGTGATAATCTGTTCACTATATAATACCTAAATTTAGTCCCACTGTAAAAAACTCAAACCACACTGAAGAACATGGAGTAAACTCCCAATTCTCCAATGTTCTTCTACAAATGTAAACACTGTAAACAGAATGATATTCACCACTTTCTCCTATAAAATTGCATAGAGAGAAAGAGAGAGAGAAGATAGAGAAGATATATACAGACACAGCTTTATTCCTTATATAAATTTCATATGCACTGTTCTGCAATTTATTTTCCACTTATCCTGAGGATAACACCTGTCCATACAAAATCATTCTTCTTAATAGCCATACAGTAGTAACACTGTATGGATGTATCATAATTTTTAAAAGTACTCCCTTATCAATATAATATGCAATCTTTAGTTGCTACAATAATAAAAGAAATCACTGTCGAGCAGGCACTTAGCCCACATTTAAATTATTTTTTACAAGATTCCTGTAGGTAACACTATTGAGTCAGAATCACTAATAGTGACACTATTGGATCACTAAGCTATTGGCAACCTGACATCCAAAGACTACCCACATTCTGCACAACTGGACAACATGGACTACATGTAGAATACACAAAATATGCAATTTTAATTTGCATTTCTCAAATTATGAAGGAACTTTTTAAAAAATATTTTATTTATATTTTATGTGTATGAGGGTATTGCCTGCATGTATGTGAGTGCACCCGTGTTGTGCAATGTTGTGGAGGTCTGAAGAGGGCTTTGGAGTCCCCTGGAACTGGAGTTAAGGATGGTTCATAGACACCATGTGGGTGCTGGGAATCGAACCCGGGTCCTCTACAAGAGCAGTTAGTGCTCTTAACTGCTGAGCCATCTCTCCAGCCCCAAAGGAATATTCTTTAGTGCTAATGAATTGCTCAGATTTCTGTGAATTTTTTGTTGATATGCTCTGCCCATTTTTTTTCTTGAATACCTATCTTTTACCAATCTAATAGAAGTCTTTATACAGCCTGGATATTCATCTTTTCTCTGGTCTGTCATCTCTCTGCTTATAGTTACTGTTAATTTCTATGTATTAAAAAGCCATCAAGGGCTGGAGAGATGGTTCAGCAGTTAAGAGCTCACACTGCTCTTGCAGAGGACACAGCACCCATGTCAGGCAGCATGTAACTGAAACTCCAGCTCCAGGTATCTAAAGCCTCTGGCATCCAAAGGAACTGCACTCACATGCACATACCCACACAGACACACACACACACACACATATATATATACACATAATTTAGAGTAACAAGAACAACAAAATTTAAAGCCCTCAGTATTTTCCTTTATAGGTTATTTTTTGCCCACTGTTTAGGAAGCACCTCTATAAGCTATGATAGACCATAAACATATTCTCTTTTGTATAGTGATAATACTTAAGAGGGCCTCATTTTTATATTTTTCTTCAGTTCATTTGAAGTTTGTTATATGTGGTAAAAGGTGCTATTGCTAGCTGATGCCTAAATTTCTATTCTTTGCTTCTTCTACAATAAACATTTAAATAGGCATTTATTCAGATATATCCTGAAAAAAAAAAAAAAAAGACACTCTTCCAATTTCTTTGGAGGCTGTAAAGAAGACATAAAATTCTGTAGTATAATAGGAAAGTGGGCTGAGATAGCTCAGCAAGTAAAGGTGATTGCCACCACGCCTAAAGACTTGAGTTCAATCCCAAGGATTCACATAGTAGAAACAAAACTGACTCCCTGAAGTTGTCTTCTGACCTCCATATGCTTGCCATGGCACATGAGCATGCACACACATGTACATGCACACACAAAAAATGTAATAAAATTATTTTATAACACAAAAAAGGAGAAAGTATGCTTCCCCTTTACCAATCTACCTCCTTTCCATGGGCTAAAACATGAGCCAGTAGACTCAGACACACATTAAAAAAAAAAAAAAAAATACCTTCTAGATAGGATAGCAAAAGAAAAGGAAAAAAAGAGGAGCATAAGCTATTTAACGACTCAGACTTTTCCATAAGAAATAAAATTCAACCTTTCAGGCCGGGCATAGTGGTGCACACCTTTAATCACACCACTTGGGAGGCAGGGGCAGGCGGATATTTGTGAGTTCAAGTCCAGCCTGGACTACATAGTGAGTTCTAGTTCAGCTGGGGCTACAGGGAGACCCTGTCTCAAAAAAAAGACAAAGAGAGAGAGAGAGGGAGAGAGAGAGAGAATGAACCGCTATTATGAGTTTCTGTCACAAAATGCTAAAACATATTAATGAAAACAGATCAAATTCTGGGGACTGTAGAGATGGCTCAGCAGTTAAAAGCACATACTGCTCTTGCAGAGGACCTGAGTTCTGTTCCCAGCACCCATGTCAGGCAGCTCACAATGGCCTAAAATTCCCCACTGGCATTCATGTGTACATGTTCACACACAAACCTATACATATACACACTTCAAAAACTAAATCTTTTAAAAAACAAAAAAAGAATTCTTTTTTTTTCTTTTGGTCTTTTTGAGACAGGGTCTCCGTGTAGCCCCAGCTGGCCTGGAACTCCCTATATAAATAGGCTGGCCTTGATCTCTCAGAGATCCACTTGCCTCTGCTTCTCTTCAGTGCTGGAACTAAGGCATGGGCCACCATGCCCAGTAAGAATCAAATTTTTGTTTTTCAAATAGATACCCATTATTTTAGTACCCTATCTCAAGTTAAAATGTGACTTTTGCTCTAAATTCATGTGTATAAATATCTGATCTTTAAACAAAAACAAGAATGTACATATTTAAATGACTTTGAATTTTTAAAAAGTTATAAGGAGACTATAGTTTCCAACAGTACTGCCAAAGCACTTAGATTTTACCCTCCATTTTTATATTTCTATTATCTAAAAACAATAGAGCCTAGGGTGGTGGCTCTTGTAATCCCAGCATGTTGGTGCCTGGGAAAGAAAAATGTCAAGTTTGAGGTCAACCTAAGCTACACAGCAGGACACTGTTTCAAAAAATAAAAAGTAATTATTTGATGGTCATACATGATTTCTGACTAAAGATAGCATTTGTATATCAATCTCACTTAATGGGATCTAGTCAAGTCTTTTAGCAAATTTTTGGGAAAAAAAAATTAAGAGTTCTATAAATCCCCTGAGGACGAACTTTCAGTGTGCCATAGGCACTTATTAAAAGCAACTACAGGGTTTGGAGAGCTAGCCCAACAAGAGCCCTGGCTGCTCTTGCAGAGAACCTGGGTTCAGTTCCTAGCACCCACATGGAGGTTAACAACTATCTGCAGTTCCAGCTCCAGAGGATCCAATGCCCTCTTCTGGCCTCCACAGGCACTGCATGCCCAGGTGCCCACATGCAGGCAAAACACTCATACACATAAAGTAAAAATAAAAAATTTTAAAGCAACTACAGAACAGACTTTTTAAAGATTTCTGAACAATAACAGATATAACACTTACAAAATATCTACTTGAAGTAACCATAATCATTTGTCTAAATATGACAATGAAAATATGAAAAACTTTCTAATTTAAGGATTTCTTAAGTAGTCAATACTTAAAATGTTCACAACTTTTCTACTGACTATGAACAGGATTGTGATCAAACTTAAATGTACAACATTCTTGGAGATTTACAACACAAAATTAGCAAGTTAAAAGTTCTAAGAAAGGATAAAGATTAAAGACAGCATTTATAAAGCTTTTTGGACTGCAAAAATCTTTATGAAATATGTCTACTCTGTACCCTAGTCCAAGTCCTTTTTAATAATTCTGCTTTAAATGATATTTTGTGATATTCTATGACATTCTTTTTAGAGATCTTCCAAAGAACAAGAAAAAGGTCTTTAATAGAATAAACGTATTCTATTTTGCAATTACCATATGGAGTCACAGAACCTTTTTATAAAGGGATACATTTATGGGATTCTTTTAAAATTAGGGTTGGGGGGACTGCATACCATGGCAAGTGTGAGTCAGAGGATAACTTCTGGGAGAGGATAACTTTCTTCAACCATATGAGTATCAAAGATCAAACTCAGATTGTCAAGCTCAGCAGCACCTTGCTGGCCCCATTTATTAAATCCTAATGATCTTTATCTTTTCCTTTATCTTGAAACATCATATTTTAGAATCTTATAAATTTATTCACAATTCATTATTAATTATTCCTAACTATTCTAACCAGGAGACTAAAATGGAAAGTTTGATAGTTCTTTGTCAGCTGGACAGACTCTAGAATCACCTGGGAGATGGGAGATGGGCATGCCTATGGGCATCTTACTGTGTTAACTGAGGCAGGAAAACTACCCACCATGACTAGCACCATTTCCTGGCTGGGATCCTGGGCTACACAGTGGAGAAAGGGACCTAAGCAGCAGTGTGCATTCATCACTCTCTGCTTCCTGACAGTGCATGCATGATGAGCTGCCTCCAGCTCCCACTGCCAGGACTTCCACACCATGATGGTCTGTACTCTTGAACTGTAGACCAAAATAAACACTTTCTCCCTTAAGTTGCTGTTGTCAAGGCATTTTATCACAGCAACAGGAAAAGTTAACTAAGACAGGAAGTACAGTGGAAATAAAACAGTAACAGAAAAATCACCACTATTTGCCATTTTTCTTTTTGCACTGCTCAAAGTATTACATCATTTAAGAAGGTACTAAAAATATAAAGACATCCTTGTAGACATTCCCATTTTTCCATGATCACAGTTGAGAGGCAGAATTTTTCCTTTTTCATTCATAATGACAAATAGAAAAATAAGCAGAAGATAAATGCAAAGAGGCATAGAGCAACACCACATTATGGAGTTTTTCTACATAGGTACTACTCACATTTTAGATCAGATAATTCTATGGTACAGAATGTTTTGTATAATATACAAAACTATTTTGTATATTATACAAAACTATTTTTAATAGCAACCTTGACTTCTTCCCATAAATGTCATAGTGCTATCCTATCCCTGATTGTAACAACCAAAAATGTCTTCACAGATTATCAAATATACTATATTGTCAAATCACCCCTATCAAGAACCACTGCATTGAACTCTTAACAATCCTATAGGTAATAAATCAGATTATGACTTGCAGATGATCATAGCCTAGAGGAACGGTCTCACTCAAAAAGAGGAATGAGGGGCTGAAGAGGTAGTTCAGTGGTTAAGAGCACTAGCTGCTCTTGCAGAGGACCAGGTTCAATTCCCAGCACCCACATGGTGGCTAACCATTTGAAACCCCGGTTCCAAGGGATCCAACATGCTCTTCTCACCTCCACAAGCACTGCACAACACAGATGTATTTACACATATGCAGGCAATACACTCATAACACATACAATTTTTAAAAAATAGATTAAAAAGGAAAAAGGAAATGAGGCATAAGGTACGGCTCAGGGATAAAGCACTTGGGTGTTTGATCCCCAGCAAAGAGAAAGAGAGGACGAGAACAATTTACTTCCAAGAATAAAAAAGAAAATATGGTAGCTTCATCTAGTCAGTCATAAGATGAGAAGGACTAAACAGCAATTTAATATGAAAAATCCAAATCATGAATACTTTGTGTCAAAAGCTTAGACGACCTCATTTTGTTAAAAGGTTGTCTGATAAACCTACCATTAGGATCCAGTTATACCACTCCTTGGTATATACCCAAAGGACTCATCCTACTGCAAAGATACTTATACATCCATGTTTGTTGCTGCTTTTTCATGATAGCTAAGAAATGGAAGCAGCATACGTGTCCCTCAATTGACAAGTCAATAATGAAAATGTAGTACATTTACGCAATGGAATTTTACTCAGTGGTAAAGAAAAAAATCATGAAATTTGCAGTTAAATGAATGGAACTAGAAACTGTTATACTAAGCATAGTTACACAGGCTCAGAAAAACAAATGAACAACAGATGTTCTCCCTCATTTGTGGATCTTAGCACCAAATCCTTATATATGAGTATATTTCCTGATAACAACTGCAGGAGCCAGAAAAATGAAAAGGAACCAAGGAGGTAAAGGGATAGAAGTCTTAGAGAGAAGAACAGTAGAAGACTGGTGTTACCAAGGATAAAATGGGTAAAATGGGGGTATTTAAATGGGAGGGTAAGAGAAAAAGTTATATGAGGAACATAGGGTAAAGGGGAAGATGGAGCTCAAGAGAGGGGGACCATAGGAGACAGGTATTATGAAAGGGAAAATGGGGAAAATGTGGATATTTTAACTGCAGAGGGAGGATTAAGAGTTAGATAGGGAGAGAGGGAAGAGATAAATAATGCTTAGCTCGTGTGAAAAACCGGAGGGAAATTTATCAGTTCAAAAGCCTACTGAAAAATTACACATACAATATATCCACATGAGATAGGAGAAACCTCTCTTCAAGTTGTTGGCCAGGTAGTCCAAGAGACTCCCAAAATTACAGAGTTTTGCCACAGCCCTTGATTGCCTCCCAGAACTTGAAAGAAAGATCCTATTACTGAAGACAGGACATACTTTGGACACAGGACTTGGAGCAATGGAGCTGGAGCTGACCTGGAAGGCACCTCCCTGAAGACTAGCTCTCATAGTTTTGGAGGACACTATGCAAGCCACAAAGAGAGAACATCAATCGATCGTCCAACCCCAGCTTTAAGGACTAACAACCACAACAATGACCAGCACAGGAAACTATATTGAGTGACACTTTTTTATATGACACTTTTTAATATAGTGAGTGACACTTTTATCTTGGGGGTAATCAACAGTTACATAATTGAACTTAAAGCCCACTCAATGGGGTACTGTAAACATAGCCAAATATACCTGGCTGAAGAGGTCACAGATCTTAGAGAAAATTCTAAGGCTGTCACATCCCTAGACAAATGTAATTTCTTACTATGTGCCAAATATGGACTTTTATATATACAGACAAGTATGCCAGTCACCACTCATCAAGGAACTTCTTTTGCAACAGATGGGAGACTATTACAGAGTTCCACAACTGGTCCTACACAGAGAATAAGTGTATGTGAAATGCCCAACCCTCAGTGACACACCTATAATGGAACCTCTACACCTAAGGCTAAAGGAACATAGTGGAACAAGGGGTAGAAAGAATTCTAATGCATCTCTCAACTCTCATCAACAAAGTTCCCTCATGCAACAGAGGGCAATGGACACAAAAGGCCACAAATAGCCAAAGCATAAAGATTAAGAGTCTGCAGAGTGTGGGTCCTTGGACATGACTCCTATATTAAACTCACTCACCCAAGGCTCATGGACCACTGCACAAGAGGGGGCAGAAAGATTTTAAGAGCCAGGAGAGGAGCTGTTTGACCATATGGAAACAGTTGTACAGGCTCCTGGGACCTTGCTTATATCAATCTACAGCAAAGGTGTCAGCATGCACAAGACACATGCAAATTCAAGCAGACAAAACCCCAGCATAGAACTGTGGAAGTGGGCAGCAGGCCTCAGTCTTAGCCAAAGCACTATTGGCAGCTGATTACTGCTGGGTGAAGGAGAGCTGCTCTCCTTTAAGGGGTTGACACTACACAGGCTGATTAGACTACACAGGCTGATTAGACACCAATGAATGTACTTACACTGAGGGACATCTGGATACACTAACTTTTCCTGCTCAACAGGCCTTAATATAAATGACAGGATGCATGAAATCTGGTGGGGAGAGGTATGGGAGGGTGCGGATGGGGGAAGGGATGATTATATAAAGATGATTAAGATGTTTTATATAAAATACACAAAAATTCAATAAAAAAAATAAACAGATGTCTGGCAATACTGTCCAATCTTTTATGTTTGTACACCAAAATGACTTATAAGTGGTCAAATGTTTAAGATACATATATAAAAGCATTTAGAAAGAAACAATGTAAAAACAAAAATAATTCATTAAAGTGTTTTGCAATTATGATACAAAGATTGATATATTTTATATAGATACAAAAAACATTTACTATAATAAGGTTAAACCTATTACATTATGTGGGAGTTGAACAAATTAAATGATTATTACAAAAAGAATCTAGAAAATAACTCTGAAATAGAATATCAAAATTTACTGCACATTTAAAATGAATGCATTTATCAGCTATAAATTATATCCCAATAAAATTGACATTAGTGCTGGGCATAATGGTACACACCTATAAGCCAGCACTTGAGAGGCAGAGGGCAGAGGCAAGAGGATTACAAGTTCAAGGCCACCCCGAGCTACATAATGAGTTCTAACCCAGACTCAGCTACATAGTGAGCAATGAGATCTTATAGCAAAACACCAAAAAAAAGTTGACCTTAAAAACGATTATTGTCCAAATACATTAATTATAAAAAGACACTTTATATACAGTACCTACAAATTCCACAGCTTTCACAATGATACTGCTTCTTATCTTTATCAAACAGATGGCATATATTGCAATAATATTCTCCAAACAACGTGCTACAATCTTCACAAGTCTGTTGGGACTGAAAATGACACAGTAATTAAAAACTGGGATAAATTACCAAAACATTTTAAATACCAAGGATTTATGTCAAAGTACGTGTACCATATTTTTACAAGATTTCAAATATCTAAATCAAAGATATTGCTTACTAAAAAAGTCTCATTTGCAATTTAATTAAATTTTTTCAATTCATCTTAAAACTTTAAAAAGAAAGCAAGAAGGGGCTGGAGCAGTAGCTGCTCTTGCAGAGGACCCAGATTTGGTTCTCAGCACCTAACAACCATCTGGAACTCCGGTTCCAGGGGATCCAATGCCCTCTTCTGGCCTCCATAGGCCTGCACCAATATGCAAGCAAAACACTCATACACATAAAATACAATTTTTTTTTAAAAAAGGTTAAAAAAGGGGGCTGGAGAGATGGCTCAGCAGTTAAGAACACTGACTGCTCTTGCAGAGGACCCAGGTTCAACTCCCAGCACCCACATGGTGGCTACAAACCGTCCTTAACTCCAGTTTCAGGGGAATCCGAAGCTCTCTTCTGACCTCCGTGGCATTGCACGATACAGGTACACTCACACGCATGCAGGCATACACTCATACACACGATTTAAAATAATAAATTTTAAAAAATATTTAAAATGGTTAAAAAAAGTCATAAAATCTTACATGTTGGATTTTTTCACAGTTAATACACTGTACTTCCTTTACTTTGAAACGATCTAGTTGATGATCTTCATTGCTATCATGACACAGCCGGCAAGTGTAAAGCTTGTCACAACAAGGTGCCTAACACCCATGGGACAAAGGAACATAAGAAGCAAAAGAAGACAAGTTAACTATGAAAAAAAAAAAAAGTTCTACCACCTCCTCCTCTGGTTTATACAACCAATGGATCAGTTGCTAACATTTCAATTTCTTGGCATTTTTGATGCTAATGATTCACCCCTTCAATATCTATATGACACTAAACACAACTTTAAAGCACAGTAATTATAATGGAAAGAAATCTTTAAACAGAAAAACCAAACCCATAAATCCTGATCTCATTCTCAGCCTAAATAGCAGACAGGTAACCCCTTCTTGAACATTGCCAGAAAAAAAAAAAAAAAAAATCATTTATTTACCTTAACATCTAAAGATAAAAATGGGATTTTATTTAACTAGTATTTCTTAATCATGAAATACATGCCTAATACTGCATAGGATGCAAGAAACATAGTAAGACAGTTATTGTTTTTGAAAATGGCAAAAATTGCCAGTTGTCCACCAAAATCTATTCTCTCTTTCCTAAGCAGATTACCCAACTATTCTATATTTGGATTCCATAGATGGTCATATGCCCTAAAACATGTAAAAAATAATAAAACAAAAAAATATTGTCCCTAAAATGTCAATGTGGAGCAAAAGATTTATGGTACTCTGGATCCTTCACCTTGGAATTACTAAGTGGGAAGAAATGCATTCTTTTTTCTTTAAACCATATTATTGTTCAGTCATCTCTGTATAAATACTTAATCTTTATCCTATTATATGAAGAAATTCCCAGGGCTTCAGATGTAGCTTAGTGGTAGGCTACTTGCCTACCATGTCCAAGGTGCTGGGTTCAATGCCCAATCCCCAGTACTAAAAAAATAAAAGCTTGTTTTGGAGGTGAAAATGACCAAAATATATGAAATTAAAAAATAAAAAATACTAGCCGGGTGTGGTGGTGCACGCCTTTAATCCCAGCACTCAGGAGGCAGAGGCAGGTGGATCCCTGTGAGTTCAAGGCCAGCCTGGTCTACATAGTGAGTTCTGGTCAGCTGGGACTACAGGAAGACCCTGTCCAAAAAAAAGAGCCAGAAAAAACAAATTTCCTTAACTTAAAAAAAGAAAAAGGAAATTCCTAGGCCAGTGGGTTAGCTCAATATTTTCCAATATACTATTTATTACCTTGCAGATCTATACATTTCTGAGAGTCTTCTATGCTGGAATTGAACCATAGCATAGTTTAGTCTTTAAACATCATTTTTTATTGGTTTCTTTTTTTTCCCCACATTACTCTTGTCCTTCATTTTAGTGATGAGTACATCCACAATAATCTTATCAATAACCGAAACTTTCTTGCTTTAAATGGCCTTGTCCTCCAACCCTCCTCAGGCATCACCTCATAGACATGCCATAAACAACAATAGTTCACAAATATTTTGGTCTCTACCCTTTTATACGCTAAGATTATTAAGGGTATCAGAGTTTTTGTTTACATGGATTACATCTATTAATCTTATATCTAAATTACTGATGGTTTTTAAATATTACTTTTTTAAAAGTAATAAGTCTATTACCTGTAATGTAAGTATTTTAATGAAAAATAGCTGTATATTCCCCTCAAATAGCTAGATTCTCATATCTGTTCTGCATTCAATCAGTTGTTGTTGAAGTATATGAAGAAACTCTGGCCTCACACAAATACGCAACTGGAAAAGGGAAGAGCATTTTAATGGCCTTACAGAGAATTATGAATGTTCTCTGAGACTACACCAAAACTCGACAACTCTTAAAGGTTAGTTGCAACACAAAATCTGAAATCATACCAATGAAAATCCTGTCCTCTGTTCCATTAAAATCCATTAATCTACCTTGCACACAGACAGGATCCTTTACCCATATCTGTCATTCAGAAAACACCAGTTCAGAGTTATATAGATCTCCCAAATGTTCACGTTTGACATGCAATTTAAAAAATCCTATTTGTTAAAAAGTCTTTAGATATTGGTAGATAAACTTCCTAAGTTATAGAAGCTAATAGAAATTTTCCAAAATACTCATTTTTTTATGAAAGCTTTGGTTTTATCACTAGTTACAAATATTATGAACTGTTTCTCTTTTAATAAGTCTTTTTAATATTTTATTTTTATTTTATGTGTATGAGTGTATTGCCTGCATGTATGTGAGTCAGAAGAGGGCTTCGGATTCCCCTGGAACTGGAGTTAAGGATGGTTTGTAGCCACCATGTGGGTGCTGGGAATCAAACCCGGGTCCTCTGCAAGAGCAGTCAGTATTCTTAACTGCTGAGCCATCTCTCCAGCCCCCATTTAATAAGTCTTGATTCCTGCCTCCTTTTTGAGAAAATGTCATATATCCAAGCTTGAACGGCCAATTTTTTCAAGTTAAAAATGTTCCATGAAAGTAGTAACTAATTAACTTCACAATCCAATTGCATAAGAAGTTTTCCTCAAGAAAACCAAAGTACTTGCTAAAAAGTTTAAACGGTATGTATAAGACTTGATCATTTTCTGGCTTCATAAATGACATTTTAAGTAAACTGGCTTAATATAGTGCACCTGGCTCAACAGTGTAGAATCACTGCGATGGTTCATACATAGATACTAACAATTTTATTCATTACTTTTCAACCATCAATACAATGTCAACACATTGGATAAAGAATATCTAGTAGTTCTACAAAGAACTTTTGACTTCACAGCCTGATTTCTGGGGGTCATTCATCACACTCTAGAACTGCTACTCCAAAAAAAAGGACTGTATTTGCTCTGTAACTCAACTCCAAGCATGAAATTCTCTAACACTCTTTCCAACTAACCCCATCTTCCTTTGCATATACCCTACCTCCTTCCTCCCTTCCTCTATATACTCAGTGACTAAAATCCTAACGCTAGTTAAATCCAACTCTCTCCTCCCACTGGCATCAGGAACAGCTGACTTGAGTTAGAGTAAAAACATCACCTTACTGTCTGTTCTCAAAAATCGTTTAGCATTTTTGAAAAAGTGGACTTATTACAATTTCTTAGTTAATTCCCTGTTCTTGAGTCTGTCGAAAGATATAGATGACCATTTCAGATCTTCTCTTCTTCCTTTAAAACTCTTAACACCTCTTTCTCCCTGGTAACATTTGCTGATGACCTTGCTGCTTATTTCACTATTAAAAGTAATCAAGAGAAAATATATTCCCATAACATCAATCTGAGATTATACCTTATCATCTTTTACAAAGAATCTAGCTAGTCCACGCATGAAGGTCAGCATCTCCACTTGCATGCTGAATCTCATGCCCTCTGACAACTCAAGATTTCAGCCCCTAGAGTTCTCCCTTGTCCTCCTGCTTACAAAAAATAGCCTACTAGATCAAGTCCATAAAAACACACTGGAACACATCTTTCAGCAAAAACACCCTTTCTGTTCTCTTACAACAAAACTTCAAAATTCTCTATGCTATTTCCAGTGTCCACACCTCCATTCTCTCTTGAATCCACTCCAATCAAGCTTTACACTGGATCTCTCCACTGACACTTGTCAAGATCACCACTGAAGATGCCAAATTCGTCTCACTCAAACAGCTGCGCATGCTCTAGTAGATTACGTCCTCCTTGAAACTCTACACTTTGCCTCTCCTATTTAATAGGGAAGAAGAAGAAAGGAAAGCAGAAAAAAATATTTGATGCTCAGGGGCAACTTATCTTAGTACCGTGAAACACAAATTTAGTTGTGCAATTTCTTTGCAGGGTGACGGAAGGGCAAGATTGTATATTCAGTTTCAGACCTCAAGTTTGAAATAGTATCTTAGTAGAGATGTAACCAAAAGATAGTCTTCAACACATTACACAAATACCAGATTTGAAATGCCTTCATTCAGTGCAGTGAAGCAATGTTCACCAAACTATGGCCTATAGGAATAAGGTTGTCTTACAGACCTGAGACTATCATTTGCTTCTAATTATTCTGGTCAGCGACCAGTAGAGTTGACTGGTAAAGTGAAATAAAAGATAAAATGATTTTGACAGCAGTGGTTAATATTTACTCATCACTCGTACCTCCTAAACACTATGCCTGCACTTTAGTATGTTTAAGAAAGAGGAACCCCCCCACCCCACCCCTTTGGTACTGGGGATTGAACCTACAACCGCTACCAAGGACAGAAATCCCCAAGCCCTCTTTTCACTCCGGGCTCCAGCCCTTCTTGGAAACCAGGTCTCCAGTCTGGCAATCCCAAATAGCTGGGTTTCAGGTAGGCTGGAACCACAGGACTGCAGCATCAGGCCCAGCTGGAACTTATACTATTCCTATTTCATACATGAGGCATTTAAACAGCTTGCTGAAAATTAGAGCAATTAAGAGGCAGAACTAAGATATTGGGGGGGGGTATGGATTCTAACACTCAAGTTTCTTTTTAGTGGGAGAAGAGGAGTGCGAGGGATCGAAGCCAGGGCCACCTCCATTTTAATTCCAAGTTCTACTACTGAGTTATACCGCCAGCTCAGAGCTCTGGCTTTCTCAACAAAATCTTCACTCTGCTTCTTCAAAGGAAAATCAGGACACTTTTAACTGTGTGAAGGCCAATTTTAAAACTCGCTGATTACCAAGTTTCTCAAAGTAAGGAGCAAGAATAACCTACAAGTACCGGGCACGTCTCTACACCTATTCTCCAACTTAATGGCGATTTCAGAGCTGTGTTCCATTTCGTACATATTTTCTCCTTGACAGGTTGCAGCTGACAACAAACGTAAGCTGACAGGCAGTACGATGTACCAACTACGTGTATAGCAATAGATTCGGATTCTGCTTGCTTATGCTTTCACAACTTCATCACATTCCAGACTGTGGCCCTGGAGAAAAGCTTCGGTCAGGCCTGGGGCTGCCGGTTAACTTCCAGCAGATAAGGACTGGCAACGCGACTCGCACCAAGACCAAGCTCTCCCCAAATAAGAGCTGCGCTTGCAAAGTGCAAAGCAGAGAGGAAGCACAGGCTCTGGGTCTTTTCGCCAGAAACGTTCTCGGCAAGAGGCCCCCTGATCCAGAAGGTACTCTGACAAGCTCGGCCTGACACTGAAGTCTAGCTAACTGCCTTGCCCACGCCGCCCCCGGACCGACCAGGCGGCAGCTGGTCAAGGAAGACCCCCTTAGTAGACGTCACCTTCAGGAGACAGCCTCTGTCATAATGCTCGCAGCCCCGCCGCCCTCGCTCTCGGCTGCGGACGCCATCTTCCCCCGCAGTCGCCGCCATCTCCTCCACCTCCCCTCACTCTCCACAGACCCTTCCCCCCAGGTTGAAAGCCACGCCCAGAGAAGCAGCGTCGGGCGAGCTCCACTCCTCCGACCAGCTGCTGCCACAGCAGATGATATGGCGGCTGGACACGTGACCTGGGGCAGCTGGACTTCCGGTTTCCGGGGCGAAGGGGCGGAAGCGAAGCGCGGCGTACACTCCGTTGTCCACGTTAGTCGCCGTGGTCGCTGCTAACGGTAATATCGCTTAGGTTGGCTCTTCCTGTCGCCCCATCACTGCCCTCCCAGATCTCGGGGTGAGGGTCGGCCGACGGGAACCGCTGCGACGCCAGGGGCCCTGCTGCAGGCCGCGCTCCGCCGCAGGCGCCTGTGAGGAAACGCCCCTCCCTCGGCCTGGCCCGCCGCCGCCTCGGGAAAGGGGCGGAGTTCTGCGGCTGGACCGGAACTCTTCCGCCAGCTGCTCTCGAGCAGTTGGCGCCCAACGTTCTGTCCCTCCAGACGTTCTTTGTAAAGACCCAGTAACGTTTACCATGTGCTATAGTCACCAGGAAAGCTATGAGGACAAAAAGTGAAAAACTGCAGGCACGTATAACATGCCCCAGTGGAATTCCCAGATAGACGGGGGAGAGAATACTGCAGTGAATACGATCACGACTTGGAGAAACACTTGTAAGGAGAATTGCCTGGAGTGAAAGAACCGGTATTAGGGAGAACAAGTCTTAATCTGGGTGTCAGGGAACGTTTCTCTGGGGAAGGGGGGCCCTTGGGATGAAAGATAAGTAGGCAGACAGCATGCCTGGAGGAGCTGGCATGCACAGACCTATAGCAGAGAAAATCTAGAGTCTGTGAAAGAAATAGCCAAAGTCGACAAAACTGAAATCTGAACGCCTCAAGGTGTATCACTAAATAGCCACCTTTATTAAAGTACCAAAACCATAGAAATTTTTACCAGCAAAACCAGATTCGGGGATGTAGAAGCCTTTGACTTTAGCCCCAAAGTTACTAACTCATTTTAATTCTCTTTCAGTTTTGTTATGCGTTGCTAAAATCATGGTGAAATGTTGCTCGGCCATTGGATGTGCTTCTCGATGTCTGCCAAATTCCAAGTTAAAAGGACTGACATTTCATGTGTAAGACTTTGCTGTACTTAAGCCAAGTACTTTTAACTTTTACTAAAAATGAACAGCTGCAATTTTGAGCTTTAGTACCCAGGTCCTTTTTAAATGACCTTGTTAAATTTGAAGTCACAGTGATTCTTTTACACGTATATAATTTTATATAAAAGTTTTAAGGGCCGAGGAGTCAAAGACAAGGAGTTAAAAACAAACTCATCTTTGCTAATGTTACTTGTACATTAGCTGTATTTTCTTAGTTTTATGTATATGAATGTTTTGTCTGCATGTATGTAAATGCACCACTTGTGTGCAGTTCCTGAGGAGACCAGAAGAGAGCATGGGATCCTTTAGAACTGGAATTGTTCATAGCCACTATGTGGGTGCTGGGAACAAACCCATGTCCTCTGAAAAAGTAGTCAGTGCTCTTAACCTCTGAGCCATCTCTCCAGCCCTGTAACTTTATTTTCTTTAAAGTTTACTTTTGTTTATGTGTAGTTTCCAATCTGAGTGAAGGATCTTTGTTCAAATATATGTCCCTTCTAATTAGAAATAGATGAGGCATAAGTTACAAAATATAAATTACAAGTTCAGACCAAAGGTTATTTAGCTGTATTGCAGATAAAGCTTGATGATTTTGATTTGGTGTTTTGGCCATTCCCCTGACAGCCGTAGGAAGAAATTAATAGGATTTAATACTTAATTGATTTGCTAAGAATTTTGCAGCTTTGGGGCCAAGAACTTGGCTTTATGTTATTATTTGCTGAACAAGGAAATCAAAAAGTATGTATACCCTACCCTGCCTTATTCCCCAAAAGATTTAAACCAGCTTGGAAAATTGAGAGATAGGATTATTGATGCCCCCATCCCCATAGTTCTCCAAACACATCTAGCTCCAGAATTGCAGGCTCTGCAGCTGTTCTCTGCATTCATTCACAAAACATTTATAGATCTGCTGTATATTAACTGATACACTAAGGAATTCGCAGATGTTGACAAAAGAATGAATCTATTCATTGAGGATAAGTTCTGGATATTACTTGAGATAGGAAAGGGCCAAGGGTATTCTTTAACACCTATAAAGATGTTAAATATAAGTGTGGATCTTGACTAAGTTGCTAAATGTCCATTGAAACATCAAAGTAATATAAAATCTTGAAGCCGTGTTGAGGAATGGTTGGCAGAAAAATCTGAATATTAAAACTGAGTTGTTTACGAGGCGTGGTGGCACATGCCTTTGATCCCAGCACTTGGGAGGCAGAGGCAGGTGGATCTCTGTGAGATTGAGGACAGCCTGGTCTACATGGTGAGTTCCAGGCCAGCTGGGGCTACAGAGAGACCCTATCTCAAACAAAAAGCGCAAAGGGGTGGTGGTGGGGGACTGAGTTGCTGGGCATAATGGCACACACTTTTAATCCTAACCTGATCCTTGAGACTCACAGTGGAAATAGAAAACCAGCTCCTACAAGTTGTCCTCCATCTCCACATGTACTCATTGGCATGTACACATGCACAGGTGCATGCATGCAGAAATAAATAAAAATGTAGTTAAATGCTGTTCTTCCAGAGGACCCAAGTTTGATTTCTATCACCCACATCAGGCAGTTCACAACCACCTTTGACTCCAGCTCAAGGTGATGCCTCTGGTCTCCATGGGCACCCTCACTCACATGCACATACACACAAACTCACATATGTACACATAATTTAAAATAATAAAAAAATTAGAAATAGTGTACCAAATGTTTATATTTAGCTGAGCATGGTAGCACACTAATTTAATCCTAGCACTTGGGAGGCAAAAGCTGGCAGATCTCTGTCTTTGAGGCTAACTTGATCTATGCAGTGATTTCCAGGCCAGCCATGGTTACATAGTGAGACCCTGTCTCAAAAAACAAAACAAGACCAAAAAAAAATTAACTGAATACACAAGCATGAATCATGGTTAAATGTTGCAATTCCTGAAAGTAGTAACTAAGGAATTAGTTTAGCCATAGTCCTATAAGACAGCTTTAATTCATGTATATATCAATAGTATTTAGTTTTAAAATATTTTCTATATTTTTTTTCTAGATTCCCTACAGATGAAAACATCAAAAGAAAGTGGGTCTTAGCAATGAAAAGACTTGATGTGAATGCTGCAGACATTTGGGAGCCCAAGAAAGGAGATGTGTTGTGTTCTAGGCACTTTAAAAAAACAGATTTTGACAGAAGTACTCCAAATATTAAACTGAAACCAGGAGTCATCCCTTCTGTCTTTGATTCCCCATATCACCTTCAGGTTTGTTTATGAGCTACTACTTTCAGTCAGCACACAAGGGCTATGATATTATTGAAGAATCACCAAATTGTTTTCATTTGAAATGCATTTTTTGGTTTTTTTTATAGACTGTAGATTCAGCTTTCATCGTACATAGCCATCTTTTTCTAAAGTGCTAGGGAATATCTTCTCCCATTTTTACTCCCCCTATTTTTGGGAAATTTATGTTTATAGATGAACTCTAGAGTTGTTTGGGGGAAGAAGCTCTTTTAAAGTAACCTGAATGGCATTTACTGACTTCTAAGAGCAATTTTACCATACAAAGTTAAGAAGAAATAAAAATTCAAGACAAAATAGAATATCTCAGTGATTATTAACTATTCCTAACAGGAGAAAAGAGAAAAGCTTCATTGTAGAAAAAACTTCATTCTCAAACCCCTTCCAGTCACAAACCACAATTACCAGCTTGTTGGTGCCTCATGTATTGAAGAATTCCAATCCCAGTTCATTTTTGTAAGTAAAATTACTTACTGAGCTAATGTTAATTCTTTAGGTAAATATGTTCTCTCCTCTAAGATCAAATGTGTCAGAATCACAGCAAAAACTAAAATGTAGGGTTTGGGGGTTTTCTTAACTACATAATGTTTCCAAATACTTTTGCTTCTCATGGTCACTGTAATTGGAATATGTGCAAAACCAATATAGGAGTATTCTTTTGATTATATATTTAGTTTGAATGCTTTTACAAGGATTATTCTAAGCCGGACATGGTGGCATACACCTTTAATCACAATACTTGGGAGGCAGAGGCAGATGAATCTCTGAGTTCAAGGCCAGCCTGGTCTGTGTGGTGAGTTCCAACCACCTGGGGCAGACCCTGACTCAAAAAAGAGAATAAATAAAAGGATTATTTTTCCCTTTGAGTATCACATTTTCTAATTGGAAATATTTAACTAAAGAATAGCTATATCTTTAGGTTATCTTGAAAAATAGCCACACACAGTACAGAGTGTATCAAGGTTACACTTACTTACTAATGTTTTACTTACTCATTTGAAAATTAGACATGGAATATAAACTTTATTATAGATTGATAGTTTTTTTTTTTAATCAGGCACTGTTACTCCACCCACCTTGATATTTCTCAAAGTTGTTTTGACTATTCTAGATTATTTGCATTTTTATATGAATTTAAAATCATGTTATAAAGTTCTACCAAAAACCATGCTGGAGTTTTTGACTAGTTTGGTGTTGCCTCTAAAGAACCCTTTGGGAAGAACTGATATCCTAGTGATAGTAAGAAATCGTTTCAACACTTGAACTCAGAATATTTGCATTTATTAGGTCTTTAACGTCTCAGCATTATTTTATAGTCTTCAGTACACAGGTGTTTTATTTTGTCAGGTTTGTTCTCAGTATTTTACATGTTTGCTGTTGATCAATGTTATTTTGTTTACTTTAGAATCTGAAAATAAAATTAATTTTTTAATTGATCTTGTATCTAACAAATTTGCTGAATTCAAGTATTAATTACAGCAATTTTCTTGTTTGTAAAGGCTGTCAGATTTTCTGCATGACTCATCATGATCTCTGTGATTAAGGACAGTTTTTAATTCTTTCTTTTTGCTCTGAATGTCTTTCATTGCTTTCTTGCTTCATTGTACTGCCTTGAACCTCCAGGGCTATGCTGAATAGTATTGAGCTGATATCCAGGCCTTATTTCTAATTTTAGGAAGAAGGCATTCATTCAGTTGTTCATTATTAAATGTGAATTTTAGTTCTAGGTTTTTCATAAATGCCTTTTATCAGATCAAGGAGGTACCTTTCTATTCCAGTCTGCTGAGAGAGTGGTCATGTCATTTTTCTTTTTTTCTTTTAATATTTGTTATTTTTATTTTATGTATATGCGTGTATTGCCTGCATGCAGGTAAGTGTACCTGTGTCGTGCAATGCCCGTGGAGGTGGGAAGAGGCTGTCAGATCCCCTGGTACTGGAGTTACAGACAGTTGTTAGCTGCCATGTAGGTGCTGGGATCAAACCCATGTCTTCTACAAGAACAGTCAGTATTCTTAACCACTGAGCCATCTCTCCAGCCCCTGTCATTTTTCTTTTTTAGGTTATTAATATGAGCTGTCAATTGATTTTTTTTTTTTCAGGTACTGAAACAACCTTGTTATTCTGTAATAAATTAAACATTTGCTCCAGGAATGACCCTTACTTGGTGGTGCATTAACTCTTTTATATGTTTTTTTATTCTACTCAGTTTTTCCTCATCTTTCCCCATCCATTCAAGAGGAATATTTAACTGGAGGGTTCCCCTCCCCCTTAAAATATTTCGTTTGTCTGGACTCAGTATCAGAATAGGACTGACCTCCAGCAGATGAGTGAGAAACAAACTGCGAAGTTTCCTAGTTTTCTGGGAGGAAAATTTTTTGTAGGATGCTATTTTATAAATATTTGATAGATTCTTCCCATGAAGCTGTGTGGAACTATAGTTTTCTATGGGAGGAAAAATTTGTTGCTCCCATCATCCAAGGAATCTGTTCATTCCATCACAGTTGTAAATTTTATTAGCTTGAATTATTTGATAATATTTCCTTATTGGTTCTTCTATAGAATCTGTAGAATTTGTAGTCCCTTCCTATCTCTGATTCCTGAGCATTTGCTTCTGTTCTCTTACATTGCTGATCAGTCTGCCTAAAGAGCTAACAGTTTTGATGATCTTGTGAAAGAACTCAACTTTCATTTTCTTTGTATTTCACTAAATTCTGCTCATCTGTTATTTCCCTTTTTCTACTTGTTTCAGTAAAATTTTCTTATCTTTTTCTAAATAAGATAAAAGCTGAAGTCATGGTTTAAAGTCTCTATCTTTCTAGTCTAGGCATCCCACGGTATTAATTTCTCTTTGAGTATTATATCCCACAATTAAGGTTTATTTCCATTGTCTTTATATTTATATTTTTTTATTATTTTATGTGTATGAGTTGTATTGCCTGCATGCAAGTGAGTGCACCACCGTGTTGTGCAATGCCACGGAAGTCAGAAGAGGGCTTTGGATTCCCCTGAAACTGGAGTTAAGGACAGTTCGTAGCTGCCATGTGGGTGCTGGGAATCAAACCCAGGTCCTCTGCAAGAGCAGTCAGTGTTTTTAAGTGCTGAGCCATCTCTCCAGCCCCTCCATTGTCTTTTATATTTTCAAATTCTGTTTTATTTCTTCTTCAACCCATGGATTATTTAGAATGTAGTATATGGGGCTGGGGAGGTAGCTCGGTGGTTAAAGCCCTTGTCCTACAAGTATGAAGACTGGAATTCAGATGCCCAGAACCCACATACATGCAGGTAGGTATGGCAGCCTCCTATACTTCAGCCTTGAAAGGCAGATCCCCAGAGCAAGCTGGCTAGCAAGGTCAGCCATATTGGAAAGGTCTGAATTTGAGAGACCTTACCTCAGTGAATAAGGTAGAATAATGGTGCAGGATGATTCCCAACATACATAACCTTGGGCCTCCACGTGTACACACAAATATATATGCACATCTCTACACACATGGAAAGAGAAAAAGAAGTGTATTGTTTGGTTTCTAAATATTACAGAATTTTGTGGATATTTAATTAAATTCTATTGTGGTCAGCAAATGTACAGTGTATAGCTTAAATCCTATTGTTTTATTGTTTTTTCATTTTTATTGAATTTTTGTGCATTCATACATCTTAATCATATTTAGACCAGTTTCCCTATCTGTATCCCTCTATAACCCCTGCCCACCAGAATTAAAGCCTCTTTTTTTTTTTTTTTTTTTTTTGGTCTTTTTGAGATAGGGATTCCCTATAGCCACTGCTGGCCTGGAATTCCCTTTGTAGAACAGGCTGGCTTTGAACTCACAGAGATGCGCCTGCCTCGGCCTCCAGAATGCTGTAATTAAAGGCATGCACCAACACATCTGGCTTACTGATATATTTTGTAGCCAAGAATATAGCCTGTCTTGTCAGATGTTCTGTATGCGTTGGCAGTAGAGTCCACTTTTGTATCCTATAATGTACTGTAAATACCGTTAGGTCAGGTTGTTTGATAGTATTGTTCAAGCATTCTCTTCCATTGCTGAATCTCTGCCTACTTGTTTTATCTATTTTTCAGAGAAGATTATTGATATCTTCTAGTATGCCAGGAATGTTAGCACATACCTTAAATTCTAGCACTTGGGAGATAGAAGCAGGCTGATCTCTGAGTTCAAGGCCAGTCCAGTCTACACAGTGAGTTCTAGGCCAGTCAGGACTACATAGCAAAACCCTTGTCTTTTTTTTTAAAAAAAAAAGAAAGAAACCTTCTAATATAATTGTAGATTTGTCTTAATTTTTCTTTCAGCTGTCAGTAATTTTGTTTCTTAAATTTGGTAGATCTTGGTAAATTGACCACTCTATTATTTTTAAATGGCCTTTATTAAACTTGGTAATAATCTCTGCTCTGAAATTATAACCATTGTATCTCTCTTTTTTTGTTGTTTTGTTTTGAGACAGGGTCTTCCTGTAGCTCCAGCTGGCCTGGAACTTGCTAAGTAGACCAGGCTGGCCTGTCTCACAGAGATCTACTTGCCTCTGTCTCCAGAGTGCTGGGATCAAAGGTGTGTGCCACCACGCCTGGCTTATACATCTTTATTATTAGTGTTAGCATTATTTATCTTTGAAGTACATATTTTTGTAGATAGCATATAATTTTCCATCTTGCTTCTTTTTTTTAATCCAATCTGATACTGTCTTCTAATTTACTTAATGTGATGATAAATGCAGTTGAAGCTCTTAGCTTTCATTTTCCTGTTTGTTCCATTTGTTGTTATTTTTCTAACTTCTGTTTGTATTAATTGCATTTCTCTCCTCTCTGTTTTCTTTTGCTCTTCCCCCTTTTTTGAGACATGTTGCCAGCTGGCATCAAACTTGGAATTATCCTGCCTCAGCTTGCAGAGTGCTGGGAAGATGTGCACCATTCCTAGCTTACTATGACTCGTTTTATCTCCCTTTTAGGCTTATTAGCTATAATTTTTCTTTTAATAACTGCTTATAGTTTTATAACATATCTTTTTTCTTTTTGAGACAGGGTCTCACTTTGTAACCCTGACTTGGCCTAGAACTCACTATGAAAACCAGGCTGGCCTCAAACTCAAAAAGATCATACTGCCTGCTGAGGTTAAAGGCATGTGCCACCACACCCAACCTTACAGCATACCTTTAACTTTCATAGCCTGTAGAAACATTATTTCACTTCATTTACGTACAAAAATCTATACATGGTGGCGCACGCGTTAGATCCTAGCACTCGGGTGGCAGAGGTAGGCAGATCTCTGTGAGTTCAACGCCAGCCTTGTCTACATAGCGAGTTACAGGCCAGCCAGAGCTACAGGGAGACCCTGTCTCAAAAAGACACCCCTAAAAAAAAAAAAAAAAAAAAAAAATCTATACATAAAAAAATCTCATTTTTTATTTCTCCTCTTCCAACCTTTATGCTATTCTTAATAATGTATTTCTCTTTTATGTGTGTAACAAACTCCATCTTAGATATTATTTTTGTTTAAACAATAAGTTAAAGAGATTTAAATAATACAAACAAAATCTCGCATAATTGCCGTTTCCAGGGTTTCTGGGTCCTGTGTATATGGGGTCTTTGTATCAGAAGGACTTGCTTTATAGCATGTTTTATGATGCATCTGTACTAGTGATTAATTTTTTCATAATTTCTGTTTCTAAAGTCATTTTGTAGTCTTCATTTTTTAAGTTATTTTCACTAGGCATTAAATTCTAGGTTTACAATTCTGAGTTTTTTTGGTTTGGTCATTTTAAATATGTTATTCTATTCTCATATGTGCTGCTTCTAATTTTAAAATCTACAGCTATGCTTACCTTTTGGTTTTTCTTTGAAGAATTTTTCTTCAAGAGTGGTGCACCTGTAATTCCAACACTTGAGAGAGTGAACAGGAGTATCAAGAGTTTAAGGTGCACATAGCAAGACCCTCTCAAAAAACAAAAGAAAAAAATAATTTTGACTCATCTGATTATGATGTACCTTAGTTTAGTTTTGGTGTGTGTTTATTGGGATTATTGAGGGCTTTTTAAATTTGGATTTGGAGGTTTTAGCTGTTGTTTTTTTTAATCAGTGTCTTGTGTTTTTCACCAAACTTATTGACATTCTGGTCATGGTTTCTTCAGATATTTCTATTTTAACTTTTCTGCTCTGAGGAAATCTAACCACATATATATTAGACTGTATGAAGTTGTGCTGCAGCTTGCTCTACTTGTTTTTTTGGTTTTTGGGTTTTTTGGGGGGGTTGTTTGTTTTTTGGTCTTTTGAGTTAGAATCTCCCTGTAGCCCCTGTGGCCTGGAACTCACTATGTAGACCAGGCTGGCCTCAAAACTCACAGATCTGCCTTCCTCTGTCTCCCAAGTGCTGGAATTAAAGGCATGCACCACCATACCCAGTGGTTTTTTGTTTAATAATTCACTTTTCTATATATATATATTCTGGATAGTTCTATTACTACATCAGCCATCACATTCACTAATCTTTCTTCAGAGTATCTAATCTTGCCATTCTTTCCAGTGCATTTGCATCCCACACATTACAATTGTCACCTATAACAGGTTCTACTTGTGTCATTTATGTCTTTCATAGCTCTACTTTCAATATTCTTAATTCTCTTGTTTGTATCTATTTGGGGATGTTTTGAATTGATCTTTTTCTCTTATTATGGCTGATATTTTTCTACTTATGTGCTTGGTAATTTCTTTGTGCCACATTTGCAGATTTTAATTTTCTGGATGCCAGGTATTTTTGTATGCTATTTTCTCGAGCATTATTCTCAGGTAGAGTTATTTAGGAACAGTTTGAACTTTCAGATACTGTTTTGTCTGGCAAGAGCAGTGCTCAGTCTAGTGCTCTGTATTCTCCACTGGAGTACTCTATTCAGTGCCACGTGGATCTTGAAGCTGGTGAGAATCGTGCCTATGCCTATGATTCTTTCCTCAGCCTTGAGTAGTTTCTTCACCTACATGAGCTTGACTTTCTCCAGTGTGCTTCTCGAGGGAAAGCCTCTCAAGATCTCCAGAGTTGTCTCTGTGCAGCTCTCACATTGTGCTAGAAACTGTAGCCACCTTGGTTTCCTGGGTGTTTTGCATCAGCTGTTCAGCTCAGCCAGCCAAACTGCGTGAGTTTCTTCTCCTTGTACTGGAAGCTACCTAAACTCTCTCAAGGCAGTAAGCTCAGGCAGTTGTAGAACTCACCTCTATTTCCATCCATCCATGATAGATGGCTTTCTTGTCTAATTTTAGTCAAAACTGGTTTCCCTTTTGGCCATGCTTTGGTTCTTAACCCAGCCTTTAACTGTTCCTTGATTAGAAGCAGAAGTCCTCTTTGCTAATTTTAATACTAAATAGCAGCTTTTCAAAATTGTTTTAAAGTATCTTTATGTCATTGTTACTTCTCTTTTCAAATGAAAATGAAAAAAATATATGACCAGCCAATTTAAGCATAACTAAGATAAATATTGACAGGAATTACGTTGTCTTTTTAAATTCTAAGACTAGAATCCTCCCTAAATCCCCAGCAACTAGCCTAAGGATCTGCTCCAGTGCTCCTTTTCTGTAATCTCTCTCTTTTTTTTTTTTTTTTTTTTTTGTTTTTTTTGAACAGGGTCTCCCTTTAACCCCCGCTTTTTTG
>NW_008347125.1:2336386-2342049 GCF_000622305.1 Nannospalax galili
TCTTTTTGAGACAGGGTCTCCCTGTAGCCCCAGCTGTCTTGGAACTCACTATGTAGACCAGGCTGGCCTTGAACTCACAGAGATCTGCCTGCCTATACCTCCCGAGTGCTGGGATTAAAGGCATGCACCACCACGCCTGGCTCTGTAATCTCTTATAAAGTGCAATATTCATCAAAGTGAAGTAAAAAATTTAGCAACTTGGAGCTGAAGTTGTAGCTCAGGTGGTAGAGTGCTTGCCTAGCATGCACAAAGCCCTGGGTTTGATCCCCAGCTCTGCATAAACTGGGCGTAGTAATGTGTGCCTTTAACTTGTGAGGTAGAGACAAGAGGATCAGAAGTTCAAGGTAATCTATGTAGTTTAGCTACATAGAGAGTTCAAGGCCAGTCTTGAGTACATGAAACCCTGTCTCAAAAAAAAAAAAAGAAAAGAAAAGCCAGGCCTACTGGTGTACACCTTTAATTCCAGCAGTTGGAAGGCAAAGGCAGGTGAATCTGTGAGCTTGAGTCCAGATAGCAAGTTCCAGGTGAGCCAGGATTTATAGCAAGACCCTGTCTGAAAAAACTAAAAAGCAAAAGAAAGCAACTTAAATTTGGTAGATAAAAAAATTTCATTTATCAGCACTGAAAGCAGTGTAGCTGTTACCAGTGTTGTCTGCATACTCAGCAGATAAGAAGAGCTTCCAGTCTGCACTGTGCTCTACACTCTACACTTATGCCACCTTGGCTTGGCTACCCTAAACACTGCTTCCAAGATAGGAACTCTGTATAGACCAGGCCAACCTCAATCTCACAAAGATTCACCTGGCTCTGCCTCCCTAGTACTGGGATTAAAGGCATGCACTACCATGCCCAGCCTTCCTATATTTAAACCTCTCAGTATCACCAAGGGCTTCTCTAAGTATCATAAATAATTAGCTGAAACTTAGTGCTGCTTTAGTCTAACTACTTTTTGATTTAATAACTTGGTTTTATGTTTTTAGGAACATAGCTACAGTGTTATGGATAGTCCAAAGAAACTTAAGCATAAATTAGATCATGTGATCCTCGAGCTAGAGAATACCAAGGAAAGTCTACAGAATGTTTTAGACCGAGAAAAACATTTCCAAAAATCATTGAGGAAGACAATCAGGGAATTAAAGGATGAATGTCTGATCAACCAAGAAACAGCAAATAGATTGGATGCTTTCTGTTGGGAGTGTTGTCAGGAAATCATGGAGTGAGACTATTTTGTGAAAGAATTTCATGATTTGTTGTCCTACAATTGACATTGATAGCGCTTTTTAGAAGATAATACTTATGTACCATCACTAATAATATCCATCATTGAAAGCACTTCTTTGGAACGTTCCACATTGTGATTGTCATCCAAAGACTTGAAGATGTGCAGGAATATGTTTTGCTTATCATGCTTTTGTGTGACTTGTGATGAAACTAGTGCAGGGTCACTATTTTAAGGTGGTTAAAGTCTCAAAAAAATAAGGAAATACATCAAGTTGGCCACAGTAACTTAGAGTAATAAGAGCATCAGAATTTTGGCTCCAGCTACATTTACTTGTCTGTGCTTTATGGTAAGTTTTAAATTTCATTTTAAATGTATTTTGCTATAAAGCAGAACTCATTTACAATGATACAACCATCTTGCATCCAACCCAGGATGCTTTAGTTATTAATAATGCTAAAGAGTTTTTATAAGGTACTCCATAGCCTTGACCCTGAGAATAACACAGGGACCAGATTTATTGTCTTTAACCTTGTTAGAGCCGGTTAAAGAAGATTCCTCAGGTTTGTGGTAGGAGGAGGAAAGTGAACCAGAATCATTTTAAAAACCAAAAAATAAAAGCTCATAAATTTGATCTTTAATAGATTAGTCAATCTAATAGCTCTTTTAAGTTTTGCTTCATGACTGTTTCATTCAGATCTTCATAGTTTCAGTACCAAAGCTAGCTCAATGCTTGGAATGCTGCATTTCATTTTTTAGAAGGTAATATTGCTGACATTTTTAAAAATTGTAAAATATAAGAAAAGCCATTAAAATGTTTTTTGGACCTTTCAGTGGAAACAGAAACTAAAAGAACTGATTATTGTCCAAGGGCAATAATTAGAGAAATAGGTAAGCAAAATAGCAGCTTTGAAGTAACTTCTTTATAAATTACACAAAAAAATTAATAATCTTAACTATTCTGCGATTGCTCCAAATGTTGAAAATTGCCATGCATGGTAACAGATGCCTTCAATCCCAGCACTCGAGCCTCTGAGATCAAGGCCAGCCTGGTCTACAAAGCAAATTCCAGGTCTGCTAGGGCTGCAGAGAAACCCTGCATATAAAATAAAGTAAAATGTTGGACATTTTTCATCTTTCCTAATTTCTCACCAAAACTGCTGAAATTAAAAATCATAAACACTGTGGATTAGAATAAGTCTTGGCCAAAGTCATCTGTGTATATGTATATGCATATCATTGAGACGGCTGTGTGTTGTTATTAGCCTGTGGGAACAGTTTTATTGTATTAGCAAATCAATTCCAGTTTTTGCTAATTTGTTTATTGTAACTTTGTGTCATAGTGATGTAAGTAAGGATATGGTCAGTTGAATTTTTTTGTACTTAAGAATGTTATGTTTTTAACACATCTTATATTTTTATGAAAGATTGTAAATCTTCCCTTTAAAAGATTTTACCCATATTTGAAAGATAAGTATCATGATAAGAGATTGAAATTATTGAGACTCTTTTCTTTCTTTTTTGTTTTGTAGCCCCAGCTGGCCTGGAACTCACTATATAAACCAGGCTGGCTTCAATCTCACAAAGATCGCCTGCCTCTGCCTCCCAAATGCTGGAATTAAAGGCATGCTCCAGCAAGAGACTCTTTTATTACCTTCATTTTTTATTATTATTATTTTATATATCTGAACAGCATGTATATAAGTGCGCCCATGTTGTGCAGTGCCCACAGAGGTCAGAAGAGGGCATTGGATCTCCTGGAACCAGAGTTACAGACAGTTGTTAGCCACCATGTGTGTGCTGGGAACTAGACCTGGGTCTTCTGCAAGTACACAGGGCTCTTAACCACTGAGCCATCTCTCCAGCCCCCCTCCCCCCCAAAAAATGTTTTTAATTATCTGTTATTTGTTTAGTTGTTTAGTTTTTAACTCATAATGGGTTCTTTAATGAGAAGTTTGGGCACAATCTTAGATTTTACTAGGGTTGGAGACTTTTTCTCTCACTCTGTGGGCAATGATGAAAAGTAAAAATCCCAGCACCGTGTCTCCAAATCCCTCGCTGCTCGATAGAGAGCAAGTCTGGAAAACTCTCCCAAGAGAAAGTCCCAGTTTCTGTCCTCTTACAGTGGCCAGTTGCTTTGTACATGCGACCATGGTCAGTCTTTGTCTTCTTTTCACTAGGCCTAGCATTACTGAGAGATTGGTAACTGTGTATAAGATATTAGCATCAGAAAAGACCAAGAGCTCTGATTTTAAAAATGGGACCTTCTCCTGCCACTTGAAAAGAATGTCTAAGCACAGTACAGACCTCAGTTCTCTGGCCCAGAGATTCCAGCCCAGGCCTTCCGGGGAAGAGCTGCCCCATATAGACAGAGCCTTGCGTGCATGCCCCATCCAGAAGTCCTCAGCAACCAAAGCTGGCGCAAGGGCTCTAATTTCTTCTAAACATGGAGAAGCCTCTAGACATGGAACATACTTGAGTACCAGAGAAGGTAGGAAGAACTTGGTGTGGCAGTTTTTTCTCCATGTCAACTTTGAATTTCTGAAAATAGTCCTTAGGTGCTAAAGGTAGCTACAAGTATACCAATCTTTAAGGAAAAATGAAATGTATTAAATATTCAGCTTTAACTTTAAAAAGGTAAAATTCTTACAGAAATAATTGGAATGAAAAGATCCATTATTCAAAAAATAAAATTTTTCTCTTGTAATGTGTTGTGGTTTTTATACCTTGATTCAGTAAAATGGTCAGGGAAAAAGAAAGAGCACATAACACAGAGGTTTGGCTTTTACCTGCATCTTTCCAGCAGTCTAACTCTCACCATAGTTTGAACTAGTGTCCTGCTTTGGGGAATCTGAAAACTGGCAGCCTTTCATGTTACCCAGTATATAGGGAAAGCACTATTGCTGGTATAACTATGCTGCCTTTAGAACCCAGAGGCCTAGCAGACATTGCGCGTCCTTCTTCATAGCAGAGCAGGTAAGATGTAATAATTTGTCTTTTACCTTAAGAGAGATGACTTGTCATACCCCCAGATCAGTGGATATACCTCTTCCCAAATTTTACTCTATCTCTTGAGTTTTGTGGATTTTTGCCTCATGCATTAGAGCACATGTGCTTTATCAGTACATCCAATTTACTAGTCACTTTGTTTTAAAAGTTTTTATCTTTTAAGTTTGTGTATGTGTGTTTGCACACATAACACACATATGCCCACGTGCCCACTTGAGCGCAGGTACCCACAGAATCCAGAAGAGAGCACCAGATCCCCCTGGAACTGGAATTACAGATAATTGTGAGCTGCCCAACATAGATGCCGGGAACCAAATTCAAGTCCTCTGTAAGACCATCTCTCCAGCCCCTTTGAACTTTAGAGACAATGTCTTACTATGTATCTCAGGTTGGCCTTGAACATGTGATCCTCCTGCCTCAGCCTTCTGAAAGAGCTAGGATTACAGGCATACATCATGTTCAGTTTATATTTCTTACCTGATTTACATCATTCACAGTTTAAACTGTAATTTTGTTTAGTATGTCTATGTGATCTAAGTCTCTTAATTGTAACAGAAGCAACAGTATTAAACAGCCTCAAGGTAAGACTACACTGTTGTTGAGTTCAGGTGAACATTTCAAATCCTTCAATAATGATGGAAAAACATGCACCTCTGAAATTAATAGTTTCATAGCACATAGCCGTGTTAATCTGCTGTAGCAAAGTTAGCATATTCAACACAACAGCTTACATAGTCAGGGCTACTGTTTGATTCAATTTGCCATAATCCACTGTTATGTTCCAGAATCAGTCAAAATTTTGCAGGGATCAGAAGGATAAATTAAATGGAGACATGATAAGGGCCAGAGTAGTTTGTGCTGAACACCTGCCTTTCTTGGAATCTGAAATTTGGGAATGTGTCAGACAAAGAGTGCCTGTGTGGCTAAAACCCTCGATCAGCTTCCCTGGTATGCAGTATTTCTATTTTCACAGTTTGATTCTACAGGACGTGTGCATGTGTGCCCACACTGAAAAAGGACTTTTGGAATCTTACATCTGATTTCCTCCAGATTTCTATCACGTGCTTTTCTTTGCTGATTTTGCTTTTTGTCTTTTCCTATAATCATAGCCACAAGGACAACTACATGCTGAGTTCTATGAATCTTTCTAGTGAATCATCAAACCTGGGAGTACTCTTGGAGACCAACCCAGATGTCTTCCAGAATTGTCTTTCATTGTCTGGATAAAGAAAACTAAAGATGAACTAGTGAAATAATAGACAATCTACAAAACTATCCAGAGTCCTGAAATAATGCCTTCCTCTACTCCTGGTACTGCTATTGGGCTGGTCTCTCCTTTTTTTAATGCCATTCATCCTGTAGTGTCTTTAAAATGGTCTCTCTTTTTGGGAGGCAGAGGCAGGTGGATCTCTGTGAGTTTGAGGCCAGCCTGCTC
>NW_008347125.1:2342129-2354921 GCF_000622305.1 Nannospalax galili
TCTGCTTAAATAAATGTGTATAGTCTTCCACATCTTGAAATCCATCCAGGTACCTAGAATTCTCTGTCCAAACACCATTTCTATTGATTGTACAGTCCCTTTCCCACCCTTTCCAGGACAGTTTTGTGGTTTAAGCCATTATTTATTTAGTATGTGTGGTATGTGTATTTATGTGCTGCAGTGCACATGTAAGAGGTCAGAAGACAACTTGCAGGAATTGGTTTTGCTCCTTCCGTGTAGGTCCTCAGGATCAAATTCAGGTTTTCATGCTTGATAGCAAGCACCCTTACCTGAGCCCTGAGCCATTAACTTCTTAACTTGATTGCTGTGGACAGATACTTTCTTCCCTGTGTCCTATCGATCACCATAGGGGTCTATCTAAGCTGCATATATCAATATAATAAACACAAGTGGACCAAAGCTGACTGCAATAGCACACACATGTAGTCCCAGCTCCTCGGGAAATTGAGACAGGAGTTTCATTTGAGCCTAAGTGTTCACAGGCCAGCCTGGGCAACATAGAAATAATTGTCTCGAACAAAATAAATTCCATAAGTGGTCTAAACATTTGTCCTAGTTACTTTTTCTGTGGCTGTGATAAAACATTCTGACCAAAAACAACTTGGGGAGGAAAGGGTTTTTATTTCAGTTCACAGTATAGGGGAAGCCAGGAAAGGAGCTCAAGCGGAAACTGAAGGGAAACAGACAACAGAGGGGCAAGCTGCACAGAGGAGCACTGCCTACTGGCTTGCTCCTCAGTTGTGCTCATTCTCCTTTCTTATACCACCTAGTACATACCCAGAGGTGACATGACCCACAGTGGGCTGGGCCCTCCCACATCACTCAACAATCAAAGTGCCTCACAGACATGCCCACAGGCCAGTCCAAGAAAGGAAATTACCCAGTTGAGGTTCCCTCTTACCAGATGTGTCAAGTTGACAACTGAAGCTATCCAGCACACCATCCCAGTTAAAACAGATTGTCAAGTGACATTACTAACCCAAGTACCCAAATATATGCTGAATATAAGCCAACTACTTTACAAAAATACAAATAGGTTAAGGAAAACAATAAAAAAATATATTAACACAAAACAAAGTTGGAATGGCTACATAATCAAGATTTCAGAGCAAAGAATATGAATAGGAACAACAAAGTCCATTAAAGGTCAATTAAGAGGACAACAGTCCTAATGCACCTAATAACAAGGCTTTAAAATTTACTAAGTGAAAACTGATGGCACTTCACAGAGAAACGTCCGTTAGTTGTCAAAATATGAGTAAAAGTGCTGAAAAAAGTCCTGGAAGGAGACAGGACCATGGTCAGAAAAGTCCAGGGGTTTGCCAAAATCAACAGGGATCCTGAGAGACAAAATAATGCCTCTCACAAAGATGTTCACATCCTAATCCCCAAAGTTTAAACGTGTTTTTTCCATGGCAGGAAGAGACCTCTTAGGTCTTTAAAGATCTTGATATTGGGATTATCCCATACTTGCCACAGGAGTCCTTATAAGAGAAAGGAGTGTCAGAAGTGTGACAATAGAAGAAAAGTTTGGAGTGGTAAACAGTCATGAGCTAAGGAATGTGGACAGCCTCTAGAAACTGGAAAACAACAGGAAATTAATTTGCCCCAGGGCCTCCAAAGGGAGTGAAGTCCTGTCATCTCACCGTGGATTTCTGATCTAAATTTGTGACATGTTTTAAACCACTGAGACTATGGTAAACTGTCACAACAGCATCACGCAGCTAATACCTGCAGCATTATCAGAGAACCTATGTGAGAACAACCACAAAGCAAGTCAATTTTAACAGGAAACAGTGAATCTAAAGGAAATAGTTTCTAGGATGGTATATAATAAGCCAATGCATGGTGTATGAATGGACTGCCCCAGTTAAGGAGATAATGTGAGAAAATTTTTCAGACTCTCTAGAAAAGACTCCAACAGGATTATAGGTGCAGCAATTCTCAGAAATGTAAGCTGAAGTAGGAAACTATTGCAGGCTTATTGTGGTTGGAATGGGCCAGAGAACTCTGGCTGGTACTTACAGAGGCTTTTCCTCTAAAAGTCTAACGCACTTAAAGAAAGCCTGATTCCCTAACTGAAAGAAAAGTACTCTTTTTCCCTAAGAAAATAAAAGGCACAATAGAAAGAATATGATAATAGTCTGAGAGGAACCAAGCCTGGGAGGGCCTGAGCCATGGGTGCCACCTTCATGGTTCTCATGGGCTGAGTCTTGTTGCTTCCTCAGGCTCTGTTCGCTAGGGGTTTTATTATTATTATTATTATTATTATTATTATTATTATTATTATTTTATTATTTACATTCTATGTGTATGAGTGTTTTGCTTGCATGTATGTAAGTGTACCCGTGTCATGCAATGCCTGCAGAGGCCAGAAAAGGCAGGCCAGAAAAGGGTGTCACATCCCCTGGAACTGGAGTTACAGTCAGCCACCATGTAGGTGCTGGGAATAGAACCTGGGTCCTCTGAGCAGCCAGTGCTTTTAACTGCTGAGTCGTCTCTCCAACCCCCATTTCCTAGTTCTAATGGATATCCCCAAACTCCCTTTTAGAGGACGTCCTCAGGACTGTCCCCCTTGCTCCCACATTGTTCACCTTTCCACAGATGTGCTTCTGGTCAAAGAATTGTGCCTGATGCCCAGTAGGATCTGTTAAAGATACACATGGAAGAAGGAAGTACCACATCAGAACCAGGAAACCCAGGAGCAGGTGACATACAGTTTGTAATGTGAGAAACACACTGGTGCCCATGGTAGCACTAGTGATGGCATTTGAAGAAATACTGAGACACATATTCAGAGGATTCACTTGCACTTTTATTTTTTTAATGTGTATGAGTATATTGTCTGCATGTATGTGATTGTCCATTTGCAAGGCTGTGGAGGTCAGGAGAGGGCTTCGGATTCCCCTGGAACTGGAGTTAAGGACAGTTTGTAGCTGCCATGTGGGTGCTGGGAATTGAACCTGGTCCTCTGCAAGAGCAGTCAGTGCTCTTAACTGCTGAGCCATCTCTCCAGCCCCTCACCTGTACTTTTCAAATACAGGAACTATATGCCAGAGAATATGCTAGATACTGGACAAAACAAAAACAAGACCTGCTGCTTGTCATCCAGGTTACAAACCAGTGAGACATTCTATAAGCCATGGATACCAATGATGCTCTCTATCTGAGAAGGATGGGCTCTATTCTACAAGCTATGGATACCGAAGATGCTCTATATATCTGAGAAGAATGGGTTCTTAATCTCAGCCTAATGCATTTCTCCCCCCTGTGCACTGCTTTGATGGACAACATTCATATTCATGCAGGCATTGCATGAACAGTAGACTCATACCACAACATGTTACATTTGAGTGTTTGGGTCACAATCATTTGACATTTATCTTCTCAGAAACATTACCAATGTTACTGTTTTCAAGCAGCCCTACACTGGTGAAGGATGCAAGAAGGATAAGATGAAATCTACAACCTAAGGGACACAGATGTATCTAACACAAATGCAGATAAGTGATAAGACTAAAACTAATGGAGCCTCAGAATTCCAAATGAAACATCAGTGTGTTGGGGCAGACGTTTTTAAAGTTCTCTCCTAGACTTAATTCTGTTAGCATCCTCATCAGATTCAAGAGTAGGAGACCAAACCATCTATGGGAGAACCAAGCAGACCTGTATTCAAATCCAAGGCAGGGCTACCATTTTATTACTTATAGAACTCAGTCATGTGACTCAGTTTCTCCAAGCATTCATTACAAAGTAGATGATATCTTAAGTTGTGGTGAAAATGTTGTGTGTACAGCACAGACTGTACAATGAACTTTCCTTACAATGTTTTTCTTCCTTTTTAATTCCCATGAAATTCCCTTTCATGGGAAAGGGAAAAGAAGAGAAACTAAAAGGCAAGAGGAGGACTCATTCGACAGGGAAAGAGCAGCAGTGAGAACAGGGACCAAGTGGGCTATTTGCATCTTAAAAAGAAATCTTCCCTCTCCTGTGGAAACGCAAAAGCAGGGAAGGATCACGGTCCACTTAAAGAGAAAAATTTACTTAATCATCTCTTCATCTTTCCACCTCAACTGTAACAAGCTATTTAACCCGTTTTGGATATACTTTGTTCACTCATTTAATGTAAAACATAAACAGTGCTGCTCTAAAATGTGGTTCATAGACTTGGTGTTCAAGTGAGCTTGCACCAGAATGTAGACCACATCATGAAGTGCAGTTTAATTCAGCCAATAATAGACTTTTTTTGTGAATGGAACACTTCATTGATTAATTTTCCAGAACAAGTGTCTTATCTCATTCTGGAACAGTCAGAGCTATAGTCTGGCTCCTTGGAGGACCACTGCCTCAGAGTATCAAGTCATTTACTAAACAGATAATTTTTGACTAAACTGGAGCTGTGGTTTGTGGTCTGTTGACAGCAGAGGAGTTCCCGACAGATCTGTGTCAGATAATAAACCCCCCAGATCCTTGTGGCAGACTGTATGCATTGGAAAGGTGACATCACACCTGACTCAGCAGTTTAGGGCCTGGTACTTTATAAAACAGAAGTAGTTTTAAAGAGTGAGGTCTATCAGCTATGCAGGATGCCAACCACCAATACCAGTGATAAATACCTTATGGAGACAGGCATTCTGCTACAGACCTGCAGTAAAGTATACTCAACACACACTCAATAAAAAAGAAAGGTACTTGTGATTATTACAAAAGCAGATATTTTTTTTTTTTTTTTTTTGGTTTTTTTGAGGCAGGGTCTCCCTGTAGCCCCAGCTGTCCTGGAACTCACCATGTAGACCAGGCTGGCCTTGAACTCACAGAGATCTGCCTGCCTCTGCCTCCCGAGTGCTGGGATTAAAGGCATGCACCACCACGCTTAGCACAAAAGTAGATTTTATAATGGTATACAATGCTGCCTGGCTACACAACTAAAATGAATTGACTGGATTTTTTAATTTTTCCTGGTTTCCATTCTTTGTAGGCTACTTAGAACTGTGTCTTAAGAGTAGGGAGTGTCACCAGGTGTGGTGGCTCACACCTTTAATCCCAGCACTCCAGAGGCAGAGGTGGGGGGGGGGGGAGATCTGTGAGTTCCAGGCCAGCTGGGACTATAGGGAGACCCTGTCTCAAAAAGACCAAAAAAAAAAAAAAGAGTGTCTTGATTATTTTTTTATTTATTTCTTTGTTTTGTTTTGTGTGTGTGTCTTGATTTTTGAGATAGGCATTTCATCTCTGTGGCCATCACTATTATCTAGCCAAATTGGTTGAAAAGGTAGGAAATGGCTATAACTAGAAAAAAAATGTTATCTAAGGATCAAACGCACCAGGACACCCTAGTTACTGATGTATTTTATAAATTAAATTTTTAAATTTTATATTAAAAAAATTAAATGTACCCTATGGCAAAAAGACTGTGTCCAAAGTGCTTTATGTGAGGATTGTTTGTAAAAGCAGAATATGGAAGGTAACTTGAATGTCTATCAAGTGGTAAATGAGGAAACAAAACTATATAAAATCTGTGGGGCATGGTGGTACACGCCTTTAGTCCCAGCACTCAGGAGGCAAAGGCAGGCGGATCTCTGTGAGTTCAAGGCCAGCATGGTCTACATAGCAAGTTCCAGGTCAGGTGGGGCTACAGGGAGACCCTGTCTCAAAAAGACCAAAAAAAACCCACTAGGGATTCTTTATTATCATTACTTTAATCATCTCCCTGGGGCACCTACTAGAGTCCAAGTCTTGAATTACCAGTTCCTGTGACATCAGGAAATTTCAAGGAAATCTTCCAAAGCTCTGCCCCGGCTTAATTCTTGTGATTTTTAAAACCAGTGTCTGGGTAGATGTGGTCATGAGGCTTTACTTAGCATCACTGTGACTAGTCACTTAACAGAACCCAACCCAGTTGAGAACATTCAAAGACAGCTTTCCCACCCACTCAATGTGCTGGAAAACCACAGACATGACTTTAAAATATCCTGATAGTTGAGAAGTGTTGCATACTCTCAGAGTCAATCACCATTTTCGCAAAGCCTCATATTTCTGTCTTTTTTTTTTTTTTTTTTTGGTTTTTTTGAGACAGGGTTTCCATGTAGCCCTAGCTGGCCTGGATTCGCTATGGAGACCAGGCTGGCCTCGAACTCACAGAGATCTGCCTGCCTCTGCCTTGCCTTCCGAATGCTGGGATTAAAGGCGTGCACCACCAGGCCCAGCTTCTGTCCTTTCTGTGTTGTGTGTCAGATACCCATGTTCAAGAAAAAAAAAATGTTTGTTTGAAGATTTCATTTTCCATAGTAATAATAGAGATTTAAAAGATGCTGATATCCATTCCAACTTTACTAACTCATTTTCCCCACAACTCTGTTCTGCCATCACTGTAACAAACATAACAGAGAAGTCACTTGTCCTATGCATCTGCTGGAAGGGTAAGAACAGTGAGAAGTCTCCTTCTGGTGAACTGTGACCTGCAATGCCAGACCCAAAGATTTCAATCCTGAGTTGAACATTCAAGGCCATACCAGTCAGTCCATTCAGAAGCTTCCACAGGGGCTTTCAGAGGAAGAAATGTGAACTCATCCTGTGTCTGAAGTGGAGGACAGCCCACAGTTACTCATTACCACCATCTGGATCCACCAGGCACAGGGTGGTTGAGCACTCAAGGTGAAATCACCTCACCACATTACAGGCAAAATACACCAATGTGTTCCTCCAGCACAGGAGTCTGTCTAGTAACCTGGCTTCTCCCAGCTCTCAGAAAGGATGCACGGAAGATAAAATGGTCCTAAACTCTGCCAGTGCTCTACTCAGTCACTAAAACTAACACAATTATCCACTCCATGACTCCCTTTGTAGTCTATATAAACGTTAATAATAACTCCTTTCTGCTTTTTTTTTTAATATGAGACAGGGTCTCCCTGTAGCCCCAGCTGGCCTGGAATCTGATATGTAGACCAGGTTGGCCTTGAACTCACAGAGATCTGCTTGCCCCTGTCTCCCAAATGCTGGGCTTAAAGGTGTGGGTCCCCAGGCCATCTCATTTTCTGCTTTTATTCTCTGTTATATGCTACTGTAGACTACCTTGGTGATATTTCACAGCTGGGTACAGCTAACTACATGCAGTATCCTGTGCATCTAGAAGTTCAAATGTGTACCAGAATCTAGTGTCCCTTCATTTGTTAATCAAACAGACTCTCCCCTCATATGGGTAAGTCTCCTCCCAACTTCAAGTTCAAAGGCAAAATATGTGCTTCCTTTCCAGTTTATCATGCAGAAGTATCCAAGACAGTTTTGTTTGCTTGTTTGTTTGTGGTATACCAGAGATTGAACACAGGGTCTTGTGCATGGTAAGGCAAGCACTTTACCACTGACCTTCACCCCCAACCTTTTTTGTATTTTTAATTTTTATTTATTTATTTTTATTTTATGTGTATGAGTGTATTGCATGCATGTGTGTAAGTGCACTCGTGTCATGCATCCAGGCATCGGATCTCCTGGAACTGGAGTTATAGATGGTTGTTAGCTGCCATGTGGGTGCTGAGATTCAAACCTGGGTCTTCTACAAGAGCAATCAGTGCTCTTAACCACTGAGCCATCTCTTCAGCCCCGTATTTTTAATTTTCAGACAAGAGCTCAGTAAGTTGCCTAGGCTGGACTTAACTTACTCTATAGCCTACACTAGCCCCAAACTTAAGATTCTCCTGCCTTAACCTCCCAAGTAGCGGGTATCATATACCTGTGCCCAAAAGGCCTGACTTCAAAACTAGTTTTGTCTGGGCCTGATGGACTTGAATCCAGTGCTCATCCCTATATTAATAGCTGCAGCCAATGAAATGCTCTGCTATGATTGGTAGGCATAGGTTACTCCACAGTTATAGAGTCCAAAGAATAGGGAAGTGATGGTTTCATAATCAGGACTCAGGGTTAGGTAATCACAACTGGGGTATGTGCTAGACCAGGCAAGTGCAAAGAATGGCAGTGCTGCTGAGGGCAGTCAGTACGAGTGTTGCTGCAGGGAGGACAGCCTTGCTTAGTTACCTTCATCATGTGCATCTGTCCACCAGACTAAGAATAGTGTAGACATATCTCAGCCTTCTTGTTATCATGGTCTCTAAGTTATTCTTTTTTTTTTTCTGTCTTTTTGAGACAGTCTCCCTGTAGCCCTAGCTGTCCTGGAACTCACTATGTAGACCAGGCTGGCCTTGGATTAAAGGCATGTGCCACCACACCCAGCCTAAGTTATGCTTTTTAAAAAAAATTATTTTATATGTATCAATGTATTACCTGCATGTAAGTGCACCCATGTCATGCAGTGTCCGCAGAGATCAGAAGAAGGCATTGGATTCCCCTGGAACTGGAGTTACAGGTTGTTGTTAGCCACCATGGGAATCGAACCCCAGTCCTTGGCAAGAACAGCCAGTGCTCTTAACCACTGAGCCGTCTCTCCAGCCCCACAAAATTATGCTTTTAAAAGCATAACTGAATCCAGTAGGAAATATATAGAATCATTTTCCCATTCTATTTGGCCTAGAAATTAAATAATATTCAGAGCTTATGACAGAACAGTTCTCCAACTCACTATGGGCCTAATTCATTCCTATTTGTGTATTCATAGGCTCATGCATTCAGTCCAGATGGTCCTGCTGAGCATCAGCCACATGTAAAGCACTGTGAGTCTCCCCATATAAGTTGGGCCCTTGGAAGATGAATTCTAAGCAGTGTCCCATACAATCTGATCTCGTTTCTCTGTGGACTTGTTCTTCACTAGCCCTGTGAGGTAGGGCTTTGATGCTTTTGACATTTCTCAGAATAAGACAAATGGTTTCACAGTTTGACTTTTTAAATATTTCTAACCAAGAGTTCCAAACAAAAATAACTCTAATACACTTACCACCTGTAATTAAATAACCATGAAGCACAAATAATCTTTTTAAAATATTTTTTAATTTTTTTTATTTTATGTGTATGAATGTATTGCTTGCATGTATGTAAGTGCACCCGTGTCTTGCAGTGCCCATGCAGAGATCAGAAGAGGGTATACAATTCCCCTGGAACTGGAGTTCCAGACGATTGTTAGCCTCCATGTGAGTGCTGGGAACCGCTGGGTCCTCTGCAAGAGTAGCTAGTGTACTTAATTTCCGAGCCATTTTTCCTGCCCATGAAACATGAATAATCTTGTTCCATCTGTAGCCCCACCTGCTTCCCTTCTCTGCTTACTTTAAAGCAAATTTCAGGTAGCATATTCTCTGTAAGTACTTCAACATGTATCTCTAAAAGATAAGGACTCTGTTCTCTTTAGAAAAAGCCGTATATCACTACCACACTGGAAAATATGTAACAGTAGTCCCTTAATGTCATCAAATATCCAGTCAGTGTTCCTGCTTCCCCAGTTATCTTTATTTTTTGATGAGAAATTATTTATTTGGAACAAGGCCTAATTAAATACCAAGCATTGTAGCTGATTGATGAAATGGCTGGCTTTTTTTTTTTTCAGACAGGGTCCCCCCGTAGCCCCAGCTGACCTGGAACTCACTATGTAGATCAGGTTGGCCTTGAACTCACAGAGATCTGCCTACCTCTGCCTCCCAAGTGCTGGGACTACAGGCATGCGCCACCACGCCTGGCTAGCTGACATCTTTTAATCTATAGCTTCTGTTCTAGTTTTGTTTCTGTTGCTGTGATAAAATATCCTGGCAAAAACCAACTAAGGGAGAAAGGGTTTATTTGGCTTAAAGTTCAGGGTTATAGTTCATCACTTCAGGGAAGTCAAGGCAGGAACTCAAGATAGCCAATCACATCACATCTAAGAGCAGAGTGAGAATAAATGCATGCATGCTCACTTGCTGGCATGCTCGTGGCACAGCTTGATTTCTCCACTCTTACACAGTCCAGGGTTCCCTGCCTGGGGAATGGTGCCACCCACAGTGGTCTGGTCTTCCTACATCGATTAATAAGGTAATCCCCCATAAACATGCCCACAGGCTAACCCAGACAGATAGTTCCTCAATGAACTCTCTCTCCAGATGATTCTAGGTTATGTCAAGTTGACAAAGCTAAGCATCACAGCTTCCTTCCCTACTTCTTTCTACTTATCCCTTTTTTCTCATAAAAAAATATTAACAAAACCTTTTGTGGTATAATACATGGGTAAATTTTAAGGATACCTTCACATGTCTTTTACTTCAATAAGTTGAGAGTCAAGGTATCAAAGCAACCAAACATAATGATGGTGGGCCAGAATTCTAGAGCCTGGATTTACTACAACACATATCTTAGCTTTCTGTGCCTCTGTTTCTCATCTTTAAAATGGGGATGACAACAGCACCTCCCTCATTGTCTTGTTTAATAAATGACTTCTTGTATGCCCAATGCTTAGAATACAGTAAATGAAATGAGAAAAGTGAGAGTCAACAGGCTGGTTGGTGTAAGGTCTCACAGCTAACTGGTGGCAGGACATGAACTAGAACACCTATTTATTTTACTGACTTAATTTGAGTTTGAGACCTTTTATCAATGTTGGCTTGAAGTGGGCGCACTCTGCTCCTGATCAGGATGTTACTGCCATTCTGTATTAGATCCCCGGGATGATTTTAAGAGCTTTCTACAGACTGCAGTCTCTCACTCTGCAAAATGGGAAACGCTAGGGGTTTAACAAAGGTGACTGAAACCTCATTTAAGAAAAATTCTGAAGCCAAGCATTAAGCACTCCATTTTAAACCTGACCTGATCCTTGACTTTCAGAATCTCTGGGCAGCTTCCCTGTTAGCCTGTCCATCATGTCATTTGGGAATTTCATGGAAGCAAACTGACCAGTAAAAATCCTTACTGCTTTGGTTTGGGATTTTTTTTTAATTTTTAGCTTGCAGAACTGAAGATTTCTTATAATTAAACAATTGAGATATGTATCATCTATTCATGAACCTGGAACCTTCCATTGATGAGAAGGCATCCAACCAGCATGTTAGAACTCATCACCCACCTCTGTAAACCATATACTCCTAACCTTCCCTTTATGATGCACTTCAGAACATAGCCTTTCATCTTCTGGGTCAGTCAGCTTTTCAGATAAAGTCACCTCTCTTACCCCAAGACCTTATCTCTCCACTTAATTGACCAATAGTGCCAATTAACACTGCAGTAGCAATTCCAGCAGAAAATGCCCTAACAAGCCTTGTGGGGAAGTCATTTGGGCTACCTCAGAGTTGCACCTTCAAATCAGCATCAACCACAGAGCCTTTATATCCCCCAAAAGATCACCAGCCTCTAGCCATGGCAGGGCTTCCCTCAGCTTGACTCAGAGGCATCCACCACTCCCATGCTCCCTGGCACAATCATCCCAATCCATGAGGCCTGTGGGCCGCTTCTGGAGTTACTCACTGAGGCCCTGTGTGGGGAATGCCTTGCCAAGGCAGCTGCAGCAGTTTCAGCTAGCCCGATCGGGTACAGGACAGGTCACTTTTGCTGCTCCAAGGTCTGACTGCAGAATGGGCCTCTCTCATCCTAGCATGGCAGTAGACAGGTCTGCATCCAGACAGGTCTGCATCCTGGTGAGGCCTCAAAGGCCACTGGTGGACAGCTAGAATTGGCCGCCTTTCTGAACATTGCCGGCCCATACTGTTTAGCCTTTGGTACCCACCCCACCTCCTCTCAGCATGCCAGCTTCCATTTCAATTTATACTCAGCTTGAATATAAAAAGTAAAGTACTTGGGCTGGAGAGATGACTCAGTGTGCAAAGGCACCTGCACCAAGCCTGGCAACCTGAGTTAGATCCCCGGACCCCACAGGATGTTAGAAGAGGATCTATTCACACAGGTTGTCCTCTGACTGCCACACATATGCCCACACACATACACACCCATAAAATAGACACAAAATTTTTTTAATTAATTGATTAAAGTCCTATCACTTTAAAATTTTTTAAATTTTAAGGCTGGGTGTGGTGGCACACACCTTTAATCACAGCGCTTAGAAGGCAGAGGCAGGCAGATCTCCGGGCATTCAAGGCCAGCCTGATCTACAAAGTGAGTTCCAGGCCAGCTGGGGATATAGGAATACCCTGTCTCAAAAAGACGAAAATAAATAAATAAATAATAAGTAAATAAATAAATATTTTAAAATAGGGACTAGCTAAATGAGTTAGCAGTTAAGAGCACTAGCTACATTGTAGAGGGCCCAGGTTCTGTTCCTAGCACCCATCTGTAATTCCAGTACCAGGCAATCCATGCCCTCTTCCGGCCTCTGTGGGCACCAGGCAGACACATAGTACACTTACATACACTCAGACGAAACACTCATACACATAAAAATAAGTCTTTTTTTTTTAGATGGTCTCCCCCAACTCTGTGATAAGAAGAGAAGAGAAGAACAAAATAGCTCAGAGTAAAACATGCTGTACCCTTGAGAACAGCTAAAAGATAAACTATTTCCAAGGTGTTACTGTTATTTGTCCCATAATATAAAAGTGCCTGTAGTAAGAGAGAAAGGCAAGAAGTTTAGCCATGAGAAGCTCAGCCATGGAGAGAAAAAAACAACTGAGAACTCCAGCCAACTGCCTCAACTTCCCGAGTTGATTTCTGCTGGATGTTGTGAGCCCCCAGTTACCTTTCCAAAGCTGTTTGTTCTTTTATTTGGAAGCCTCACCCGAGAGTCCTCTGCCCAGGACTCTCTATTAGGAACCCTAGCAGGCTGCCTTAAAGCAGCCTCCTTAGTCGATTTCTGCTGGATGTTTTGAGCACCCAATTCTCTCTCTCTCTCTCTCTCTCTCTCTCTCTCTCTCTCTCTCT
>NW_008347125.1:2354975-2378062 GCF_000622305.1 Nannospalax galili
CTCTGTGTTTTTCTTCTGTATGTTTTTTGCGCCCACTTCTCTCTCTCTCTCTCTCTCTCTCTCTCTCTCTCTCTCTCTCTCTCTCTCTCTCAATAAGCTCACTAATTCAAAACAAAAAATGGCTATGGTACATCATTCTCTGGACCCTACAAAACAGTGCCTATCCACTAAACCAATGGAACAGCATGTATATACATGAAAGCAGAGAGTATGTGGTATGTATAGGGTTGGTTCTCCAGAAAAACAGAACCAATAGGATGTGTATTTACAGAGGGGACTGATTTTAAGGAGTCAGCTCATGCAACTGTGAAGGCTGACAAGTTCAAAGTCTGCAGGATAGTGAAGGAAGACTGGCGGTTGGGAGAAGAGCTTACATAGCAGTTCAAGTCTGAGGCTGTCTGCTACAGAAGTCCCTCCTGCTCAGGGGAGGCCATACATGGACAGTCATGTACCTTGCCATCCAGCAAGTCCCTGCAGGGAAAGAGAGGAGGGCAGGAAAGTGGCATCTCTGGCTCTCTACTGCACCCTGTGTTTTGGATCTGTGTCAAGTAATTTTCATCCCTTCTCTCCTCTTGCTCACATCTTATCATGGTTAATTTTATGTGTTGGTTTGGCTGGGCCTTAGTGCTTGGATATTTGACTAAATAATGTTGTGGATATCTCTAGGAGGGTGTTCTGGGATGAGGTTCACACTTAAATCTGTGGACTTCGTAAAGCAGATTACCTTCCATCATGTGGGTGGGCCTCAACTAGTCAGTGGAAGACCTGCATAGAATAAAGCCTGGCCTCCCCTGAGCAGGAGGTCTTATGTTAAACCTCACCAAAATTTTTAATTTTTTAAAACCCAGTTCATGCCATCAACCTTTTCAAAGTTCAGAGCAAGAGAAGAAAAGTAGGAAGCAAATTTCAAGCTGGGCATAGTGGCACACACCTTTAATCCCTCACTCCAGAGGTAGAGGCAGACGAATCTCTGTGAGTTCAAGGCCAGCCTGGACCACATAGTGAGTCCCAGGCCAACTGGGGCTATAGGGAGACCCTGTCTCAGAAGGAAAGGGAGGGAGGGAGGGAGGGAGGGACAGTTTCAGGGTGTGAGGCCAATTTGGCTGTGAAATCCATGAACAAACACATTGATCACCAGGGTTGGTTGGGCTGATGTGATGAGGTAGGGAACATGTTCCCTTCCTCCCTCACCCTCCACTTTCACCCCTTCCAAAACTGCATTCTGCATGGGAGAAGACAGCTTTCCCCAGTAGTAAAGGACCATTCTTTCATCAAGGTATAAAACTAGCTCTACTCCCCTGGCAGAACCTCCAAAGAAGCTCTCACAACACAATTTTAGTACATCAGAGTTACAGGTCGGAAATCAGAGCAAGGTAGAGAAGCCAGCACCCACCAGAGCCAACAGCAGCAGCCCCACTCTCCCGCTCACCTGGTCCTTTCCCCTACCAGGGGCAAAGCTGTTCAGAACCCAACTGGGCAACAAGGTAGATCTTTCTTAGTGCCCAAATAAAAAAATTTCCAGGCACTCACCCCATAGCTACCCCTCCACAGACTCTTTAATAACTACTCTAAGAATATTGTTTCTTAGCACTCACTCAAGTAACACTATTCTCTAAAACAAGGCTTTTTTGGTTTTGTTGCTGTTTTAAAACAGGGTTTCACTCTGTAGTCCAAGCTGGCCTACATTCACAATGGAGCCCAGGCTGGCCTTGAACTCATGGCAGTCTACCTGCCTTAGACTCCATGGCTGTGTAAGGCATTTTTATTCTCCAAATTTAATTTTTGAAAAAAGTAACATTATAATGACATTTTAAAATTCAGCCATATTCACATCACCTGAGCACACCTGACCCCAGACCAAAGCCCAAAGTTACTATGACTCCCCAGTATTTCTCACACTGTTTCCAATTGATCAGGAAATCCAGTTGCCTCTATTTCCCATACCTCTACTGATACCACCCAATCAGAGTCCCCATTGCTTCCCCTTAAGACTATTGCAGTTGCCTGCTATAACCATACCACCTTGCCTCTAACCTTCTACCCACCATTCAGTGGTCAGATGTATCCTTTTAACATGAAAGTGGGATCATGTTGTGCCTCTCTCTAAAACCCTCCAGTAACCCCCCCCCCATTGCTCTCAGAATAGCAAGCCAGCCTCCTGGTTGTCTTCCACTTCTTCTGTGGTGATTGTCTTCTGACTTACTCTGCCCAGCTACAACAATCTCCTTGTCGGGTGTTATATGCAACTTTACATCTACCTCAGGGCCTTTGCACTGGCTCTACCATTTATCTGATTCACTCTTGCCCCAGATATCCACATACATGACTTCCTTACCCCCCTCAAGTCTTTGTTCAAATATCATCTTTGAATTAAAATTCCAACCTCCCCATATTCCTTACCCTGAACATCTTTTTTTCTTTAGCATATCCTAACACAGTAAATAATTTTTTTCCTGTGTTATTTCACAGCATTAAAATGTAAACATGGGCTAGAGAGATGGCTCAGCAGTTAAGAGCACTGACTGCTCTTGCAGAGGACCCAGGTTCGATTCCCAGCACCTACATGGTGGCTAACAACCACCTGTAACTCCAGTTCTGGGGGAATCCAATGCCTTCTGACCTCTGAGGGCATTGCACAACATGGGTGCACTTACACATATGCAGGCAATACACTCATAGACATAAAATTTTAAAAAAATAAAGAAAAAAAATTTTTTAATGTAAACATTGGGGCAGGTACTTTTGTCTGTACTCCAATCCTTTGGAATAGCTTCTGGCATATTCTGGTAGCACAAATCTTTAGTTCCAGTTACTTAAGAGACTGAGGCAGGATAATGACTTGAGTCCACAAGTTCAAGATCACCCTGAGCAATATAGTGAAATCCTACCTCAAAAAAAAAATTCTAGAACTCTGTCTAGACTAAAATCTCATTTGTGTTTATTCACCTTCTAAAATTCACCTTAAGCCTCAGTTTGCACCATCTCCCTTGTTAAACTGTCACCCTTCAAAGCCTAGGACTTTGTTTCTGTTCTTTCTCAATTGCTAAGGAAAACACTGAGCAGAGGTCTTTAGAATGACTTAATGTTCTGGCAAGCACAACCTCCTAAGAGAATAAATTCTGAACTGAAGTTATAAGTTAATAAAAACCACAAACACATCCTTTCCTAGGCCAGCACAATAGCTTGAGCATTGTATCAATTATCTCTTTTATTCACAGTCCTTGGAGGGAGCACTTGCTCTAGTTCAAATTCTGAATGTCCTCAAAGGGCCACGTGTTGAAGGCTTGATCCCAGGCCTGGAGCACCACTGGTAGGTGGTGGAACTTTGACCAGCTGAAGCCTAGTGAAAGGCAATGAGGTTATTGGGGGTGGTGCCCTTAAAGGAGACACTGGGACCTTAATCCCTCCTTTGCTTACTGGTCCCCATGAGATGAACAGCTCTGCTCCTGCAATAACATTCTTACCACAGACTCAAAAGAAAAGATTCTCAAGTTTTTTGCAACAACGTTCTCACCACAGACTCAAAAGAAGTAGATTCTCAAGTATTTTGTCACAGTAATAGAACAGTAACTCCTACAAACCCCACTTTAAAATCGGGTCTCTCAGGGCTGGAGAAATGGCTCAGTAGTTAAGAACACTGGTTGTTCTTGCAGAAAACCCAGGCTCGAATCCCAGAACCCACATGGCAGCTAAGAGCTGCCTGTAACTCCAGTCCCAGGGGATCTGACAGCCTCTTCTGACTGCGGGCATTGCACTACACGGGTGCACTTACCGACATGCACGCAATACATGCATACACATTAAAAAAAAAAAAAGGTCTCTGGGGCTAGAGAGATGGTTCAGCAGTTAAGAGTGCTTGTTGCTCTTCCAGGGGACCTGAGTTCAGTTTCCCGCACCCACAACCACCTATAACTCCAGCTCTAGGGGATCCAACACTCTCTTCTAACCTCCACAGTCACCTGCACACACATACACATGAATAAAAATAAATTTAAATTTTTCTATTTTTATTTTGTCATGGGTGTTTTGCCCACATGTATTTAAGTACACTCCTGTTGTATAATGCCTGTGGAGGCCAGAAAAGGGTGTCAGATCCTCTGGAACTGGAGTGTTATGAATGATTGTTAGCCACTGTGTAGGTGGTAGGTCGTGTGCAAGAGCAGCCAGGGCTCTTAACTGCTGATTCATCTCTCCCGCTCTTAAAAATAAAAAAAAAATTTCAATAAAAATGGCCAGGCCTGATAATAAGAATGGGTATTTTTTGTTTGCTTTTGAGACGGGGTCTCACTATGTTACCCCGGCTAGTCTAGAACTCATGGGTTCAAGCCATTCTCACCTGACCTCTCAAGTACCACCATGCTAGCTAGAACAAATAATCGATGACAAGTAACAAAGGGAATTGAGGTCAGAGGGTTTTTTCTAACTGCAAAGTCAGACTCTCACCTATGATTACCTCCTGTCATTCCTCTGGCAACTGGGAGTCCCCTTAGACTCCAGCAGGACACAGATGGTCCTGTCCATATCACAGGCAAGTTGGTGAGCTAGAAGGAAGACTCACTGTTATGCTTCCAAATTTTCATTTTTGTTTAAACAGTGACCATGGTGGCCACACAGAGAGCCGCTTCTGACTCTGGCCCTTCACTCCTGAGCAAAAGCGGAGCAGAGACTGCCAACATGTGGGTCTGGAATCTAAGCCTATTCAGACACACAGGAAGAAGCTGAGTTGAGTGCCACCCAGACAGTTCCTTTCCCTTGAAGAGGAAGACCCATGCATATAGGTGAAGAAAAGCACTGAGTGGGGAGAAGTATTTGGCACTGAAAGGATGGTGAGGGTATGGTTCTCCAAAGTGAAGGAGAGATGAATGATGCGTGGCTGGACTTCCAAGAAGCTTCTGGTTGATGAATACTGTCTGGTATTTCCTTGAGGATTTTCTTACTCTCACACAGCAGGTCCAGGTGGCTGTGGTCTGCTATGCAAATGCAAATTACCTGACTCAGGCAGCTGGTGACTCACTACTCCCCTTTAAAGCAGCATCAGGTTCAGGGCTGTAACTGCTCAAGGCAGAAGCCATGGCTCCCAGGCTCTGCTTCTCCTTCTGGGTGCTGGTCTGCTGGTTGGTGGTAACTGTGGTAGAAGGTAAGGCTTTTGTTTTTCTTTTACTATGGGTCATCTAATTAATGTTATATAGAAAGACGAATTTGACTTCTATGAGTACACATTCCCATAAAATGGAAATATTTACATCTGACCCCATCAGTCTGTGTGATTTTTAAAAGGCTGGATTTCTTGTCTGAAGACCTGTGCCCTAGTCTCAGCATTAGCTCTATGATTTCAGACACTCATAGCTTCTGAGTATCAGGGTCTTCATGTGAAGTGACACTACCAATATTCTATGTGAAAAACCTCACACTGAAAACACTGCGCAACTCAAGCCAGACAAAAGTCCAGCATGGAAGCGGGGAAGGGGGTAACAAGCCCCATCCCTAGCTGAGGAATAGCTTTGGAGAGAGGGAGAATTAGTCTTCTTTAAGGTTGTGACTCTAGGTAGGTTAGCCAGGCTCCAGTGAATGGACCACACTGAAGGACACTTGGGGACACAAATTTTGTTCAATAGGAATATATATATATATATATATATATTGCATTAAATCAGGCAGGAGGTATTAAGGGAGTTGCAGATAGGGGAGGAGGTCTAAATAGGATCAAAATATAAAGTATGAAAAATTCACAAAAATTTATTTTAAAATCTCTTTTAGCTGGGCATGGTAGTTCATGCCTTAAATCCCAGCACCAGAGAGGCAAAGGCAGGTGGATCTCTGTGAGTTCAAGGTTAGCCTGGTCTACATAGTGAGTTCCGGACCAGCTGGGGCTATAGGGAGAACCTGTCTCAAAAAGACCAAAAAAAAAAAAAAATCTTTTTTAAAAAGCACTACACAAGCTGGGTGTGGTGGCTCACTCCTTTAATCCCAGCACTCCGGAGGCAGAGCCAGGCAGATCTCTGTGAGTTCAAGGTTAGCCTGGTCTACATAGTGAGTACTAGGCCAGCTGGGGCTACAGGGAGACCCTGTCTCAAAAAGACCAAAAAGAAAAAAGAAAAAAAACCAAAAACACACACAAAGAAAGCCCTACATAAATACTAGTTTTGCTATTATTGTTATCACTAATAATTTCCATCCATTAGTTCAGCACTGCCCACCTCCTTACATCTCCAGCAGCTAGTCATTTGTACATGGTGGGTGCTTGGTCTCTGTTCATTGTTTTAGTTAATCACACCTGGTGAGCTCTGTCTTGGTGATACCAAGGTGAGCACAGATTTCTTTCTGTAGGATTACATGAGATTGATTTTTTTTCCATTGCTTCGATTCCCTTTCCTTTTCACCCACTACTGCATCTGCAAATGGCCTCAGTCTTACAGTTTGCAAACCCTTACAGGAAGGAAGACATGGAAGACAGGAGAAAAGGCAAAGAAAGGAGATCCTGGGGGCCTATCTAGTGTTTTTCTCCATAGTCAACCTTAATTTCAAAACTAGGTGCAATTCATTTGGGAGGAACCCAGAGTCAAAGAGATCCCTTCACCCCCTCACATACCTGGTCTGGGGATGCCTTGAAGAGGTTCAGCTAAAAACCCACTCATACCCTAATATCTTCCCCTGTTGTCATCCCACAAAGCTCAAGACAAACTGAAGAGGGATAGAGACTGGTTGTAGGATACCCAAAGATCCCCTAATCCAGTCTCTATACCGAGTACAGCCACCAGAGGGCAACACCTCCCCCAATTCCCAGTACAAGGCTCCTGTCATCACCTGCTGAAAGAGGGGTCATAGAATAGAACTCACTACCCGCCCCTTCCAGTTTATGGGCATATGTGGTCATGGAGTCAATTTTGTGCCTTTTCCATTCTTTGGGAGGATTTAAAACTATGGAACAAAACAAGTTAATATGAGGTTAGATGTTTCTATTATTTGTATGTAGAAATATCACTTGAAATGTGAGATTTTTTTCTAAATTTGGCAGCCCTGGACTCATTCATCACTCATTTCTACATGTTCTGGGACTAACTGCCCCCCAGGGTCACATGTGGCCCATACTCACCTGTGCCCTCCATCATGGCAGGAGCTGCTCCCTCCTCCTGCCTCCACATCTGCCTGCTGCAATTCTGCTTCAAGTCATAGCATTTAAATGCCACTATAATATTACTTTCACAAGTCTTTTTAAAAAAATATTTTATTATCACTTTTTTTTGGTCTTTTTGAGACAGGGTCTCTCTGTAGCCCCAGCTGTCCTGGAACTCACTATGTAGACCAGGCTGGCCTTGAACTCACAGAGATCTGCCTGCCTCTGCCTCCCAAGTGCTGGGATCAAAGGCGTGTGTCACCATGCTCTGCATCACTTCTTATTTTATGTGTATGAGTGTATTGCCTGACTGTATGTAAGTGCACCCATGTTGTTCAGTGCCCACAGAGGCTAGAGAAAGGCATCAGGTCCCCTGGAACAGGAGTTACAGACTGTTGTTAGCTGCCATGTAGGTGCTGGGAACTGAACCTGGGTCCTCTGCAAGAGCAGCCAGTGCTCTTAATCACTGAGCCATCTCTCCAGCCCCACAAGTCTTTTTAAGACACAGTGTTTTAAAGTTGCAGGTTTTCTTTCTGATGTCTTTGTCATTTGTACATCAGCCACAGCATGTGTTCCAGTCCACTCTGTATTGCAGATCTGCATACCTGCAGCATTCTTGTATTCCTTGGGGGCAGGCCCTGTGTCTTGGTCAACTCTGTGTTTGGCACCTGGCATAGAACACACATACTGTTGAAATGATTTCATTTACAGCATATAAGAAAGGCCTGTGGGACACTTTCTAGGCCCTAAATTCTTTATCTTTTAAATGAAAGATTTGACAAAATAGTTAATCATTCTCTGAGTCCACAGAAGGAGCTGAGTTGCAGTTATTGTAAGTTAGTCACAGGACTGATATTTCTTTGTGATTGAACTCTGAATGGGCATGAGAATTCCAGGACTCCATGTGCTATATAAGAGAGGAACTGTCTACTTAAACATCAAGTACAGCGTTTGCTCCTCTAAAAATTGGTATAATTCACTGCAAACCAGCTATTGTCTACCCATATAACCACAGAGTACAGGTAATTTAAAAAAGATCTTCTCATCATTACCATTTTTTAAAGAAGTGCTAGTTTTTGGTATGTTATAAATTTCATGTCTAGACTATAATAAGCCCATTTAAAATTGATGTCCAAACTACAAACAATATTTTGGCTTTTATTATACTAAGTACCACAAAAATACATAGAGAATATTCTATGTCTGCTGAGGCATTCACTGAATGCATCAAGTATTCACTAACAACCATTGTTGGCCAAGAAGTAATCTAGGTACTGAGGAAATCAGCCAAGGCCAACAAGTCAATACCCTCCTGTCTTCACAGTGGTCCTAGCCTTATAATATCTGTGCCGTTTAGTCCAATCCTCACTTCAGTACACAGATCATATAAAATATAACCAGATGGACCTATAAAATGAAGCTCATGCTACTGAAATCTTTCTAAAACATTCATAATTAATCACAACAATAGCTAACACTAGCTAAATGTGTACTGTACATCACGAAACATTCTGAATAGAGTTTATCTTATTTTGGATAATCTCACAAGCCAAATGGGTAAGTCATACTATTCTTTCCATCTTACAATTAAGGAAAAAGGCTTGGTGGTTAAGGGAGCTGCCTATAGTCACACAGTTAGAAGCAGAGTTCAAGGAGCCTGGATCTGGAGCTTTAATACTGCTCTGCCTCTCTAATTGTTTTTAATCTATATTCAAATATTTGAATTACTTTGGTCTTACTAAGCTTAAAGAACTCTTAGCTTTGATGTTCAGTGCATTTGCTGGCATATCAATATGTATGATAAGGGAAACATTTATTTGTTAATCATCACACTATCTCTGAAAGGTAGGAACATGGTAACTTGTGTAGAAATGTATTTTGTAGAAATATATTATATAGAAATGGCAATTTCTCTCAATCAATTCAGTTCTTCCATAGGCACCAGGCTAGGGCCAGTCATGAGGATGTTACAAGAATGACAGTCACATGGCTGATGAGTAAGATGCAAGTGAACTTAAAGGATGCTATGGAAGCTCTTGCAAGGGGCCATCATTCAAATTCCAGGCAGGGAAGGCCCCCTCTGAAGGAGATCAAACATGGGCCTTAGATGGGAGATCTAGGGAAACAAGGCAGGAACTGGAACTCTAGGTATCTGGAAGCAAATTTTAAGCCCAGAACTATTGAGGACTTTTGCCAAAGTAACATTTATGGAATGGAGGAGGCAGAGTCAGTGTCTAATTGGGTAACTGAGTATATAATATACAGACCTCTTTAAAAAGAGAAGAAGGAACCAAAATTCCTGATCACCTCAGTTTTCTCTATACAAAGTGAACTAATCTTGGAAAGTAGTCTTCTTGAAATAAATGAAGAATGAAATTTTAAGATTTGAGGAGAAAACAGAGATTATGAAGACAGTGACAAGCAAGCAGAACAGGACCAAACAAAAGAATAGGGAGCAGGGACTGGAGAGGTGGCCTAGCAGTTAAGAGCACTGACTGCTCCTTCAATGGACCCAGGTTTAAGTCCCACCACCCACACTGTGGCTAACGGATGTCTGCAACTCTAGTTTCAGGAGATCAGACACCTTCTGACTTTCTTGGGCATTACACAATATGGGTGCACTTATACTCATGCAGGCAATACATTCATACACATAAAATAAAAATAATATTTTTAAAAATAGATGAGCAAGATCAACTGAGCCAAAGCAAAGACCATAAATGGCATCAACTCACACGTGTGGCTTTGACTTTGTAACATATTACAGATTCACAAATCAGTCCCTAGGGCTTCTACATTTTAGAACACTTGGGCTACTAAGCAGTGACCCAGTATAATCACCATGTGTTTAGTTTCCTGGAAAAAAATAAAAACACATTTATATGGTCTTGTCCAGTCTTGGGTGGGTGACAGAGGCAAGCTGTACTTTGATCTTGAGCCCTTGTAAATTCCCAGAACAGAGCACTGAACTACAATACAACATCACACACCTGGCAGAAAACTTGCTTATTACCCCTTGGCACTCAATGGCCATGGGACTTAGAAAATAGCTTCCAGCTTCAAGAAATAAGATGAACTTGAAAGGTAAGGAATGTTGGTGTTTGTAATAGTTGGACAGTTTACTGAGTGGCAGAGCTCAAGGCCTTCCTGTCAAGATGTCAGGATGGAGCTTAATTATGAGGCTAACTTCTCCCCTAGTGACTAGAGTCTGTACAGAGTTTTCATGCTATGAAAGTTAAGAACTTACCAGAAAGAATGAGTTTGGTGGATTTAATCATCTTCTATAGCTCGAAGTTTATTGATCTAATTTCAGTCATAGAATTTCAATACTCGGTAGCCTGGGTGTGTGCGGGAGAAAGGACTGACCTTTTTAAAAATTATAAATTCGGGGCTAGAGAGATGCTCAGCAGTTAAGAACACTGGTTGTTCTTGCAGAAGACCTGGGTTCAAATCCCAGCACCCACATGGCAGGTAACAACTGTCTGTAACTCCAGTCCCAGACCTCCTCGGACATTGCATGACATGGGTGCACTCACCTATATGCAGGCAATACATGCATACACATGAAATAAAAATAAATAAAATTTAAAAAATAAAAATTATAAATTCATCATCAGACAATTTCATACATGTATATCATTCTGGTCACACTCATTCTTCCACCCTTTCTTACCCCACCCCCAACAGCTCCCCAGCCCCTCCCACTTCCTCCCGTGAAATCCCCATTCCACTTTCATGTGTTTTTGTTCAGGTTTTGTTTTTGCTGTGACTACTCACACAGGCACAGGTTTGAAGCTATCCACTAGAGCGTAACTCTGTATCACTGAAAATAATCACTTCTTCCCTAGCACTCCTCCACTGACAGCCTTTAGCTCCTCCCTCATTTGTGACTGAACGTTTACTGGTTCAGTCCTGTGTAGGCCCTGTGTAGGCAACAGCAGGTTGTAAATTTATGAGTGCCACGGCCATGTCATGCCCATAACATAGCATCTCACAGTTCTCCTCCCAGCTGTTTTACTCTTACATTCTCTCTGCTCTCTCTTCAGCAATGTTTAGTCCCTAAGCCTTGCAAGGGGAGATATGGGTGTCCCATTAAATCCTGAGCACTCAACAGTGACTTATTCAAGACAGATATCCACTCAAGCTAGCTTTAATAGAGTAGTTCTGGGGACTGGATGCTCAGTGGTTAAGAGCACTGGCTGTTCTTGCAAAGGACCTGGGATGCCCTCTCCTGACCTCCTCCAGCATTGCATGCATGTGGTACACTTACATACATGTAGGCAAAATGTTCATATACACAAAAAATAAAAGGAAATTAAGAGAAGTGGAATGGTCATTACAAGGATATCTCTAAAAACCTTCCATATAGCCAGACCTCATAAGGACCAGTGCTGGAAAGTAAGAACTGAGGCTGGGACGTAGGACAAGGGCTCAATGGATAAAGTGCTTTCCTCAAAATGATAAGAACTGAAGTTTAAAGTTGGGCATGGTGGTGCACACCTTTAATCCCTGTATTTTGGAGGCAGAGGCAGAGGTAGAGGCAGGCTGATCTCTCTGACTTCAAAGCCAGCCTGGTCTACATAGTGAGTTCCAGGCTGGCTGAGGCTACAGGGAGACCCTGTCTCAAAAAAAAAAAAAAAAAAAAAAAAAAAAGATCCCAAGACCCCACATAAAATCAGAGTAGGCATGGTGGCCCCCTGAATGCCAGTGCTTAGGAACTGGAGTCAGGGTATCCCCAGGGCAAGCTAGCTACCTGAACTAGCAGAATCAGTGGGTCCTGGGTTCAGCGAGAGACCCTCCTCAGTAAACAGTGGAGAACAAGTGAGGAAGACACCCAAAATCAACTTCCATCAACCTCTGCCTTCCATAGACACATGCCCACACATGCACCCACACATATGAAAAAAACTTCAGTAGTATTTGAAAATTTTTTTATTTATGTAATGTTTTGCATGCATGTATGTAAATGCACCACATACGTGCAATGCCTGTAGAGGCCAGAAAAAGGTGTTGCATCTCCTGGAACTGGAGTTGTGGACGGTTGTTAGCCACCATGTGGGTGCTGGAAACTGAACCCAGGTGTTATGCAAGAGCAGCCAGTGCTCTTAACCCCTGAGCCATCTCTCCAGCCTCTGTTTTGACTTATTTTTTTAACCATAGATTTGTTTTGCTTATTCTCAAACTTACAGTAAGCACTCTTTTGTATCTAATTTCCTTCACTCAACATAACATGCAATGGTTATTAGCAGTTACTTCTTTTCATTCCTGGGCACTATTTTATTGTATGAATATATGCAATTTATTTAGCCATCTATTGATGGATATTTGTACTGCTTAGGCTGGTATAAGTAAGGCTACTATGCACATCCTTGAACTAGTCTTTTTGGATAAATATGCTGTGGTGATTTGAATGAGAATGTCCCTCATAGGCTCCAAGTATTAGGACATTTTTGTTCCCAGTTGGTGGTGCTGTTTTGGGAGGTCTTAGAAGGTGTGGCCATGCTGGAGGAAGCATGTCACTGGGGGCAGGCTTAGGGAGTTCTGAAGCCTTGCCAGATCTCCAGTCACTCTCTGCTTCTAGTGCCTGCTTGAAGATGTGAGCACTCTGCTTTTGCTGCTGCTCCAGCCACCTCCTGTCACCATGCCTCCCCAACCATGACAAACTAATTCTCCTGGAACCATAAGCTCAAATAAACTCTTCCTTCTATAAGTTGCTTTGGTTGATGTTTCTATCACAACAAGAGAAAAGTAACTAATACATGTGCATTCATTTCTTTTGGGACACTTCCCCAGATGGAAATGTGGAGCCATAATGGTGTGTCCACGCTTCGTTTCCTTGACCCAATGGTAGTTCTCTCAAACATGCTTTGAAACTTCTTTCTCTCTTCCTACTTCCTCTTCACCCCTCACCCTAAGGATCTGCTTCTGTTGCCAAGCTGTTTCCTGACTTTCATTTTCCTTTCCACAGGACAAGAGGTAGTCACCTCTCCTGGAAGCTCACCAAATAATGTGAACCCTACAGACTGCCGGATCTTCACACTCACGCCTCCATCCACAAGGCATTCAGTAACAAGGGCCCAGCCCATCACAAGGATACCCACATATACTTTTTTTTTTCCACAAAGAAGGCCCAGAGTCTACCCTAGATTTCCTAATGGACCTTTCCTTCCCCCAAACTGCAACCATCGTTTTCAGTTCTGGCCTTTTTACTGGCCTCAGGGTAGCCTGATTCCTGGTAGATACTTCCTTGGAAGACAGCTCCAGAGTGGAAGCTCATCTGAGGAAAGCAGAGAGAAATGAGAACCCAGACATATTTAAGAAAAGAAACGAACACCTCTGAAAAAGATGAAAGCATTTGTTTTCTCTCCCTTGTCTAAGACTACTGGATTAGAAGATGAAGTATCCTAAATTCCATTACTAGAATTGCTTCTGTCAACAATGAAGAGAATGGATTACATGTTTCTGTTTACAAAAATCCCATAGTAGCTACATCATTCTTATTCCACAGAATATTAATGCAAATAAAATCTTTCAATGGGCTATTTCAATCATTTGTATTCATACTGAGACATCAACGGTATTAGCCCCCTCTTCCAAATTAGAATGAAAAGCATTTTAAAGAGACCATTATGAGCCAAATGAAGACATTAATGATATTCATTTTAATACTCATTGGTAAACTTACAGAGCAGGTGCATCTACAAAGTGAAGTTTAAAAGAAATTGTAATGATTGAAGCAAAAAACCTTATAGAGAATTTGACTCTAAAGAATAATTTAATTATTAACTGAACTAGCTAACCTAAATATTTTTAGCTATAATACCTAATTTACTTTAAAATTAACCTTTTAAGCACCTGGTAAAAATTAATTTGACAAATACTTCACTGTTGCTCCTGGAATCATCATACAGATGCTGGTAAAATGAAATATTTCCCTTCAAACTTTCAACTTAGTTCCATGCTCAAAAACTCAATTTAAAAATTTCCTGGATGCTCTGTTAACTACAACTCACCTGTGGGGACCTTGTATTCTGAGGGTGAATATGAGAAACACATCCTTGTTTGTTTGCTCTCTCTGAAAAACACTGCCTCCAGTTTGTGTACCTTCATCTTGCCTGTGACTTAGGAACCAGGGTTCCGAATATGTGGTCAGTAATTTACACTTGTTCTTCTCAAAAATGATGCACAAATGATGCTGCTACAAACAAAGAAAAGATAAACATGACACAAGACATGCGAAGTCTGGGGATGGATGCGTGAGAGAAGAAGACAGATAAAATTGTGCTGCCAGTGTGCTTCCTCCGTGTTAAATGGTAAAAGGAAAAGTGAAGCCACCATAGCGAATAGTATAACAACAGATATTTGCTTCAAGTTTATAGGCTTAAAGTAAAATCTGTTTGAATCCTCATCAAGAAATTATATTTTGGGGCTGGAGAGATGGCTTAGCAGTTAAGAGCACTGGCTGCTCCTACAGATGACCTGGGTTTGATTCCCAGCACACACACATGGCACTTAACAATCATCTGTAACTCCAGTTCCAGGGGAATCCAATGCCCTCTTCTGACCTCCGTGGGCATTGCACAACACGGGTGCACTTACATGCATGCAGATAATACACTCATTCACATAAAATAAAAATAATAAATTTTAAAAATTAAAAGAAATTATATTTTGGAATAAACTTTGACCAGTGTCTGCTTGTTTGGGGAAGGGAAGATAAACCAGAAAAAGACTGTCCTTGGGCAAACTTGAAGAAAGATGAAGGTTTGTACTTGAATCCCATTTCTCTTTCTCGCCCTCTCCTTTATGTTCACAGCACAACTATGTACTTGGTACCCTCACAGCACCCCAGCTGCCCCAAACCAAACTGAGTTTTGATTGGTGCTTTCTCTTTCCAAACAGCATGTTTATTAAAAACTTAACAGTTCTGGGCCCATGAGATTCTTAAAGGGGTAAAGATCGGTGTGAAACAAGCCTGGGGACCTGAGTTTGATTCCCAGAACCCACGTAAGGTGGAAGGCGAGATCTGACCACACAACCTCCACACACTGTGGCACACATGCCCCATCCCACCCCATCATACACACAATGATAATTTTTTTTTTGGTCTTTTTGAGACAGGGTCTCCCTGTAGCCCCAGCTGTCCTGGAACTCACTATGTAGACCAGGCTGGCCTTGAACTCACAGAGATCCTGCCTCTGCCTCCTAAGTGCTGGGATTAAAGGCATGTGCCACCATGCCCAGCTATGATAATTTTTTAAATTAAAATGTAACAGTTCTGCTATCTAGCTCCTCAAGAGGCCTTGCTAGGTGATAGGTAGATCTCAGGTAAGACCTGCTGAAAGCAGGCTACTTCTATAGTGTGTCACAGGAAGGGCCCTTCTCCAAATAATTTGAAGTGAAACTACATCACCCCTTACCCCAGTACATGCATAAAGATGTCTATATGATAAGCAACACACACTTGTAATTAAAAAGCATAAGGTTTTATGACCTTAAAAAACATATTTTTCATCATTCAGGTTAAATTTTGCCTCTATGGTGATTTCTGCAGATTTGTTGAATTAGGGGATAGTCTTCAGTCATTAATACCTCAAAATGAACTAGTTTTGCCGATTGGTTCTTTTTTTTAAAATTTTTTATGTGTATGCGTGTATTGCCTGCATGTAGGTAAGTGCACCTGTGTTGTGCAATTTCCTGCAGAGGTCCGAAGAGGCTGTTGGATTGTTGGATCCCCTGGAACTGGAATTGCGGAGAGTTGTTAGCTGCCATGTGGGTGCTGGGATTCAAACCCGGGTCTTCTGCAAGAACAACCAGTGTTCTTAACCACTGAGCCATCTTCCAGCCCCCCAATTAGTTCTTTTTAAGTTTTAGCTGCTTTTGAAGCAACAGTGATCAGTTAGAGGGGTATGACAACTCTCAATTATATCTTTTGTTTTGAGGCAAGAAAACCTAGATAAGTTTAAAGTTCTAATTAATACTCCAAACTCAGATTGAAGGATATTTTCAAAACTGGCATCTTCAAAAATGTAGATGTCATGAAAGGTAAAGTTTAGAGGAGATAAAAGTGACAAGTAAATTCAGTATCTCTAAATCCTGGGAGTGAGAAGGGGAGAAAGGTTGCTATAACCGACTCAGTTAACTGGCAAATTTTGAATATGTACTATGTATTAGACAATAGTGTTATATCAGAACTAAATTTCTGAATTAGCTAATTTTTTAAGTGAATATCCTATTCTTAGGAAATAGATGTTAAGGCATTTGATGTGGAATGAGAACAATTTCAAAACTTGGAACTCAAATTATTCAGGTAAAATAGATGATAGAAGATAGATGATGATAGATAGATAGATAGATGATGATAGATAGAGAGATAGATAGATAGATAGATGATTAGATGATAGGCAAAATGTTTTTACAATTGATGTATCTGAGAGTAAAGAGCTTATGGAAATCCTTGCTACTCTCTGTGGTGTGACATCCTTTCAGAAAGATAATTAAAAAGTATTCTTATCCAGGCGTGGTAGCTCATGCCTTTAATCCCAGCACTCCTGAGGCAGAGGCAGGTGAGTTCAAGGCCAGCCCGGTCTACATAGTGAGTTCCAGCCAGCTGGGACTACAGGAGATCCTGTCTCAAAACAACAACAAAAATGTGTTTATTTATTTAGTATTATGTGTGTGGATATGTATTAGTGCAGGCTCCAAGATGAAGGTCAGAGGACAGCTTTCAGGTGTCAGTTCTCTTTCCACTGCGGTTAGGAAATAGATGTTAAGGCATTTGATGTGGAATGAGAACAATTTCAAAACTTGGAACTCAAATTATTCAGGTAAAATAGATGATAGAAGATAGATAGATGATGATAGATAGATAGATAGATGATGATAGATAGAGAGATAGATAGATAGATAGATGATAGGCAAAATGTTTTTACAATTGATGTATCTGAGAGTAAAGAGCTTATGGAAATCCTTGCTACTCTCTGTGGTGTGACATCCTTTCAGAAAGATAATTAAAAAGTATTCTTATCCAGGCGTGGTAGCTCATGCCTTTAATCCCAGCACTCCTGAGGCAGAGGCAGGTGAGTTCAAGGCCAGCCCGGTCTACATAGTGAGTTCCAGCCAGCTGGGACTACAGGGAAACCCTGTCTCAAAAAAGACCAATAAATAAATGCATAAATAAGAAAGAAAGGAAAGAAGGAAAAGAAAAAAATAAAGAGAAAGAAAGAAAAAAACATTCTTTATAAAAACAACACAATGGGGCTAGAGAAATGGCTCAGTGGTTAAGAACACTGAATGTTCTTGCAGAAGACCCAGGTTCGAATCCCAGCACCCACATGGCAGTTAACAACAGTCCATAACTCCAGTTCCAGGGGATCCGACAGCCTCTTGTGTCCTCCATGGGCATTGCATGACACAAGTGTACTTACATGCAGGCAATGCATGCATACACGTTAAAAAAATATTTTTAAAAAACACAAGCTGAAGCCGGTGTGGTGGCACATGCCTGTAGTCCCAGAACTTGGGAGGCAGAGGCAGGCAGATCTCTGTGAGTTCAAGGCCAGCCTGGTCTACATAGTGAGTTCCAGGACAGCTGGGGCTACAGGGAGACCCTGCTTCAAAAAGACAGAGGAAAAAAAAAAAACTAACAACAACAACAAAAAAAACAAAACAAAACAAAACAAAACAAAATACAAGCTGGGCATGGTGGTACACATCTTTAATCACAGCACTTGGGAGGCAGAGACAGGCAAATCTCTAGAACTACAGGGAGACCCTGTCTCAAAAAAAAAAAAAAAAAAAAAAAGAGGGGATGCTGGAGAGAGGGCTCAGCAGATAAGAGCTCTGGGTGCTTTTACAGAGGATTTGGGTTCAGTTCCTAGAACTAGAAGCTTAACCTCAGCATTGACTGTGGCTTCAAAGTGTCACAAATCTGTTTGTTAGTAACAGAGCAGTTGTAGTCCACACATTCTTCTTGTGGTTTGGATGTCCCTTGTTGACCCCTTGTTGCCCACAAAGCCCTGCTTCCTCCCTGCTGAGGTGGCAGTGCCCTTTGTGATGAAACCCTGTCAGTATAAGGCTGCAGCTGTTCCTAATTGCAAATGTTGCTGCATTTGGTGGGGAGCGTACAAGCAAGTGTGACTTCTGTGCAGGGGTGAGGATAGTGTCTCCTTTCTCCAGTCTGTGCTATCTTTTCCCTCCACCCCAAAGCAGCTCAGTTATGTTCCAAGGCTCCAAAATCTCAAGACATTTACCTCAGTACCTTTGTTTACTACCAACTACAGCGGTTCAAATGCAACGGAAGGGGCTGGTTGCTGCTGCTGGTGGTTATAGGCAATGTATTAGCTTCTTTTCCATTGTTGTGATAAAACACCATGATCAAAATTGACTTATGGAAGAGTTTATTTGGGCTTATGTTTCCAAAGGGGGAGTCCATAACAGCTGGGGAGGCATGGCAGCAGGCAGCAGAGCAGGAAGCTGAAAGTTACATCTTAATGGCAAACATGAAGTAGAGAGAGCAACCTGGAAGTGGGGTGAGGCTATGAACTCTCAAAGCTGGCCCACTGTAACATACTTACTTGGTAAGATCACACTAACTCTACCCCACCCTGAATAGCATCACCAACTGGGAACCAAGTGTTCAAATGCCTGATCCTATGGGGGAAATTTCGAATTCAAACCACCACAGGCAGGATGTACCATCTCATGCCTTCTACTTTTCCCTCTGAGGCCTATGCTTCCAGGCAAACTTTCCTTTCATCTACCTAAAAACTCCCCTCCCAAGATATAAGTGATCATCAAGTTCCACTTCAGCTAGTCTAGATGCACAGAAGTCTTATAACCACTTTGGGAGTCATTAAGAGTTTGACAGCGTGGGATGTGGGGTGGGATCTTATTTTTAACTTATCTTTTTTTTTTATTTAAATTTACTTATTTATTTATTTATTTATTTATTTATTTATTATTTTTGGTCTTTTTGAGACAGGGTCTCCCTGTAGATCCAACTGGCCTGGAACTCACTATGTAGACCAGGCTGGCCTTGAACTCACTGAGATCTGCCTGCTTCTGCCTCCTGAGTGCTGGCACTAAAGGCGTGCACCACCACGCCTGGCTTACTTTTATTTTTTTATATTTTATTTTTATTTTATGTATATGAATGTATTGCTTGAATGTATATAAGTGCACCTGTGTAGTGCAGAGTCCGTGGAGGTCAGAAGAGGACATGGGATCCCCTGGAATTGGAGTTATGAATGGTTGTTAATCACCATATGAATGTTGGGAATTGAAACTGGGTCCTCTGCAAGAACAGCCAGTGGTCTTAATCACTGGCTGAACCATCACTCCAGCCCCTATTATTTTTATCTTATGTGTATGAGTGTATTGCCTGCATGCCTTGTAAGTGCACCCATGTTGTGCAATGCTGGCAGAGGTCAGAAGCGGGCATTGAATTCCCCTGGAACCAGAGTTACAAACGGTTGTTAGCCACCATGTGGGTGCTGGGAACCGAACCTGGGTCCTCTGAACCTGAGTACTCTTAACTGCTGAGCTATCTCTCTAGCTCCTTTTAAGCTTATCTTTAAGGCATGGATACATGTACGATTGACTTTTATGGTTTTTAAAAATTGTGTGTGTGTGTGTGTGTGTGTGTGTGTGTGTGTCTGGATTGGCTAGTTCCTCCAATGGGCGGGGCCTGTCGCCGAGTGCGGACTATGAGGGTGTGGCTGGGAGCCATCTTGGAAGGGCAAGCGGGTGAGCCAGCAGAGAAGCCACAAGCCAATCCGTGGGCAACGCAGGGAGCAACAGCTGAAAGACAGAATGGACTGACTTTTATGAACCTGGGGCATCGCTGGCCCCAGAGGAGTGAGCGAATTACGGGCATGGCATGGTCTGATAAGGCAGGCTCTGAGGCTAGGTGGGTGGCTAGGCACTGGGTAACTCATTCCTTTGTAAGTTAATAAATACACATAAACTATATGGTTTGTCTGATGGCTCAGGAGACCCAGAGAGAATTTGGGCCACAGTGTTTGTGTGTGCATGCATGTGCGCACACGCACATGTAAGAAGTAGGTGTCAGATCCTCTGGAACTGGAGTTACAGACAGTGGTGAGTCATCCAACATGGGGTATTGGGAACCAAACTCAGGTCCTCAGCAAGAGCAGCAAATGCTTTTTTTTTTTTTCGGTCTTTTTGAGACAGGTCTCCATGTAGCCCCCGAGCTGGCCTGGAACTCTCTATGACCAGGCTGGCCTGGAACTCTAATATCCTCCCGCCTCTGCTTCCCAAGTGCTGGGATTAAAGGCGTGCACCACTATGCCTGGCAGTACATACTCTTAACTGCTGAGCCATCTCTCCAGCGCATTTGTGTGTTTAAAAATTTATTTTTATTTTATATGTATAAGTGTTTTGTCTAAATGTATGTAGGTATACCACATGCATGAAATACCCTTGGAGGCCAGAAGAGAGTGTCAGATCCCCTGGAACTGGAGTTACAGAATGTTGTTAGCCACCATGTGGGGAGGTGGGGGGGCATTAAAAGGGAAAAAACCCTGCTTATTTCAATGCTACCTCACATCATTTGGAAATCTTAAGAAGCTGTCAGCTTGCTAGGGTTTCCATAACCATCCCACTGCCTGGGTGGTTTCAACAATACATTTTATTCTTCATACTTCTAGAGGCTGAGGTCTAAAATCAAGGTGTCTGCTAGGTTGTTTCCTCTCTGCTTTGAAAATGGCTCTTCTCTTGCTGTCTCCTCACTGGCACACCTTGTTGTCCTCATGAGTGATGAAATTTCTTCTTGGTAAAAAGATAGCAGTCAGACTGAATTCAGTCAGATTGGATAGGGCTCATCCTAATGACTTTCTTTTTTAATTGAGATCAGGCCTCATATATCCCAGGATGACCTTGAACTTGCTATGTAGACAAAGACATGAACATGAACTCTGAATCCTTTCTCCACCTCCCAAGTGCTGGGCTTACAGGTATATACCACCATACCCAGTTTTTAGTCAGTGCTGGTAATCAAACTCAGAGCTTGGTACATGCTCAGCAAGTAGTCTATGAATTGAGATATATCTCTAGGTCTTATGGGGTATTTTTGTTTTGTTTTTGAAACAGGGGCTCCCTATGTAGCCCTGGCTGGCCTGTAACTATGTTGACCAGGTTGTCCTTGAACTCACAGAGTTCCACTGGCCTCTGCTAAAGGTGTGCATCACCATGCCCAGCTCATCTCCAGTTCTTAATTGCCTGTTTAGAGGCTCCATCTCCAAAAACAGTCATTGCAGGACTGAGAGGGCAAGGACTTCAACATCTGAATTTAGAGGAACATAATTCAGTAGTGGGAAGTACTACCCAGCTTTAGTAGCAGCAACTCCAGATTCTCCAAAAGAGCTGCATACTGTAGAGAGAGCTGCTGATTCTAAAGACACCTGAGGTACAATACTCAGCTACTTTAAAAAAAATGTTTTTATTTATTGTTACTCTGTGTGTGTGTGTGTGTGTGTGTGTGTGTGTGTTTGTAGAGGTGCATGTGCAGTGTGTGTGGGAAGGTCAACTTGACGGAGTCAGTTCTCTCCTAGCATGTGGGTCCTAGTGATAGAACTCAGGTCATCAGGCTTGACAGCAGGCCCTTACCTTCTGAGTCATCTCACTAGCCTCCTCAGTTGTTTTGATACACAAGAAAAAATTAGAATCATCACCTTTTCCAAGCACAGAGGACATGTATTTAGTTTTTATAATGAAATATAAATGTTTCCTGTTTACAGAGAGACAAATGGAACAAAGATGACTGATTCAAAAGGGTAGACATGACACAGCTGGGCATCGTGGCACACATCTTTAATCCAGTGCTCAGGAGGCAGAAGCAGGAGGATCTCTGTGAGTTCAAGTCCAGCCTGGTCTACACAGTGAGTTCCAGGCCAGCTGGGGCTACAGGGAGACCCTGTCTCAAAAAGACCAAAACCAAAAAAGAGTAGACACACTGAAACAATGTGCTCTTTGTACCTCATCACCTCCTATGTTTAGCACCACGTTATACATGATAGGGCTACAAGAAAGCTCTGGATTGAAAATAGCACAAACAGCCACCAACAGTGGAACTGGTCTTTTGTCCTACGTCAGAACAACAGAGAGAAATTTTCAAAGATGCACTGTGGCTCCATACAACATAACTGAATCTCACAGATTTCACATTGGGTGAAAGAAGCCATAATACACATAAGTAACTTTCACATATATGACCAAGATATAGCCAAACTAGTCCATAGCAACAGAGGTCAGAATAATAACAAACTTCGGAGGGCAATTGACTGAGAATGAGCAAGAGGAAACCTGCTAGGATTTGCATTTGGCTGGATCTGGATAGTAACTTCACAGATGCATACATCTGTAAAAATTATGTCATATGCTTAAGATGTATGTATTTTACTATATGTAAGCTAAATATCAACTGAATTTTTTTTTTTGGTATTTTTGACAAAGTATCTCCCTGTAGCCTCTGCTGGCATGGAGCTTGCTACATAGACCAGGCTGGCCTTGAACTCAAGAGATCTGCCTGCCTCTGCCTCCCAAGAGCTGGGATTAAAGGAGTGTACCACCATGCCCAGCTTCAACTGAAATTTTTAAATGCTACAAAATAAAGGAAATCAGTGTGCACACTAATCACAATGATAGCTTTTGGTAATCAAATAAACATTTGAGGGGCTGGAGAGATGGCTCAGTGGTTAAAAGCACTGGCTGCTCTTGCAAAAGCCCTGGGTTCAGTTCCCAGCACCCACATATGGCTAACAACCATCCATAATTCCAGTTCCAGGGGATCCAAAGCCCTCTTCTGGCCTCTACAGGCAAGTGCACTTACATACATGCAGGTAAGCACTCATACATAAAAAAATAATTAAAGTAAAATAAAATAAAACAATAAAATAAAATAATAAAATAAAATAAAAATTTGAGTATTCCATTGACAACAGTTAGCAAGGAT
>NW_008347125.1:2378152-2381244 GCF_000622305.1 Nannospalax galili
GAATTTCCCTTAATAATTTTTTTAGTATTTGCCTTCCCCAACTAGAGCAAATTTAAACTACAACATTTTGAACAGTTTTAAATTTAACCCTATACTTTGTACAGTTGACTAGTTGAGAACCGTATAAACAGATAAACACATTCTAAGTAGAAAATACCTCCCTTAGGGTACAGATGGATTGGACTGCAGCAGTTAAATGACTTGAACATAAGGGACCATCACAAACAAACAGTCTATCTAGAAGGTTCTTACATGGACAGGTCCTGGCCTCCACACTTCCTTCCCTCCAATACCTTTCCTCTCTGCCCTCCTTTCATACTCTGCTCCAAACATGCTGCCCCTCTCACTGTTCCTCCAACAATATGCCCCGATTCCCTTTGCCTTTGCCAAGGCCTGGCCCTTGCTAGTCTCCCTATGAAATGTCCTCCCCTAGATAGCTTGCCACATGGCTAACTTGCCACACTTTCTTTGTGGTGCTCATCAAGTGCCGCTTCCCTGGCCACCATACAAAGCCAGACTGACATAGGCTAACTTCTCTCCCTGTACCTGGCCTTATTTTTGCCTCGAACACCATTCACATTCAGGCATCTACAGTTTCCTTTGATCGTAAAGGTTTCTTTCTATTTTGTTCAGTCTTTTATCCTCAGGACTTAGAACAATGTCTGTACATAGTAAAAATGCAACCAATATTTGTTAAATGAATCCTGATAGAGTTGATATTCAACTCTGTTTGCTTCTACATCAATTTATACTCATTTCAAAATTTAAATGTCATATGTTCATGAGGCTGGAGAGATGGTTCAGTGGTTAAGAACACTGGCTGTTCTTGCAGAAGACCCATGTTTGGTTCCCAGCATCTACATGGAAGTTAACAAACATCTCTAATTCCATTTCTAGGAGACCCAGCACCCTCTTCTCTCCTCCATGGGCATTGCACAATATGTGTGCACTTATATACATGCAGGCAATGCACTCATACACATAAATAAAAATAAATTTTAAAAACACAAGATTTAAAATTCTTCACTCAGAAAAAAGAACTTCTGTTGACAGAAAGGGAAAGCACATAAATCCCTCCCAAATAAAAGTCAACCTCCTTTCAGCGATTTTTTTTTTTTTTTTTTTTTTTTTTTTTTTTTTTTTTTGTCTTTTTTGAGACAGGGTCTCCTTGTAGTCCCAGCTGTCCTGGAACTCACTATGTAGACCAGGCTGGCTTCAAACTCACAAAGATCTGCCTGCCTCTGCATCCCAAGTGCTGGGATTAAAGGTGTGAGCCACCATACCCAGCTTTCAGTGATTTTTAAAACAATACTTTCTGTGTTTCACAGCAGACAGTATCTCTACAGTTTGTTAGAGGACAAATTGGAATGGTAATCAGAGACAGAGCAGCCTCTATTTAATTACCACATGATATTACATTTTTAGACTTTTACTAACAGCATTTATTACTCAAAAGTCTGAGGATGTGGTTGTTTAAATGAGACTGCCCCCATAGGCTAAGTATTTCAACACTTGGCCCCAGCTGGGGGCCTGTTTGCAGACGTTTAGGAGGGGTAGCCTTACTGGAGTAAGCAGGTCACTGGGGGTAGATTTTGAGCGTTTATGGCCTTGCTCTACTTGCAGTCTCAGTGTCTCTCTCTCTCTCTCTCTCTCTCTCTCTCTCTCTCTCTCTCTCTCTCTCTCTCTCTCTCTCTCTCTCCTGTGAGTACTTGAAGATGTAAGAGCTCAGTTTTCTGCTCTAGCCACCTCTGCCCCATGCTTCCCCCACCATGATGAACTCATCCCTCTGACTGTATGGGTCTGTAAGCCAAATAAACGCTTCCTTCTATAAGTTGCCTTGGTGTTTTAGCACAGCAACAGAAAAGTAATACACAGTCCAAGGAACTTGGCATGGTGGTGCATGCCTTTAATTTTGGCACTCAGGAGGCAGAGGCAGGTGGATCTCTGTGAGTTTGAGGTTACCCTGGTCTACAAAGTGAGCTCCAGGCCAGGTGGGGCTACAGGAAGACTCTGTCTCAAAAACACCAAGAAAATAAAATTAAATAAAATAACTCAATATCTTTATAGTACCTGGGTACCAGGGGCACAGTGTTTGTTTTTAGTAATTTAACTTATTTTTAGCCTCTCTCTTTGTTGAATATTACCCTGTAGAGAGGAACAGGCGTTATCCTTAGTCTCAGCTACAAAAAACTGAAAGTCTTATCCAAGGATATTAGCTAAAAAGAGAAAGCTGAAATTAGCAAATTTTAAATGTTTTCCCATAAGAAAGAACTGCATAACTGTAAACTCGATAGCAGACTATCCCAGGCAATGGTCCATTGGCAAGGACAAAAGGTGTCTGTCATCATCCTGGATCTCAAAAATTCTCAGCAAAAACTTTGTCCTAGCTACCAAACAAAAAATGTTTTATTTCATATTTTTCTAATATTTTTCAGTTTGGTGTGCTAGGCATGCACCTATCTGCAGTCCAAACATATAAAGCATTTAATCTTTTTTTTTTTTGATTGATTTTGTTTTATGTGTATGAATGTATTGCCTGCATGTGTGTTAGGGCACCCGTGTCATGCAGTGCCCTCAGAGGACAGAAGAGGGCATTGGATCTGCTGAAACTGGAGTTATGGAAGGTTGTTAGCCACCATGTGGGTGCTGGGATTCGAACCTGGGTCTTCTACAAGAGCAACCAGTGCTCTTAACTGCTGAGCCACCTCTCTAGCCCAGCATTCAGTCTTGAATAAACCTGCTCAGACCTTTGTCACTTGTTCAAACATTTGTATTATCCCTTCTATTTTGGAAACATCAGCCATCTTAATCTTTATATATATTTTTCTACTAAAATATTTTCATTTTTATATCCTCTTACCATTACTTTTTTAAGTTTATTCTTTTTAAAAAAATTTTATTTTTTTAATATTTTATTATTTTTATTTTATGTGTATGAGTGTATGCCTGCATGTGTGTAAGTGCACCCGTGTCATGCAGTGCCCGTGGAAGTCAGAAGAGGGCATTGAATCCACTAGAACTGGAGTTAGGGACAGTTGTTAGCTGCCATGTGGGTGCTGGGAATCAAATCCGGGTCCTCTGCAAGAGCAGTC
>NW_008347125.1:2381456-2386725 GCF_000622305.1 Nannospalax galili
CAGGCTGGCCTTGAACTCACAGAGATCGCCTGCCTCTGCCTCCCAAGTGCTGGGATTAAAGGCGTGCACCACCACGCCCAGCAGAAAAACTCATTTTTAATGCAAATAACAGATGTCTGCACATGCATCTCTAATCTCTGGATATCTGATTATTACTAGTCACAGTTGGTTACTTTCTGGGATCCTTGGCACCTGAGCATGGATATAAAGTCATCAGGTAGGTTTCAATGGTATGTTTTTCATATCTATTAATTAACATGAAGCAAATTTTTATGGCTCTTCCTCAAATATAACTCATGTTTTAATTTATTGATTTCTTTGTGTATTTCATACAGAACATCCCAAACAATCTTATTCATCTTTATACCTGCATCCCAAATGTCACCATCCCATAGCCTCCCCTGCCACCATTGGAGCCCATATACTCTGTCATCCCTGTTACTGTCCACTGTGTTGTCATTGCCCCCAGATGTTCCCCAGTGCAAGTCCATACGCTGAATCTAGTCAGCCTATCTAGAGTTCCTTGTTTTAGGAAGATCAGCTCTTCCTCATCTAGCAGCAATCAGTTGCCAACATTCCTTTAGATAAGATTGGGGTCTGCTGTTCATTTTCCTAGTTCTATGCTGGATTACTGAGAGTCTCTTGGGCCAGCCTGGTCAACAACTCAAAGGAACGTATCTCCTGTCTGGCATTTTTTCTTGTTATGTAGCCTTTAGCTATACATATGGACTCTTAAAGAAATATACTAATCACTTTGATTCTTTGGTTATACTTTCCTTTTGGGTGTTTAAGACCATACAGTTGGCCCAAATAAACCAATTAATTTTTTTTTACTCTTAAGGTCATTTGAGGACACAGTCCTCAGGGGTCACATGGGCTAGGGAGGAGCCCCTGGCTCCTTTCTTTTACCCATTCCATCTATGTGAAGATAAGTCAAAGGTCCTGCTCAACTGTCTTGGAAGCATGGAGGAAATGTTTTATTTGTGTTGACCCTCCTCTTTGTAGACTGGACACTGGTTCAAGTCCACCTGGTGGGGTCTCCATGGACTGCTTGATCAAGAGGACAGATGACTACCACAGTTACTGGACATTTTGAGAGATGCTCCATAGTCCCCAGAACTTAGTCAACCTTGGCAGGTAAGGAGCAAAAACTGTCCTTTAAGTCCCTCTGACCAGATTAGTATAGGCCTCAAACATCTGTTAAACATCCAAGAAGGTTAGTTCCACCAGTCTAGTATTTTTAATTACCATGTGCTATGTAGATAAAGCTTGGGCAAAAACTAAACATTCTCAGATAAACTTTAATGAGACATATATTTTATTCCTTGAACTAGCTGTATGCATAATTTGTCAGTAGGTTATTGGACTAATATGGTTCCCTCTGATTTTTTAAAACTAGCTAGGCATTATTTCTCTCTCTCACTGTCTAACGCTTCCACCATGGTTTCCCCATTTAAAGTGCCCCCATTTTTCCCATTTCTCTCATAATAATACCCTTCTCCTATGGTCCCACCTCTCCTGAGCTCCTTCTTTCCCATTATCCCCAAGGTTCCTTGTATAACCCTCCCCCCAATTAAAATAACCCCATTTTTATCCACAGCCACCTTAGTAACACCTGTTTCCTACTGTCCTTCTCTCTCAGGTTCTTTCTTTTCCTGGTTCCTTTCCATTATCCTGGCTCCTGTAGTTATGTCTGGATACATACTCACTTATAAGAATTTGGTGCTAGGATCTACATTTGAGGGAGAACATACATAATTTGTTTTTCTGAGTCTATGTTACTTCACTTAGTATAACAGTTTCTAGTTCCATCCATTTACCTGCAAATTTCATACTTTCATCTTCCTTTACTGCTGAGAACTCCATTGTACAAATGAACCACATTTTCATTAACCACTTGTCAGTTGAAGGACACTTAGGTTGCTTCCATTGCTTAGCTTAGGCCAAACAAAACTTATTTTTTATTTTACAGGAGCCCACAGTAGAGAGACTTTGGATTTTTTTTTTTTAAGATATTGAACTTTTAAAACATTGACATTTTGCCAGGCATAGTGGCACATGCCTGTAGTTCCAGCACTGGGGAGGCAGAGGCAGGGGGGGCTCTGTGGGGTCAAGGCCAGCCTGGGCTTCATAATGAGGTTTTTGGCAACTGGGGGTGACGGGGGACGCCGGCTTCAAGAGGCAAAAAAAAAAAAAAAACCTGAAATTTTTTACAGATTGTGAGACATGGGGCTGGAGAGATGGCTCAGTGGCTAAGAGCACTGGTTGCTCTTCCAGAAGACCTTGGTTTAGTTCTCAGCATTATGAATGAAAAAGTTCCAAGAAAATTCTGCATCTTGGACTGAATTTCCTGAAAGGCTGACCAACTGATGAGCACTCTGGAGATTGCGGAGAGACTGCAGATCCAGAGCACAATTATCACTGATCTCAGGCTACCTTTACCTTCTAAATAGTCATTTCTTTGCCCATCTCTGTTTCTGACTTAACATCCCATGGCTAACAGATTAAAAACCTTTTGGAATGTATTAACTTAGCAGACCACCAGGTCCCACCTTTTGATTCTCATCAAAAAGATAAGAATGTCATCAGATAGCATCTGAGACCTATAGTAGAACCCCCCCCACCCCCGCTTTGCTATGACTACTGAATGTATCCACCAATGTATTTGAAAAGTGTCTTGACTTTCAAACTCTGTTTGTAACTTTGTTCTGTTACTACAAAAACATAATATAACTGTTACCAAGCCGGAACATGGAATTTGGTCATAGTCACTCATATTTGGCTCCAGAATAAACTATCTCTCATCCCCTTTGAGGTAAAAGTTATGCTTTTGTGTTGACAGTACCCACATGTCATTAACCCCATTTCCAGGGAATCCAACTCTTCTGGCCTCCATGGGTACCATGTTATGCACATGGTGCACTCACATACATGCAAGCAAAACTTTCCTACACATAAAATTAAATTTTTGGAAAAAAGAGAGAGACTTTAAAAGTTGTACTGTGTTTTATATTATGATATTAACATAAGATCTTGGAACAGGCAAGAAAGGAAAGGTTATGGTTTAAAGAGATGTGTCTGTGTGTCAAGTTGACATGGGCTGGATTGTGCTGGTTAGTTTTTGTCAACTTGACACAAACCTAGACATACCTGGAAAGAGAATCTTGAGGAACTTCTTCCATCAGTTTAGCCTATGGTAATGCCTATGGAGCATTTTCTTGATTGCTAATTGATGTAGGAGGGTCTACCTACTGCAGGCAGTACCATCCCTAGGGAGGCAGGCCTGGGCTGAATAAGAAAGTTAGCTGAGCAAGCAGGTAAGCAGCATTCTTCTGAGATCTCTACTTCAGTTCCTACCTCCAGTTTCTTGCCTTGGCCTCCATCAATGAAAGACTGTAACCTGTAAGCCAAATAAATCCTTTCCTCCCCAAGTTGGTTTTGGTCAGTGTTTTACCATGGCAACAGAAGGCAAACTAGGACAGTGATTTTTTTTTTTTTTTTTTGCCCTCAGATCAATATTTTGAGAGGTGTATGCAGGATTTACATTTAGATGTCCCATCTATTACAGTGTTCCCTGGCCATCTCTGTGGTTCAGATGATGAATCACACCTTATCACCCTGTGCCTTAAAAAAAAGAAGAAACAGCTTGGAGAGGTGGCTCAGTGGTCAAGATGCTGTTGCAGAGGACCTGAGTTTGGTTCCCACCACCCAGTTTGGGTGGCTCACAATTGCCTGTAACTTCAGCTCCGAGAGGAATCTGATGTTTCTGTAAGGGACTAAATCTCTAACAAACAAAGTCACTGAAGTAATAGAGATGGCATACTTCTGTCTTCTTGGTGTCTGCCAGGAGCGTTCCAACAAGGCCCTTTCAACTGACGTGCTTAGAGTCACACAGCCTTGGATATAGCTCAGCTTGAAGATGTGACCTAACAGCCTTCTCTTTGTTTAAGTTTAGTCAATCCAAAATTAGAGGAGGGGAAACCACTAAAACCTTCAAAACCAGATCTTTTCCCAGGGACAATGGATTGTTGGTTTCCAGGTCCCCTCTCCACTTGTGGAGGGCTTCATCTTTCTATATGAATGTGCGCACATATGTGTGATTCTTTGTGTATGGATGTGATCCTTTATCATTCAATAAAAGTCTGACTGTTGCTATCTGCTGGGGTGATATTTTTCCTGCCTTTTAATTCTTTAATTTTCTGGGAAAATTAACCCAACAATACCCCTAGACTGATAACGATGCCAACTGCAACACTTCTGGCTTCCAAGGGCACCCATACTCACATGTACATACCCCAACACAGGCACACCCATATACACATATAATTGAAAGAAATCTAAAAAATAGAAAAAGCTTGGCATGGACGTGCACACCTTTAATCAGCATTCTGGAGGCAGAGGGAGGAGGATTTGTAAGATCTAGGCCAACCTGGTCTACACTGTGATTTCCAGGCTGGGGCTACAGGGAGACCCTGACACAAAAAGACCAAAAAATTAAAAAATAAAAACAATTTTTGGATGCATGGATAAAAAGGAACAGATACTAGATCTCATATAAAATTCATCACAGGTTTTGCCATTTTCCCCCTGGGTATGGATATGGCTCACAGTGTGACAGGGTTTTACTGCCACCTCCTGGAATATGGCTTGGCAGCGCCATGCAGTCAGGGACAGAGTCAACTGCAGCAACTCCAAAGCTCAGCTCTGTCCATGACTCTCCTTAAGCAAGTCCTGCCCAGTAGCACTGACATCCTCCCTCCACCTAGTAGTGTTTCTTTCTCATTGTTTATTTCCCACAACCAGCAGAGGAATCAGGCTCCACTCTCCCATACTTACAAGACAGGTGTAACCCAAAATACATTTTTCTGACTAGGATATCTCAACATCTCAATACCAATTTTTGATCCACATTTTAATATATTCATGTAATTCATATATATATGTATGTGTGTGTGTGTGCGTGTGTGTGTGTGTGTGTGCTGGATAGCTTTAGTGTCAACTAACACACCTGGGTTGAGAGAGCCTCAACTGGAGAATTGCCTCCATTGGACTGGACTGTGGCCATGTCTGTGGGGCATTTTCTTGATTGTTGAGTGATGTGGGCGGGCCCAGCCCACTGTGGGCAGTGCCACCCCTGGGCAGGTGGGCCTGTGTTGCATAAGAAAGAAGGCTGAGCAGGGACAAGGGAGCAAGCCAGTAAGCAGCATTCCTCCATGGCCTGTGCTCCAGCTCCTGCCTCCAGGTTCCTGCCCTGAGTTCCTACCTTGGG
>NW_008347125.1:2386856-2392809 GCF_000622305.1 Nannospalax galili
AACATCTACAAAGAAAAATCTCCAATATATAGGCCCAAATCTGATTTGATTATTTTTTTAAAGATCTTTCATATCTTTTATTCACAAGAGGAATTCAAACAGACAATAAATATATAAAAAGATAGCCTGCTATGATAGCACACACCTTTAATTCCAACACTCTGGAAGCAGACACAGGTGGATCTCTGTTCCAGGCCAGTCAAGTCTGTATAGCAAGCTCCAGGCTAGCCAGGATTGCACAATGAGAACCTGTCTCAAAAAAAACAGCAATAACCAAGAAAATGTATATCAAAACAAGATGATTTTCAGACCTCAGACTAGCCAAAATGAAAACTAATAGTGCCTAATATAAGAAAAACTTTTTTTGGAGACAGGTTCTCCCTGTAACCCCAGCTGGCCTGGAACTTGCTATGTAGACAAGGTGGACCTTGATCTTACAGAGATCCACCTCTGCCTCCCAAGTACTGGGACTAAAGGTGTGTGCATAGAGCCTACAAAATATTTTTTTTTCACATAGTGTGGGTAAGACTATAACTTAGTAGTCTTTTAGGACAATTTGATAGTATCCATCAAAATCAAGATGAAAAAAGCATGTCACACCACATCTGGATTAAAGGCATGCACTACCATGCCTAACCCTTTTTTTTTTTTTAAATTTTTATTTTATGTGTATAAGTGTTTTGTCTGCATGTATGTAAGTGTAGTACATGCCTTGCAGCACCCTCAGAGACCAGAGGAGGGCATAGAATCCCCTGGAACTGGAGTTACAATAGGCTATGTGCTACCATGTGGGTACTGGGAACCCAAACCAGGTCTTCAACAGGAGCACTAAGTGCTCTTAACCAGTGAGCCATCTCTCTATCCTTTTTCTTAATGATTAAGGAAACTTAACCACACAAGGGATTCTCTATCAGTAGAACCAGGTTCTAAGCCTGGGTCTGTCATATTTTGGCAGATAGTCTTTACAAAAATGTTGGTTTGTCACAATACTGCTTATATCAACAGTGGTACAAGAAAAGTTAACTTTTCACCACTATATCCAAAATTTCAAAGAGAGAGAGAGAAAGAGAGAGGATTAACAGATTATTTCAATTTCATTTATTAACACCAGAGTGGTAAATACCATTTGTGATATTTTTTTAAATAAAGGTTTTTCTTCTTTAAAAAAATTTTTTTTTACTTTATGTGTATTTTGTCTGCATGCATGTAAGTGCACCACACATGCAAGTGACTATGGAGGCCAGAAGAAGATGTTGGATTCCCTGAAACTGGAGTTAAGGACAGTTATTAATTTCCATGTGGGTGCTGAGAACTGAACCTGGGTCCTCTGGAAGTGCAGTAAGTGCTCCTAACTGCTGAGCCACCTCTCCAGCCCCTATTTATAATCTCTTAATTAAATAAATCTAAATTAAAAACATCTATAGAGCTCAGTAAGGCAATATTTATTAATTTTAAAACATAGGCAGGCACATCAAACCCATTTTTCCCCACTAGTACATATACATATTTCACATTAGTATGTGACTAAAATATATCCTTGTATGGAGAGACTAAAGACTCACAAATTGAAAAAGGTATTATTTTGGTTTAGTACCCACCTATAGACTTCTGAACAATCTTTAGTTCTATTAATTTCACCATCAAATATTAATGTGGACTTAAAAAGAAAAAATTCTAAAGTTTATAAGGTATCTTAATAGGCAAAAGACACTAAACTCCATATATAAATTATAAGGTAACTGATCCTAGACTCTCAGACATTAGGCTAATATTTTCACATTGACCTTTACATGAAAATATTAAAATGAGCTGGGTACCACTTAGTTTTAAGTACAATCTGTTCATGTGTTAAGTCTGTTGGCAATATTTTTCAAAGTAAAAAAAATAATAAAATTTTAGTAGAAAGCCTATTACTGCTGATAAAGTAAATTTTATCTGCCTATTAGCTTTACTAATATAGTTAAACCCTTGGTCGGAGGTTAAAAATACAACTTTTAAATAAAAATCACTTTTTAATTTAACCACTACTGACAGATTTTTATGTTAGAACCCTTCATTTCGCCTTCTCCTGAAGGTCTACTCTTTTAAGGTCCCAAGTATCCAAGGTCAGAATTTCATTTTTAGGCTCCTCAGAGTTATGAAGAATTCTTGTTAAACTGTTATGCTAAGTTCTTGCCAATGGCTTTTGGAAGAAACACTAATAACTGGTCAATACCAACACTATAAATTCTGGTCCCCTAACGATGATCAAATAATAAATGTAGAGGAGGCTGGAAACCAGAAAGCAAGAACCTGGAGCCAAACTTGTCTAATCCTCCCACCTATGGAGTTGTGAACCTGTGCATCAGAAAGCACGTGTAGAAGTTAGGCAAATGATTTTGAACCTTGGTGAGAAGCTTTGGGGAAGGCCTAAGGAACTGAGGTAACAAGGAAGCAGGAAGGAACAACTCTGAGTTCTGTCCATTATCACCCTCAAACCACCAGTGGACAAAAGTAGAGTCTGTAACAGACACTTCCTCCACAAAACCTCTTCAGTTGGGCGACTCAAGAGCAACTGGCCCAGAGAAGTGTAGGCAGCTGGATTACTAGGTACCACTGCTTTCCATCTCTTCTTTTTTATATATACCTCCTTTCTCAATGAGCAGCACAGGTTTTTTTTTTTTGGTCTTTTTGAGACAAGGTCTCCCTGTAGCCCCAGCTGTCCTGGAACTCACTATGTAGACCAGGCTGGCCTTGGACTCACAGGGATCTGCCTGCCTCTGCCTCCCAAGTGCTAGGATTAAAGGCGTGTGCCGCCACGCCTGGCGATGAAGCGCAGTTTTTAATTCCAAAGTATACTTACAAGCGTGGGCTTTTTCCAATGATGTTCTTTCACACAGGAACATTAGCACCAGAATCTATTACTAGAGGGCTACCTAACACCAGAGTCATTAGAAACAAACAAATTCTCTGTCAGATTGACAAGATTCTTAGAAGATCAGCAGAGACCAGATTCCCCTAACACACTGACTAAATATGAATAATGACTGGAAACAAAGATATACATCTATTATAGGGCAGCAGTGCATATCACCCAAATGCCTAGAAACAAGCTTTTTAAATGTGCTCCTATAGTTAAGGTAAAGGAAACATTTTTCTCTTACAGATCCTAGTTTTTTTTCATTTTCTTCAATTGTAAATATTTATATAGATAACACACAAAGCTCAATGCATAAATAACATGACTTTTTATAACAATTCTCTCCTCTTTTACTTTTAATATCAGATAACCTTAAATACACAATCTACTAATATCAAATGCATATGCATGTAACAAGAGCCATATCACTATCCTTTCATTGACATATCTTGAAATAACATCAATAGATTGGAAAGGTGAAGGGACAAGAGTCGGGGGAGCACTTGTTTAATCTTCCTTTGAAATATTTTCGAAGTCTGTCTTTCCTTCTTCTGCAAAGCCTTTCTTAGAAGATGTAGGTCGTTCAGAAGGAAATGGTTAAAGCCACAGATCTCTTCTAGTGCTCTTGTTGCAAGATGGCATCATCTCAAGTACTAGAGCACCATCTAAAAGCACAGTATATACCACCAAACACTTTACAGAAGGTTTTTCTGGAAACTGACCTTTATGTCATTTGCTTTCTCACACTGTATATGTTGGTTAATACTGGGGGCGGGGCGGGTACTGTGGAGTTTAAGACATTTTTAGAGATTTTAAAGACAATCTTTAGAATAACTGCCAACCTAAACAATCTTGTATAGCATAGTCTCTCATTTTCTGCAAATGCTGACTGATTCTGATGAAACTGATCTGTAGGGCCTGCAGTTTAAACAGTGTATATGAACTGATTGCTCATAGCTCACTTGAAGAAACTCAACTGACTGTATACTGCAAAAGGCCTCTGCTGGGGCCTTGGGGGGAGCTTGTGTAAAGGAGGGTTTAAAATTTAAGCTTTGTTTACTTAACAGTAAATTTTTTTTCACAAAATTAAGCTTTATTTATGATTGGAATCATTCAACAAAAGCAAAAGCAAATGAGCCTGAAAAAGGAACTAAACTGTTGTCAAATAGAATGTCCTCAGAACATTCGAGACCTCAGTAGCTAAGCTGCCTCTGGACCTGACTGGCATGACAACAGCAGCTCAACATACACAGCAGTTGCACTAACAGCAGCACAAATTTTCCCCCTAAATCTTTCCCAAAATAAAGCAAGAAAACAAGGGGAGGATGTAGACTCTGCCAAGTAAGTGTATTTAAATACTGCATGGAAGTGTTAACAGCCTGAACCTTTTCCCTCATTTTTGATAGTTGCAGATTGATGCAGTAACTGTCATTTAGCAAATGCAGAATGCATGACAAAGAAATTGGGTGGTCATAAAAATCCAAACAGGAATGATACTGATGAATGTTCTTGGTATATCTTCAAGGACTTCTCTCATGACTATTCTTTGTCTAAGGATAGCTCCAACATTACCAAGCACCTGAAGCAAAGGTAAAGCAGCTAGCAATGTTCCAAATATTCAGTCACTCTAGAGATAGATTTCTGGCCTGTTGTTCCAACAGCACAAGTAAGATTCATGAAGGTTAGGAACTTTTTAAGCATCTCTGTCATTATAGAGTAGTCTCCTTCTGGCAGATATTCCAGCACAGTAGTTACATTGATTGGACTCTCCTGGCAGAGACACCCAAGCAGTAGAGCTGTGTGGGAGGCCACAGTAAATTTATTTTTAATGTCATAGATGTTCAAAATGTATTATGGAGGTTAACAGATTAATTCCAATGACACAGCCATAAGAACATGGTGTTTTAGTCACCATCATATTTTAAATAGTGAATGACATATCAAATAATGAATAATGTACTGAAGGTCACAAAGCAGATTATTATTCAAAACTGTGTGATTTGGGGGGAAAGCTGGGACACTAAAATGTTTGTACTTAAAAAGCAAGGCAAGCTAGGCGTGGAGGCGGGTGGATCTTTGTGAGTTCGAGGCCAGCGTGGTCTACATAGTGAGTTCCAGGACAGCTGGGGCTAGGGAGACCCTGTCTCTAAAAGACAAAAGTCGAAAAGACAAAAAAAAAAAAAAAAAAAAATTAGTATAATGTGGATTCTGCTTTATTGGGAAAGAAATTGCAAGATAATCATTGAATCAATCTTGCTTTACAAGTCCACAGGGCAAAAGACCAATAAGGGTGATAAGCATGCCTTCTTCTTGAGTTCTGGCCACCTTGCATTCTTATTACCATACCCAATAAAATGCAGACTAGCCTAAGAACAAGGAATGTAAGCTCAACGGAAAGGATTCATCCCACAGGCAAATGCTCCCTCTGCTTTTCTAAGTATTACATTCCTCTTCTTTGCCAGTACTCATGAAATCACTAGAGAATTTTTTTAGCTAAAAAAATTCCTCAGACCACCGGCTAACTCTCCTAGCCTGCACTACTATCCTCAGGCCTCTTGGGGTAAGTATATAGCGCAGCTCTCCGCACGGGACTCCCTAAGCCTCATTCACCCTTCCATTCCCCGCCCCCCGCCCACCGTTCTATACTCCTAGTTTGGACCCTGCGCCATTCCTACTCTCGGGGCCCCATCACTAGATATTTTTTTTAGCTAAAAAAATTCCTCAGACCACCGGCTAACTCTCCTAGCCTGCACTACTATCCTCAGGCCTCTTGGGGTAAGTATATAGCGCAGCTCTCCGCACGGGACTCCCTAAGCCTCATTCACCCTTCCATTCCCCGCCCCCCGCCCACCGTTCTATACTCCTAGTTTGGACCCTGCGCCATTCCTACTCTCGGGGCCCCAGACACCTGGGGAACCAATACTGCTTCCTGACCCTTCTCACCCAGAGCAACTAAGTCCTTTTCTTGGGCTCCAGGACCACCGCTTCTGGTCCTGGCCCTGCCCTCATCTCCCTCTACTTCCCTGGTCCTGCAACACCTGCCAGCCTCTTTCT
>NW_008347125.1:2398552-2406086 GCF_000622305.1 Nannospalax galili
GTGGGCGACTGTGACCAGTGATAGTCATGCATATAGAGATTAGAAATGCATGTGAAAACGTCTCAATGTCAGTTTCTTTGGAATGAATTCTTCTGTATGAAAAAAAAAAAAATTGTGCTGTAAAGTATTCCTTGAGAAATGTTTATAATTCTATGAGAATGTAAATAGTTTCACAGTAATTGTTTTCCAGTTAGAATATTCTAACTTAATTGCAGCACAGTCTCTTTAATTTCTTGTTCATTAATTTTTAACTAACTTCATAAAAGAATAAGAATAAAAAAAATATGATTTATTTAAAAAAAATTTCTTCAGTTAGCCACAAAAATATTTGTCATGGAAAGCTTGAAGTATGAGAAATCAGACCTACCTTGTTCAGAATTAAAATGATTCTCAATGCTGGTGTTCCATCCGAGGAAAATCACTTTCTGAATCATCTGAAAGGGGTGATCCTGATTCCTATAAATAATCAAGCATTATGGGTGTTCAGTGATTACAAAAATCCCACTCCCCAAGAATTCTTATTCTGTATGCTCAGATATCAGATGCTTAGGATTAACTATCATAGCTTAAACTGCTTGTATGGAAAAAGATGAAGAGGACACTACTCATAAGTTTATGCATATTTTATTAGTTTCTTATAGTCTGGGCTGGCCTGGAGCATGCTCTATAGCCAAGGATAACCTTGAACTCCTGATCCTTCTGCTTTCCACTCCCAGGTTCTGGGATTACAAGCATGCACCACCACACCGGGCACTAGAGAGACTGAGGTGAGAGGATTCTGAGTTCAAGGCCAGTATAAGCTACCTGACTTAAAAACATAAAAACAAATAAACAATAACAACAAAACACAAACAAAAACAGGAGACACTTCTGTTCTGGCATAGTCCACTACAACCAATTTCTCTAACTTATCCAAAAACAAAAAACCAAAATCTGTTGGAACCATAATATTAGGACCTCAAAACAGTCATTATAACTATTACATAAAGTAAAGAAAAACAAAATAAATGAGAAGAAATTCTTAGCACAGACATAGAAGCTATAAGCCAAAGAGCCCAGGGGCTAGAGAGATGGCTCAACAGTTAAGAGCACTGACTGTTTTTGAAGAAGGCCCAGGTTCAAATCCCAGCACCCACATGGCAGCTAACAATCATCCATATCTCCAGTTCCAGGGAATCCAACGCCCTCTTCTGTTATCTGCAGGCACTGCATGACACAGGTATACTAACACACATGTAGGCATAACACTCATACACATAAAATAAAAATAAATCAAAAAAAGCCCAATGGATATTTTAGGACCATATCTGAAATTTAAAAATCTAATTATATGGGCTTAATAACAGAATGAAGCACTGAGGAGATAGCTCAGTGGGTAAAGCTCTTGCAAATAAGGATCTGAGTTTAATCACTGGATTAAAATGCTAGGCTTGACCAGGTGTAGTGGTGTACACCTTTAGTCCCAGGGCTCTGGAGGCAGAGACAAGAGGATCTCAGGGAGACTGAGTCCAGCCTGGTATACACAGTGAGTTCAAGGCCAGCTGGGATTATAGGGAGACCCTGTCTAAAACAAACAAACAAACAAACAAACAAACAAAAAAAGCCTGGCTTTGTAGCATGTGCTTATGATCCCAGCATTGGTGAGGCAGAGACAGGTAGATAGCTGAGACTCTCTGGACAGCTAGCCCAGCCTGATCAGTGAGTTCCAAGCCAGTGAAAGAGTCTGTCTCAAAAATCAAGATGGACAGATCCTGAGACACAATACCTGAGGTTATCTTCTGGTCTCTGCACACACCACACACACATGAACATGCTCACACGCTCATATACACATATACACATACTCATACAAAATAGCACAATAGAGATAAAATGTCAGAGAAGGAATGAGCACAGGTCAATAGAAACTGTACAATCTGAAGAATAGCAAGAAAAGTTTGGAAAAAGTAGGTCTCAAGAAATTGAGAAAATATCACAAAGTCTTAAATATTTATCACTAGAATTTCAGAAGGAAGGTTGGGGTGTGGCTCACTGGTCTCTGCTTTCAATCCTCAGAAAAACAATTTTAATGAATCTTAGAAGGAAAGGAGAAAGATATTGTATCAAAAAAATTATAAATAAATAATGACCCAACTCCCCATATTTGACAAAAAATACAAGTTTACAGATTCAAGCAGCTTTTCAACCTCATATAGGATAAGTTCAGAACTGTGCCTTTCATATTCAAGCTGGTGAAAACAAAACAACACACAAAAAAGATTAAATCTTAAAACAACTAGAGAAAACAAAACATTATGTACAAGGGAAACAACAATTCAAATGCCCAAGATTTCTCACTAGAAATCCTAACAATCAAGAGAGGAATATGTGCTGAAGGAGGAAAATAAATAAATAATAATAAAATTTAAAAAACAGCCAGTATCTGTATTTAGCAAGAGTACATTTCAAGAATTACAGTAAAATAAAGTTATTCTCAAATGAAGGAAAACTACAAGAATGTGAAAGCTCCAGACTTGCTCCCCAAGGAGCTGCTGGTAGCTCCTTCAGCGCAGACTGTAGGAAAGCTGAGACCTAAGAAAGGGAGAACCACATGAGCAGTAAAGAGCTAGGTAAAAAAAGACTTTCCTCTGACAAATTGTTGAAAATATTTATGACTTTAAAGCAAAAAGCAGGAAGTAATGGGGGGGTTTCAGTGTATTCAAACATAATAAATGTGATAGTTCTAACATAAAGTTCAGATTTAAGGGGAGGGAATATCTTTACAAAGTTTCTATGTTTTATATTAAATGGTAAGATTGTGTGTGAAAGATCAGGTGATCTCATCCTAAAATAAAAACAGAAATATATCATAAAAATTAAAATATTCAAAACCAAGCCAGGCACAGTGGCGCATGCCTTTAATCCCAGCACTCAGGAGGCAGAGGCAGGCGGATCTCTGTGAGTTCAAGGCCAGCCTGGTCTACATAGTGAGTTCCAGGACAGCTGGGGCTACAGGGAGACCCTGTCTCAAAAAGACAAAAAAAAAATAAAATAAAACAAAATAAATAAATAAATAAAGCAATTCCAGAGTTTTACTCTCTTAAAATTAGATTCTAACTTTGAGCTTAACATGGTGAAATACCACAAACTGGCAAAAAAATCTATTTTTATATAAAGGCCACAGCTAGGCCACACACACACACACACACACACACACACACACACACACACACATTTTCAAAAAGATTTTATTTGCTTATTTATTTTTATGTGTGTTTGCATGTATGGAAGTGCATCAGGTGAGTGCACAGTCCCTGAGGAACCCATAAGAGGGCATCAGATCCCTAGGAACTGAAATTAGGGATAGGTGTTAACTGCCATATGGGTGCTAGGAACTGAACCCAGGTCCTCTACGAGAACAGTCAGTGTTCTTTTTGGTCTTATTAAGACAGGGTCTCCCTGTAGCCCCAGCTGGCCTGGAATGTAGACCACCAAGCTGGCCTCAAACTCACAGAGATCTGCCTTGTCACGCCACCTCCAGTGGAGCCCGCGTGAGGAACTCTCCGTGGGTCGAGGCTGAGAAAACTTCAAAGGAAGAATGCTTCCTGGAGAATGGCTCTTTAAAAAAGCATGCTGTGTCCTTGGCTGTTCTGCTTTAGTTCTTGTCTTCATTGCTGTCTTTATTCCTGTTCTTTCCTCATAGAGGAACTGCTTTGTACCTACTCAGGTCATTAGGCCCACCTCTATTGTGTCATTCCTTGAAATGGTTTGTAACGCCACCTCCAGTGGAGCCCACGTGAGGAACTCTCTGTGGGTCGAGGCTGAGAAAATGTCAAAGGAAGAATGCTTCCTGGAGAAGTTGGAAAATTCTAGATAAGTTACAGCAAGAATTATTAGTATATAATCCCCCTGCTTCAGTCCCTAGAGTTGACTCAAGGAAATTTAAAAAATACTAAAAGAAAATTACTGTCTACAGTTAAGACAGACTTAGAAATTGCCTTCGAGTTAGGGAGAGGTAGGCTATGGCATCCCCTTAAGGGAAAGGAGAGCATATTCAGAATCCCCAAGCCCATTAATGAACCACTTCCTCATACAAGAGTTTATAGAGAAAATAATAAATGGGTAAATATTCAAGAAAGAAAAGTTTCATGGTATTCATTATAGTTTATGGATAGGTTAGCTAGATCCAGACTAATTTGGTGTCTTTACTACTAGTCAGCATAGCAAAGTATACTTAAATAATTACAGACAATATAAAAAACATGGAAAAAATATAAATTACTGACCTAGTCATTGGTCTCGGCCACTGAAACCTCAAAAGTAAAATAAAATTGAGAAAACGGAACCATAAAATTACCAACCATGAAATTTATAAGTAGCTGATGTTGCCAAACCACTAAGGGAAAAGGACAAATAGTCTAAGCACCTGATTAATTAGATAAGAACACTGTACACTGTACTGTATTGTTTTGATTTTGAATTGTATTTCTAAGAAAATGATTAACCATGAAATCAACCTGATGCTTGCACAATCTTCAAATCATCAACCATCTCTTGTGTTGTTTCTGTTTGTCACTCACCAAATCCTTGCCCACTCTCCGATTCCCTGTTCCCGTCGGACTGAGTGCTCCGGTCTGGGCTGGTCCGTCGCACTGCCTGTCTCTGCCTCCCAAGTGGTGGGACCAAAGGTGTTCACCACTACACCTGGCTCAGTCAGAGTTCTTTTTTTTTTTTTTTCCAGTCAGTGTTCTTAACCACTGAGCCATTTCTCCAGCTCCCCTCACCCCTGCACACATTTTTAACCTATAAAATAATGGATTCCTCCTGAATGTGGTGGAACATGCATATACTCCTAATACTCTAGAGGAAAAGGCAGGGGGACTGAGTTCAAGGCGAGCTTGGGCTATGTAACAAGATACAGGGCCTCTCTCAAAAAGAAAAATCAAACACAAAATAAAAAATTATTGCAAATTGAGAAATGCTGCTATAGATATGTCTGTAATAAGGTACTACATGTAATGAAACACCAAATTCTTAAGAGCAAATTCTCCCCAAAACATACTAAGAGACCCGAGAGACCTGAGTTCCATATGTAAAGAGTATTTCTGTACCTGATGTAATGCAATACTGGGAACATGCAAGTCAATAGCGGCCAGAGAAGGAATTCGAAATTCTGAAAGAGACTTGTTCTCTTTCTTTATTAGCCTAGAATTCCGAGCTAGATAAAAATAACCAAAAACATTATTTAAAAAAAGACATTTTGTTAGTTTTTCACATTCCACAATTGTGTCTCAGTAAATACTTGTTATACATAAATATGAACATTTTAGCCACTTATGCATGCAAAGTACTCTATTTTTTTTTTTTTTTTTTGGTCTTTTTGAGACAGGGTCTCCCTGTAGCCCCAGCTGTTCTGGAACTCACTATGTAGACCAGGCTGGCCTTGGACTCACAGGGATCTGCCTGCCTCTGACTCCCATGTGCTGGGATTAAAGGCGTGCACCACCACACCCAGCTAGATATTTTTATTTATTATTTATTTTTGGTCTATTTTGAGACAGGATCTCCCTGTAGCCCCAACTGGTATGGAACTCACTATGTAGAACAGGCTGGCCTCAAACTCATAGAGATCTGCCTATCCCTGCCTCCAGAGTGCTGGGATTAAAGGCCTGGGCCACTAGGTCCAGCTTAAATATTTAATGTTGTTAGTTTATATAGCATGCAATCTAGTAATATAAGCGAAACTGCTGAAAAAAGTAGAAGCAGCATGAGCGTACCTATGCCTTCTAAAGCTCTGAGCTCAGGGAGATGACTGTAGTTTAGTTCAGGAAAACGCACGTCTGCTTTGGAATGTTCCTTTCTTTTCTTATTTGCCTGATGGAGGTACTTTTCACTAGAGACCTAATATAATCAGAATGATTAACACAGATAAATTAGCTTTCAGGCAAGCTAGGCTTTCAGTCTTTTGTAAACTACTATGTTCATATAGTCAAGTGTGTGATTTGAAGGGCTAGAATAAAATATTTGAAGAACATTAATGACACAGACAACAATTTCACACAACTAATTCCCTAAATTTATTACAGCTTGCTCTGTTTCCATTTCCTCCTCTGCCAATCTTCAGTGGAAGTCCTGGAAAGCAATGTGCAGCTAGAAGACTGGCAGAGCATCCTGGTCCTTCAAGTTAGTGAGGTCGGCCTTCCACAGCCCCCACTGCTTTTCAGCAAATACATGTTGCTGTTTACCTTATTTTGGATGGTTGATCTTCATAAATATCCTCTCTCCGGACTTTTCCCCTTTTACTTTCCCAGTATAATCTTTCTTATTTCTTTTTTTTTGGGGGGGGTGTGTTGAGACAGGGTCTCCGTGTAGCTCCAGCTGGCCTGGAACTCACTAAGTAGACCAGGCTGGCCTCGATCTCACAGAAAGCTGCCTGTCACTGCCTCTGGAGGACTGGGACTAAAGGTGTACACCATCTCACTCAGTTTCCCAGTATAACCTTGTTATTCAATTTTCTCTATTTGTTCTTATCATAACTTCCACTGCTCTGTACCCAGAGTTAGTACAGGAATATAGTTTAAATAAAACATCATTAACTTTAATCATTTTTTATTACTATTATCCAGGGATAAAGTCAGAAAAATAATTGAGGAACAGAAGGATCACTTCAATTCTGCAACTTTATGAATTTGAAATTTTCCAATCTTTTTCAGTAAGAATCACAAAAACTCGCTCCTACCCTCAGGCCATTCTTGGGGTAAGCCTATTGTGGAGCCCTTCCCGCCTTGACTCCCCCAGCCTCATTCACCCTTCCATCTCCCCCGCTGTTCTCTACTCCTAGTTTGGGCCCTGCGCCATTCCTAGCCTTGGGTCCCCAGACACCTGGGAACAAATACTGCTTCCTGATCTTTTTCACACAGACCAACTTAGTGCCTTCCTTGGGCTCCAAGAGCACTGCTTCTGGACCTGGCCCCGCCCTCACCTCTCTCTGCTTCCCTGGACCTGCACCACCGGCTAACTCTCCTAACCTGCTCTCCTATCCTCAAGTCTCTTGGGCTAAGTCTATCGCGCAGCCCTCTGCCCCTTGACTCCGCCAGCCTCATTCACCCTTCCATCTCCCCCGCTGTTCTCTACTCCTAGTTTGGGCCCTGTGCCATTCCTAGTCTTGGGTCCCCAGACACCTGCGGAACCAATACTGCTTCCTGATCCTTTTCACGCTCCACCCAGAAGTGCCTTCCTTGGGCTCCAAGAGCACTGCTTCTGGACCTGGCCCCGCCCTCACCTCTCTCTGCTTCCCTGGACCTGCACCACCGGCTAACTCTCCTAACCTGCTCTCCTATCCTCAAGTCTCAAGTCTCAAGTCTATCGCGCAGCCCTCTGCCCCTTGACTCCGCCAGCCTCATTCACCCTTCCATCTCCCCCACAGTTCTCTACTCCTAGTTTGGGGCCTGTGCCATTCCTAGTCTTGAGGCCCCAGACACCTGGGAACCAATACTGTTTCCTGATCCTTTTCATCCAGACCAACGTAGTGCCTTCTATGGGCCCCAGGAGAACT
>NW_008347125.1:2411824-2433378 GCF_000622305.1 Nannospalax galili
ACCTCATTTAATTTTATGTCTTATAGAGTTTACAATGAGTTAAAGATTGTATAAGCGTAATAATTCATCTGTAAACCTAAAAATGTACAGCCAATTTTGAAAGAGATGTATCCTAACTCAGAAAAATGTTATTGAATAGGTTAATGCTGTTGTAATGAAATGCTTCTTCTAATAATTAAAAAAAAAAGAATCACAAAAACTCTACATTCTACGTTTTCAAAGCAAATAGCACACAGAAATACTGTTATTGTTTTAAAAACTGTTTAACTGCTCCACATGGTGATACACATCTTTAATCCCAGCACTGGGAGGCAGAGGCAGGCAGATCTCTGTGAGTTCAAAGCCAGGCTGGTCTACATAGCAAGTTCCAGGCCAGCTGGTGCTACAGGGAGACCCTGTTTCAAAAAGACAAAAAACAAAACAAACCCTCCCCCAACCCCCAAAAAACATGTTTAACCTAGGCAAATGTAATTTCTTACTATGTGCAAAATATGGATCCTTAAATTTACAGACAAGTATCTGAGTCACCACCCATCAAAGTAGCTTCTTTTTCAACAGAGATTATTAGTTACACCACTGGTCACAAGTGAATTGCCCAAGCCTAAGTGGCACATCTAGGATGCAACCTCTACACATAAGACTCACAGAACATAGAACAAGGGATGAAGAGACCAGCAATGCATCTTTCGATTCTCATTAATGAAGCTCCCTCATGCAACAGAGGGACAGGAACACAAAAGGCCACAAATGGCCAAAATGTACAGAATAAGAGTCTGCAGAGGGCAGGCCCTTGGACAGGACTCCTATGTTAAGGCCCATCCACCCAGGGCTCAGGGACCATTGCGGAAGAGGGGACAGAAAGATTCTAAGAGCCAGGGAGGAGGTGTATGACCATATGGAAATGGTCCTACAGGTGCCTAGGACACTTCTCATACAAACCTACAGCAATGGTATGAGCATGCACAAGACCCATGCAAACTTAGGCAGACAAAAACCCAGCATAGAACTGTGGAAACAAACTGCAAGCCCCAATCTTAGTGGAAGAATTAGTGGCAGCTGATTACTGCTGGGTGAGGAAGAGCTGATCTTCTAAAAGGAGAGACTCTAGATAGGCTGACTAAACCCTGGTGGATGAACTTGCACTGAGGGACATCTCAGGACACTAACTTTACATAATAGGCCTTAACACAAATGACAGAATATATGAACTCCATTGGGGGGTGCTATGGGAGGGTGCCAAAGGGGAAGGGGAAGATTTTGTGTATGAAATAAACAAAAATTCAATTTAAAAACTGTTTAAATCATATAGTATATATAATGAAATGTACAACCAGCACATATACTGACAACAGCAAGTCACCCAGGTTCCTTTATAGCTCAAGTCTACTGCTCTGTGAATTTGACACCAGTCTGCCAAAAAAGTCAGAGTGTCATAGAGCTCCTTTCCTGTGGATATTTTGCTTTCTCTTTTAAAAGAAAAGGACTAAGTTTCTTGATTCCAATTAGCTATAAAATGAACTAAATAGTTTTAAGAAACCATCTCCAAGTTCAAACAATAAAATTTTATATTTAAAAATGAGTTAGAGCTATCAGATTTGCCAATTGAAAAAGTGACAAAGAAAACAATATATGTTCATAATTACATGTTTATTTGCATTTCAGAATTAGTGGTGTACTAATCAACAAAGTAGAAGTGGAGGAAAATCTAGTCCTAGCTTTGCCTTTATTAATTTTCATTAAGAAAAACCTCTAGACTTCCTTTCTTCGTAACATTTTCTAATGAAGAATAAACAAGAAAGAAATGAAAATTTATCAGCCAGAGCTGGGCGTCGTGGCACACACCTGTAGTCCCAGCAGAGGCAGGCAGATCTCTGTGAGTTCAAGGCCAGCCTAATCTACACAGTGAGTTCCAGGCCAGCTGGGGCTACAGGGAGATCCTGTCTCAAAAAGGTCAAAAAAGAGCTGAAAGGCTGACGTGTATCTGGCCACTTTCCAGAAATAAAAAGGAAATCTGTGGTTGAAATAATCAAGAAAGATAACAGGCAAAGATAGAATACAGGGTTGGGAACTTAAATCATGCAGGTACTTATTATCCCTCTAAGGACTCTGGTCTTTAGCAGAGATGAGAAACCAATGGAGAGTTTTTGTCAGAAGAGTGATGATTACTTGACTTTGTTTTAAAGGGGGCATTCTGGAGCTGTTAAGAGCAGTGATGCTCTCTATGAACCATGTACGTTTCTAACATTAAAATCTGACATCATGTTTTCATTCGTTGATCTACTAGCTCATGAGCTCCATAGAGAGAGGTTGAATTAATTCAATTCCAGTGTCTTATATATAATAGAACAAGCAATAAATATTTACTAAATGAATATAGAAAATAATTTCACCAAAAATCTAATGAGTAAGATAAGACAATTTATCTTCTCATTTGTGCTAAAAAAAAACTGACCTATAAGTATGAAGTTAAACATTTATTATGCTGAAAACAAAAGAGACGACATTCTAATAACATCTTTCAGACTTAAAATTTACTTAAACTTTCAGAATCTCGAATTAGGACCATGACAAGCTATGATGATATATGCATAATGAAGGTTCACTTTATGTCTCTAAATAAAATCCCCAGTTGTTCACTCATACTTAATACAAGTCTAGAACTGACTGGCGCTTGCTCTTTTACCACTGAGAGCAATTTACTTACTGGTGTGGTCACATTCATGTTATACATTCCTGATGGAGGAGGTTGATTTGCTTTAACAAATGGATTACAATATTTCTTAGTTTTCTCATCCACTCTGTAACAAAATTTTGTAGTTAGAATCATCAATAATTATTTTCTCAAGCACAAAATCAAATGGCATATGAAATGACACGCAGTGACATGAGATGCAGAACTGAATGTCTCTTCTCAAGAACACAATGCACAGAAATCTGGTGAGACATTCTACTGTTTGTCACATCACTCATGCTTCCTGCAACAGCCCCAACTTATACCAAATACATTGCCTTCCTTCCAGGAAAATGCTCAGAGGACCTTCTGTGTATCATTAAGTGTACCACTAAATGCTCACAGCCAACCACTCTATTCAGCAGCAGACCCTCAAAACCAATTATTTCCCTTATGAATAACTTCTTTCTACATTATTAAACCAAACAGCTGCAGATTCTCTTCACCTTAAACCATGGTACAACACTACTTTCTTAGGACTTAGGTGAACTTTTTTTTTAAGCAAATTCTGATAATTTTAATCACATAGATCAAAAATGTTTAAAATAGCTATCTGATAAGTAGAAATCGCATCCAGAATTCTGGCAGCAAAACAATGTGGAAAAATTAACATTTTTTGGTCTCCTTTCTCTAATTCATACCTGTAACATGGAACTCCTGGCATAGTTCCCATGCCAGCATTAACACCAGGAGCAACTGCAGAAAGATTATGTGTCAGTGGAGGAATTGCCATGCCTGGATTCCTTGAGTGATCCACACTGATGTTACTGCCATCTCTGAGGTTTGTATAAGGAAAGCCTTTCATGTGACTTGCCCTGTTGTCATGGAGACAGCTGGCATTTGAAGTTCTTCCTTTTTCAGCTTTCTCTCCATCCATTTTTGACCCTTTTATTTTAAACACTTTAGAATCCTTAATTTTTGGATCAGCTTTGTTATCCTGATCATTAATAAACATGTTAAAAGGTTAATGATCTGACAAGGATGAAAATCGTTTCTTGCTGTAAAGTATGTGCACTACAGCAAAATCTCACAGATATCAATCACTCTTTTGTGCCTATTATCATTAATCTACCAATGGAATTAGAGTTAAGCCCAAATTCTTACTCAAATAGGTATTGTGAAAACAGAAGAATGGAAACGCAATTCACAGCAACTCTGATATACAGATACAGATATAAACAGATGCGGGTGTGTGTCTGTGTGTACACATTTCAGCGGGGAAAAAACACTGAAGACCAAATAAGATTTCAAGATTGCTACTTTTTTCTTACATATTCAAGGTCAGCAAACATAAAATTGAAAATTCTTCTTTTGGTTCACTTGATGGTAGTAGATATATTATTGGGAAGAGATGGTGGGTCATTTAGCAGGAAAAGTAAACTGTAAACATCCAAATCTCAAATTTAAATTGTTCAATTTTATTAAAAAAAAAGCAAATAAAAACAGCATTTGTCTGCTATTATTAAGGAAGAAACATGGACTAAGTGTGTGTGTGTGTGTGTGTGTGTGTGTGTGTGTGTGTGTATCTATTCCCCATGTATGCATGTATTTGCTCCCCAGTATGTGTGTGTGTCATGTGTGTGTGTGCACGCACATGTACACACGGATGTTGAATGTTCTTGGATGAGTATGTGGAACTGAAATTCTCTGACAAAGCTGTATCTTCCCTAAGGATCTCGCAGACTGACTTTGGATGAGAATATTGTGATTTCAGAGGAATGAAATGTCTTGGGTCTAAAGTCAAAATTACCTTGGGCTATGTTAGTCCCTGTAAAGTCATTTACTTTTAACCACTGCATCAGATCTAACTTCCTCATGACTATGAGGTAAAATTCTTAGACTGTGTTGCAAAGCATAGCAGACCTCTAGCCTCTACCAATCTAAGTGCTAAGAAAGCTAGACGATAACAGCTACAAAATACATAAAAGATGTCTTGCTCTGCTACAGGCTGCTCAGCTAACACTCCACTAAAGTATTTGGTAAATGCTTTGACTATGACCTTCTCTGTTCTGTGGCTATAAATTTCTTCCACAGCAGAATATGTCATTTAAGGTAACTCAAATCCATAGTTACTCATCCTTGGCTCAGAATACACTTTTTTTTTTTTTTAAATACAGGGCTTCTCTGTAGCCCCAGCTGGCCTGGAACTTGCTATGTAGACCAGGTTGACCTCAGTCTCATGGAGATCTACCTGCCTCTGTCTCCACAATGTTGGGATTAAAGGTGTACAGCACCACACCTGGCTGGAATACACTATTTTCTTATGTCTTTAAATTCATTATTATTTTTAAAAATATTTTATTTATTTTTTATGTGAGTGTATTTTGCCTGCATGTAAGTATACCCATGTTGTGCAATGCCCGTGGAAGCCAGAAGAGGGCACTGGGTCCCCTGGAACTGGAGTTACCGATGGTTTTTAGCTGCCATGTGGTTCTGGGTACCAAACCTGGGTCTTCTGCAAGAGCAGCCAGTTCTCTTAAATGCTGAGCAATCTTTCCAGTCCCAAAATTCATTATTTTACATAAGTTTATTTCCTAGCAAGCACTATTGCACTTTCTGGTACATGTTGTATACTCAAAACATAATAATTAAATTATTTTAAAGGGCAGTGTCTGGAACTAGAGAGATGGTCTAGGAGCCAAGAGAGAGCATACTGTTCCTGCAGAGGACCTGAGTTCACTTCCCAGAACCCATGTCCTGTAACTTCAGCTCCAGAGTATCTGATGCCTCTGACTTCTCTGGACACCTGCACACACACACACACACACACACACACACACACACACACAATTTTTTAAAAATTAATCTTTTAAGAAAGGTAGTTTTGTAAAGATAGATTGCTTTTTTTTTCAACCAGGCTAAAAGTTAACTTACTAATATTTTAAAACTTAAAAATCTTCACTCCTAGCCTGGTGTGGTGGCACATGCCTTTGATCCCAGCACTTGGAGGCAGAGGCAGGAGGATCTCTGTGAGTTCAAGTCCAGCCTGGTCTACATAGTGAGTACCAGGCCAGCTGGGGCTACAGGGAGACCTTATCTCAAAAAAAAAAAAAACTTCACTCCCCCAACAAATTTTAATCTTAAAGCATGAACATGATGAACATTTACCTGTACCATAAGTGTTTTTCTTTCTTCGCCTAAAGAGTCATCTTTTTCTTTCTTCTTGTTTTGAGATTTTTTAGGTAAAGAATTATTCCTGGCATCTTTCTCTATTTTTAACTGTAGTTCTTGAGAAAACCTACATAAAAGCATGTTTCTCAGTTAAAATAAATTACATGAGAAAGATAAACCTAGAGAAAAATTTACTTTCAAGAAAATTGTTTTAAAAAAACTGTTAAGCTAATCCATTTTATTTAAAATGAAAAAAAAACAAACAACAACAACAAAAAAACATAGCCTAGATAAACAGTTCCTAGAGGGTAGCCTGCAGACTTTTGGGGGTACCTGAGAACTTTCAGGAGGTTGATAAGCCCTAGCCGTTTTTATCTTAGCATAAAGAAGCTGCCTTTATCACCCTGTGAACATTGCCCTGATGGTATAATAAACAGTGGTAATGAAAATAGTGGCATCTTACCAAGAATTGAAATACCTGCACCAAACTGTTAGCAATCATTGTTTTCTTCACAGCCACACAGTCACAGTCAAAGGTTGGGGTGGGCAGTTTCACTTAAGAATGTTCCTAATGTGCAGAGAACAAGAGGACGCTGAACACTTAATCCTTGAATAGGACATTTCAAACCTCTGTCTCTCAAGGATCATTGTAGAAGAGGCAGAAAGATTAGAAGAGGGGGTGGATGACCACAAGGAAACAGAGTCTTCCACATAGCTGGTCATATGAATGCTCTGCAATGGTGACAGCATGGACAAGTCCTATGCAAGCTCAAACTAGACAAAACTCCAGCAAAGACATAAGGAAGTGGGTAAAAAATCCCAACCCAACCTGAGAAACTTTTGGCAATTGATGGCTGCTGTGAGGGAGGAGAGACAGTGTCTTACAGGGTTGGGACTCTTTGTTGGGTCTAGTGAATGGATCTATACTAAAAGACATTGGGGGACACAAATTATACGCTGTAGGGTTCATTAAATTGGGTGAATTGGGTGGGGGACAGTGGAAGGAGGTGGGGAGGGGGATCAGATCTAAATGCCATCAAATTATATTGTATGAAAATTGCAAAAATTGCAGAAAAAAATCACAAACGGAAAAAAAAAGAATGTTTCTGCCTGCAGGGCCATAGTGGCACACGCCTTTAGTCCCAGCAGAGGCAGGCGGATCTCTGTAAGATTGAGGCCAGACTGGTTTACATATTAAGTTCCAGGCCAGCTGCATCTCCATGGAGACCCTCTCTCTAAAGACCAAAAAAAAAAAAAAGTTCCTGATGAAGCAGTGAAGAGATATTCATTTTATTAAGCTAAACCCTTGGACACGTCTCCATATTTTATGTAAGAAAATGAGGATGTGCATTAAGCTCTTCCACCATGAACCAAAGTGCAGAAGTTGTCTTAAGACAACCAAAGTGCTCGAGATAGAAACCAAACTAGACATGTTTTCATGAAATATTTACACTTGAAAGAAAAACTGACAGAAAATCCATGCTTATTCAGATACTATGCACCAGACATTTTGCTTTGTAAAATGAACAAAGTGAATTAGTCATTGCAAGGAAAACAATAGCTGTTTCTGTAAATAATAAAATTCACACTTGTGTGCAAAATTTTAAAATCTATTAAATTTGGGATCTTAGAAGTTCTCAATTTTATTCAAAACTTTTCTGATGAAATGGAATATAATTTTTGATAATGTATAGTGAAATAAATCAACATTTCTAAAGTTTACATAACTCAGAAAAAAACATTATTTTTCAATGACTCAAGTATAAAGATACAAAGGCATAAATGGATAAAATATCAATTCAGAAAATGAGACAAAAAATGGATTTTAGTGCAACAGAGAAAGAAAAGTTCACTAACATGGTTTAAATTTCACAATGTAACCAACTTGTGAGAAGTTACTACAGGGAACTAGAAAGATGGTCCAGCAGTTTGCTCTTTCAGAGGACCAGAGTTCAGTTCCCAGCATCATATTAGGCAGCTCATAGTCTGGTGGCTCACAACCCTATGTAACTCAAGCTCCAGGGGATCCAACACCTTCTTCTGGCCTCTACATGCACCCACACATACATGGGCAGACACACACAGACATACACACACAAATAAAAATAAAATTATATTAAAAAGAAACTACAACAGCTGAGCTGGGCATGGTAGCACATACCTGTAATCCTAGCACTCAGGAGGCTGAGGCAGGAGAATCCAGAGTCTGGGTCTAGCCTGGCCTACGCAGTGAGTTCCAGACCAGTCAGAGCTACAATGCAAGACCCTGTCTCAAAATTTTCAAAAGTAAAAACAAGGAAAGAAGGGAAGGAGAAAAGGAGAGATTAAGGAAGGAGGGAAGGAGGGAAGGAGGGAGGGAGGAAGAGAGAGAGAGAGAGGGAAAAAAAGGGAGAGAGGGAGGGAGGGAGGGAGGGAGGGAGGGAGGAAGGAAGGAAGGAAGGAAGGAAGGAAGGAAGGAAGGAAGGGCTATTGCCAGATTTTGGTATAGAATCAAAGAATACTACAATTACTAAAAAATAAAAAACCAAAAAACTATTAAAACACTTTTTCATTTTTCCAGCTACGTATTTGTGTAAGATCAGAGTTTCTTTTAACCCAAATAACATACCACAATATTCACAAATATAGAAGCAAACATAAGAATCCAGCTATATTGTATTAAGTTGGAGATTAAAGAAATTTGCAAAAATATAAAGCACTGAGGCTGAAAGAAGGCTCAGCAGTTAAGAGCACTGGCTGCTCTTGCAAAGGCCCCAGGTTCAGTTCCCAGCACCCACAATGGCAGCTAACAATTCTTAATAACTCCAGTTCCAGGGGATCCTATGCTTTCTTCTGGCCTCTGCAGGCATTGCATACATGTGGTGCATTTACATTTGTGTAGGTAGAACACTCGTACACTCTAATAAATATAATTTTTAAAATATTTTTTATATTTTATCATTTTTATTTTATATGTATGAGTGTATTGCTTGCATGTATATGTAAGTGCACTCATGTCCTGCAATGCCTGCAAAAATCAGAAGGCATTGGATTCCCCTGGAACTGAAGTTGAAGATGGTTGTTAGCTGCCATGTGGGTGCTGGGAATCGAACCTGGGTCCTCTGCAAGAGCATATAGTGCTCTTAACTGCTGAGCCATCTCTCCAGCCTCAATTATTTTTTCTAAAAGAGTGTACTGCCCTTGCAGAGAACCTGAGTTTGGTTCCCAGCACCCATGTTGAGAGGTTCACAACTGCCTGTAACTCGGGATCCAGGGGATCCAATGCCCTCTCTAGCCTCTATGTGTGAGCATCTGCACTCACACAGACACACAGACACACACACAATTTAAAAACTAAATCTTCAAAAATATATATGAAGCACTGTCACAGCCACTCATCTCACAGTTTTGCTTTGTAAGCCACATGGAGACCAGCACCTGGAGCAGCACTACAGACTTGCCCATAGCAGTACCTACAGGACTGGCACATTAAGGATTCTGGCACATCAGCAATATCAGTAGCACCACTGGATCTGGTATGGGATGAGTTTGGCAACCACAGGAGATGGCAACTGCATCAGTACCTAAGATGATCACACACAGCTGGCAGCAACACAGGAATCAATACCTAAATGATAGATGTCACTACAGAAAGACAAGAAAAAAACCTGGACAGACTATTTCATGAAAACCAGCAGCTCTAGTTTAATAAATGCAGGAAATGGGTTGGAGAGATGGCCCAGCAGTTAAGAGCACTGGATGCTCTTGCAAAGAACCCAGGTTCAGTTCCCAGTATCCACATAGTGGCCAACAGCCATTCATAACTCCAGTTCCATGGGGTGCTGTGCCCTCTTCTGGCCTCTGCAACCATTGCATGACACAGCAAAACGCTTATACGTATAAAAATTAAAAATAATAAATAAAAATTAAAAAAATAAATGTAGGGGGGCTGGAGAGATGGCTCAGTGAAAAGCACTGACTGCTCTTAGAGAGGACCAGGGTTCGATTCCCAGCACCCACATGGAGGCTATGAACAGTCCTTAAACTCCAGTTCCAGGGGACCGACACGCTCTCTGACCTCCGTGGCATTGCACGACAAGGGTGCATTCAGAAACATTTAAAAAATAATAAATAAATAAATAAATGTAGGACCCCCCCCCAAAGAATTACATTACTTCTAAGACTGAATGAGAATAGAATATGGGTATTCGATATCCTGCAAAAATAGGTGGTAACAGAAATAAGAGAAATGCTGCATTTGACTGTTATGGAGGGTTTACTTTAATTATGGTTAGCATAGTTTGGAAAGCAAGGGCTAGGACTGTACCTCTCAGCAAATCCATCCATTTGAAAGAAATCATGGTGGAGGAGTTCAGCACAGAAGGGCCTTTGGTCCGGGTCAATATGCAAGCATTTCTGAAAAGTCAAGAACATATACAAGTCTTCAAGAAAAAATGTCTAAATTTCTAAATGTGAAAAAATTGAAAATTCTTCTTTATAACCAATGAATAGAAAAATGCACAAATCAAGATAATGACTATCAGTGGTTGCTAATATCACAAAAATAAGACCCACCAGGCATAAATATATATACGATTTCCTATTAAGTAGTTTTCCAAAAAAATAAACCTGATTCTGATCTCTAGCTCTACTAGCCATCTGTAAGAAATAAAAAATAACACTTATGTGTATTTTTTGAACTTGTGGATAAAGTCATAAAAGACAGGTGCAAAATCAAGTCTTTTGCAACCCAGAACTCGTTGTTCAGTTTGAATGTTGATACACATAAGAATGAATGCAATACTCAAGACAGCTCAGCGTGATGATGATGATATTGATAATGAGGTTGTTCGAAGAATAAATAGTTGATCATTTAAAAGCAAAAAACCCCAACAATGTTTTCTTTTTAAATTTTATTATTTTTATTTTATGTGTATGCGTGTATTGCCTGCCTGTAGGTAAGTGCACCCGTGTTGTGCAATGCCCACAGAGGTCAGAAGAGGCTGTTGGATCCTCTGGGACTGGAGTTATGGACAGCTGTTAGCTGCCATGTGGGTGCTGGGATTTGAACCCAGGTCTTCTGCAAGAACCAGTGTTCTTAACCGCCAAGCCATCTCTCCAGCCCCTACATTTCTTTTATATCATTATTGTTCTGTCTCTCCCTCTCCCTCCCTCTCTCTCCTCCCCCTTCTCTCTCCTCCTCTCTCCTAATTTCTTATTCTTATTTTGGCTCCATTTAGTTGTATTAGCTATAATTTTGGAATGCATGTGCTCAGCTTTTTTTTTTTTTTTCTGTCTTTTTGAGACAGGGTTATATAAACCAGGCTGGCCTTGAACTCACAGAGATCCACCTGCCTCTGCCTCCCAAGTGCTGGGACTACAGGCGAGCGCCACCACGCCCGGCTTCAGCTTTCTTTTTAAAGTAGCTAATGCCGCCATTTCAGAGCCGAGCACTCAGGAAGCAGTGAGTTCAAGGCCACTCTGCTCTACACAGTGAATTCCAGGCCATCTGGGGCTACAGAGAGACCCTGTCTCAAAAAGACAAAAAAAAAAAAAAAAGTTTAGGAGGGGGTTGGAAAGATGGCTCAGTGGTTAATGGCATTGGCTGCTCTTGCAGAGGACCTAGGTTCAAATCCAAGAACCCACATGGCAGCCAACAACCATCCATAATTCCAGTTCCAGAGGATCTGATGCCCTCCTCCGATCTCCTCGGGCATCACATGACACTGGTGAACTTCCATGTATGCAGGCAATATACTCATACACATATTTATTTTTTGAGACAGGGTCTCCCTGTAGCCCAGGCTGGCCTGGAACTTAGTAGATAGACCAAGGTGGCCTGGATCTCACAGAAATCCACCTGCTCTGCCTCCCAAGTGTGTGCCACCGCGGCCAGCTCGACCTTATCCTTTGAGACATTGAACCTGGAGCTCATCAACCAGGCTAGGCTGCATGGATCTTGTTCCTATTATGATAAAATACTCTGACAAAAGCACCTTAAGGGCGAAAGGGCTTATTTTATAGCTCATCATTCAAGGCCCAGCCCATCATGGTGGGGAAGTCAAGGCAGTGGGGAGTTTTGAAGCTGTTTATCACATCCACAGATGATAATGAATGCATGCATGCTAGTGTTCTGCTGGCTTTCTCCACTTCTAAGCAGTCCAGGAGCCCCTGCCTGGGAATAGTGGCACCCACAGTAAACAGGACTTCCCGCCTCATTAATGTAATCAAGATAATGCCCACAGACATGTTCAGAGGCCCATCTCCCAGGTGATTCCAGAGTCTGTCAGGTTGACAATTAACATTAACAATCAAACTCAGCTTTTATGTGGGTGTTAGGTATCTAAAATCAGGTCCTCAAGCTTGCCTGGCAGGCGCTTTACTGACAGAACCATAGTCCTAGCCCCTGCCTAAATTTTGTTTAAATGAATTAAAGAAACAAGCAACAACACAAAGTAAATGTTATATATCCTGCTGTTTTAGGGAGAGTTTTTGCAGTACTCTGGACAATTAGTAATGATTAACTTTATTAGCTAATGATGTTAAAGGGTTAACTTTCAAAGACAATGTAAAGTAGTGAAAATCTCTTTATATCTTCCTCAGTTAAACACAAATAAAAGCAAGTCATTTGTAAATCAACTTTAGCAAATCCAGTGTGTACGCAACAGTGTCTGATAACACAATAGATTAAGGTCCTATGCCATACACTTTAATATTTTTCTAATTCTCTAAATTTATTTTTCTGATCTTATTTTCCTTCCTATTTCCATTTAAAATACAGTTTTTTATGTTTTTAGATGAGAATTTTTTTTTTCAAACTTAAAACATACTAGAAATGTTCTCAGTGAATCTTAGAACAGGTAAAAATTTCAGGCTTTTATTTCTAAAGTATCCCTACCCTCCATACCAAATTAGGTAAACTCTTTCTTAATGTATAAAAATTAAAATCAGGGCTGGAGAGATGGCTCAGAGGTTAAGAGCACTGGCTGCTCTTGCAGAGGACCTGGGTTTGGTTCCTAGCACCCACATGACAACTAACAACCAACCATCTGTTACTCTAGTTCCAGGGGATCCGATGTCCTCTTCTGGTTTCCACAGACATTTGCATGCACATTTATACATGCAGGCAAAACACTCAAACACATAAAATAAAAATACATAAATAAATTTTTTTTTTTTTTGTCTTTTTGAAGCAGGGTTTCCTTGTAGCCCCAGCAGTCCTGGAACTCACTATGTAAACCAGGCTGGCCTTGAACTCAGAGATCCACCTGCCTCTGCCTCCCAAGTGCTGGGACTACAGGCATGCGCCACCACACCCAGCTAGTAAATTAATTTTTTAAAAAATAAAAATCACTTGAGAAAATTATTGACCTGATAGATCAAGAGGAGATGAGACTCTCTGTACTATAGAAATTTCCTATCACAAAGTGAAAGCAAAAAGTATGGTTACCTTTGCTAAACTTATCACAACTTCAGGGAGCTTAGGATAGCGGCTTTCGAGAGGTTCTGTTTCCTTGATCTCGGGTAGTCTTACTCTAGCAAACACAGGATTTTTATAAAATAGTTCCTGATGTCTTGGAATCAAATTACCTAGAAACAAAACCAACACATACTTCAGTCAATATACATGACAGAAATAGTGAAGAGACAGGTGTGTGGATTAGAAGCTATGGAGCTTGAACTCTCATGGCATGCAAAAATCAACCAAAGACAGCTGTTTGGGAATGGCACATGGAACTCTTTCTAGTGACTGACACAAGTCAACTCAAGGAAATGAACATGGCCTTTTCAACATACTCATCTATAAACATTTAAACACAACTATAAACAGAACTGAGGTGAGAAAGCCTAGGAAAAGGACTAGTAAAGAATATTTTGTATCATGGCTGGAGGGATGACTCAGCAGTTAAGAACACTGGCTGCACTTGCAGAAGACCCAGGCTCAACTCCCAGCACCCACATGGCAACTAACAACCATCTGTAACTCCAGTTCCAGGGAATCAATACCCTTTTTCTGTCCTCTGTGGGCATTACACAACACAGGTACACTTACATACATGCAGGCAATACACTCATACACATAAAATAAATTTTTTTTTAAATAAAAAAAGAAATTTAGGCTGGGCATAATGACACATGCCTTTAATCCCAGCATTCAGGAGGTAGTGGCAGGCAGATCTCTGTGAATTCGAGGCCAGCCTGGTCTATATAGCAAGTTCCAGGACAGCTGGGGCTACAAGGAGACCCTGTCTCAAAAAAACCAAAAAAAAAAAAAAATGTTTTTTAAAAAAGAATATTTTTGTATCATTCTAGATACAAATTCTACCACTTCTTTTCTAACAACAAAATGTATTATTCTGACCAAAATAATGAAAATAGAGTCACACGAACAGAAGCTAGTCTAGATAAATTAGTTCTTCCCTCTAAGAATTTAATTTTTGTTCAACAGATTGTATACCTGTATCTTAGTTGAGATTTGAGTATTTAAACCTTTTTCAATTTTAATACCTAATATATTATGAAGTATGTATATGAAAGTCTTAGGTTTTATAAGTTGTATTTATAATATATATTACAATGCAAACACTATGCAAGAACAATATTGAGGAAACAATGAAAAGAAGGAAGTATATACTCTAAAGATGCAATTCCTTCCTTTTTCTGTGTGATACAACAGTACACATGAAAATTCTTTTTTTTTTTTTTTTTTTTTTTTTTTTTTTTTGGTTTTTTTGAGACGGGGTTTCCCTGTAGCCCCAGCTAGCCTGGAACTCACTATGTAGACCAGGCTGGCCTCGAACTCACAGAGATCCACCTGCCTCTGCCTCCCAAGTTCTGGGACTACAGGAGTGTGCCACCATGCCTGGCTGAAATCATGTATTTTTAAAATTTTATTTTTATCTTATGTGTGAGTGTTTTGCCTACATGTAAGTGCACCACATGCATGCAATGCCTGTGGAGGCCAGAGGAGGGTGTTGAATCTCCTGGAGCTAGAGTTACAGACTCTTGTTAACTATCGTGTGGGTGGGAACAACTGAATCTGGGTCCTCTGCAAGAGCAGCCAGTGCTCTGAACTCCTAAACCATCTCTCCAGTCCCTATATTAATATTCTGAGTTCTAATCACTAAATCATTCTGAGTTCTCACTGTACTGCCTTGTTACAATTTTTGTAGCATTTTCAAATTAGCAATCGTCTTGAGTAACTTCAAAGTAGTCTCTATGCTAACATATTCTTTGAGTTCTGATTTTTAAAACAGTTTAAAATTTTTCCTCCCTTTTGGCTTTCAGTTCTTGTTATTCTATTTGTCCTCAGCAATCACCATCTTTCTCTCTTATGTGCTTTTTGCAGTATATCAAAGAATACACTGATCGGCCTTGCTAGAATTGTGTGAAAACAAGTAATTGGGTTCATTGTATGTCTGTGTGTGGGGGGGTTCCTATTTGTTCCCTATCTTCACTTAAAATAGGTATCATCTTTAATATATGAACAACATTAAAAAAAAACAACAATACAAATGCACTCAGGGGAAAAAAAACCTATAAATACACAGATGTATATTCTTACCTAAACATGTCATAATATGATGTAGCTGATCAATATCAGATTCTCCGGGAAATAGGGGTTGCCCCATGAGCATTTCAATTACTAGGCAACCAATGGCCCACACATCAACAGCCCTGGAAGGAAAAGTAATATGATGTAAGATGTGGCATCCTGACATGTTTCCTGTGACTAATGTGTTCTGGACTTCACCATGTTGGTATTCTTGGTATTGAAAATAACAGTAGTAATAGCCAGGTGTGGTGGTGCGCACCTTTAGTCCCAGGACTCTGGAAGCAAAGGCAGGCAGATAGATCTCTGTGAGTTCCAGGGGAACCAGGGCTACATAGCAAGTTCCAAACCAGGGGGGTGCAGGGGGTGGGGGTGGGGAGGGAGTCTATTACCCATAGAAAGGCTTTTTTTTTTTTGTCTTTTTTAGACAGGGTCTCCCTGTAGCCCCAGCTGACCTGGAACTTGCTATGTAGACCAGGCTGGCCTTGAACTCACAAAGACTGCCAAAAAGGCATTTTTTAAGAAGGCATTTCTCTGTAAGAGTTCTAACCCTCAACTTTAATAAGTGAGATTTCCAGAAACTTCTATCATGTGACATTAAAAGGAAAAGGTTTTAAAAAGTCAAAACTTACTATGCATACTTTATTCTGAAAATAGACTCTCTGAGGCCAGCTGTGGTGCCACACACCGTTAGTCCCAGCACTCAGGAGGCAGAGGCAGGCAGATTTCTCTGAGACGGAGGCCAGCTTGGTCTAAGGGAGTTCTGGGCCTGCTGGGGCTGTAGAGAGACCTGTCTCAAAATAAAAAATAAAAAAAAAAGGCTCTCTGGCTTCACTGAGAGCCCACTCACATTTGATTTTTTACGTATAATTCTCTTTTTTAATTTTTAAAAAAATTTTGGGGCCAGGCGTGGTGGCGCATGTCTTTAATCCCAGCACTCGGGAGGCAGAGGCAGGTGGATCTCTGTGAGTTCAAGGCCAGCCTGGTCTCCATAGTGAGTTCCAGGACAGCTGGGGCTACAGGGGGACCCTGTCTCAAAAAGACCAAAAAAAAATTTTTTTTTATAGGCTTATTTTTATGTGTATGGGTATATTGCCTGGATGAATGTAAGTGCACCCCTGCTGTGCAATGCCCGAGGAGGTCAGATGAGGGCATTGGATCCCCTGGAACTGGAGTTATGGATGATTGTTAGCCACCACATGGGTGCTGGGAATCAAACCAGGGTCCTCTGCAAGAGCAGCCAGTGCTCTTAATTGCTGAGCCATCTCTCCAGCCCTGGTTTACATATAAATCTAACAATTATCAGTGCATTCTGTGGTACACTGATAAAACACACCAGAAAAAGGAGGTGGATATTGAAGACAGAGTAATAAAAAGAACTGGAAGCTAATAGGGATAGAAAATTTAAAACTATTTCAGCAATCAGTCAGAACATGAAAGCACAGAGCCAATCACCCTGAAGTGGCTCAGCGTCCTTGCTTGAATTGTAAAATGCTACAGAAATTACAGCAGTACAGTAAAATAAGAGCTCAGAATAATTAAAAAAGATTACAGGATGTTTAATGTAATCTAAACACAAAAAGTACAGAATATTTTAGGAAAATTTCTGGTCCTCCCTCTTTGAAGAATTCACTTATGAAGACATTTTTTTTTTTTTTTCGGTCTTTTTGAGACAGGGTCTCCCTGTAGCCCCAGCTGTCCTGGAACTCATGTGGACCAGGATGGCCTTGATCTCACAGAGATTCTCCTGCCTATGCCTCCCAGGCATTGGGATTAAAGGTGTGCAGAGCACACCTGGCTGACAACTATTTAATTAATAATCCTCTTTACTCTCATCCTTACCTACTCTACCTCATCTCACTCCAACTGTCCAACTGCTCTAATCTTTTTTTTTTTACAAATGATTATTTTTTTCTGATAACTGAAATTACTCAACTTTACCTTTAAGATAAATATACCAACCCCAAGTTGTTTCAACAAGGTTTTTGTCATTTGTTTTGCCACACGTGTCACAACATGGGGGTCTCCAAAGTGTGAGACAAGCATTCTCTCACTGAGTCACCCAATCCTCACGAGAATTTTTTGTTATTTGTTTTTTGAAACAGCGTCTCTCTGTAGCCCCAGCTGGCCTGGCACTTGCTGTGTAGACCAGGCTGGCCTCAATCTCACACTGATCTGCGTGACTTGGCCTCCCAGTCACTGGCACATGCAGGGCCCTGACAATAATTCTTTACAAATAAATTTTAAACTCTGGAAATTATTACAAATTACTTATGAAGGTTAAACACACACCTTCCCTTCAGTGCTAGAAAGCTCATTCATTTGAATGAGCTAACATGTCCCATCTAGCAGGTAGAAAGAGCTCAAGCCTTCCCGCTCCTGAGGTCTTACTTGCCATACTTGACATCACCAACCAGCAGTTCTGGAGCCCGGTACCACCGGGTGGCCACATAATCAGTATAAACCTCTCCAGGAGCTGCCAAGGTCCGAGCAAATCCAAAGTCACACAACTTCACAACACCAGACTGAGAGACTAATATATTCTCTGGCTTTATATCTCTGTGTATGATCTAAGACAAAAAAAAAAACAAACAAAAGATCATATCTTAACCCAAAACTAACTATGGGGTGCCTGCCATGAGTAGGGTGCTGCTTGGTGTTCTTGTAGAGTCCAAATAAACACATATAAAGTTGTCCTCGGGTTTACAGAACCTGGGGCCTAGTGAGACAAAAGAGAACACTCATGTTTAAAGTTTTAAACTAGCAAAGATGCTGTGTAAATAAAGCTCTGCTGAAGGTTAGAGGTAGTCAAAGAAATTTCTTAGGAAAGAGGTAAGCTGTATGATAGGTTCTGAAGATGGTCAGTTCAGCTAACAGTTGGTCATTTATGTGCTAGTCACTATTTGGAGTATTTACATACTTTAACTTATTTTACCCACATAATAACCCTGAGAGAGGCATGATTAGTTTCCACTTAACAAAGGGGTAGGAATGAGGAGTACTGACACTGAAATGTGGGGAGAAAGTTGTATGAAACCCTAACCTACGTGAGTTTGAGTGATAGGGTAGGAAAAGTGGTATGACTGGCAGGAAATAATAACACCTTGATGTGACTAGCCATAAATTAGAGTGAGGTCAGTTTTCTCATAAAATAAGCATTTTACATGGATACAGAAATGCTCTGAACATGGAACCATTTGATAGTAAAACCTCCTGCCTTAAAGACAGGCTGGCACCCATGCTAGTAACACTTTACACTACTTGAATGTACTAGTATATCTAAAGAGAGAATGGTTAAATATAGACATGAGGGTATAAAAAATAAAGGGAGGGGGGCTGGAGAGATGGCTCAGCAGTTAAGAACACTGACTGTTCTCACAGAAGACCTGGGTTCGAATCCCAGCACCCACATGGCAGCTAACAACTGTCCATAACACCACCAGGGGATCCGACAGTCTCTTCTGTCCTCTGTGGGCAGTGCACGACACAGGTGCACTTACCTACATGCAGGCAATACATGATACACATAAAATAAAAATAATAAATAAAATATTAAAAAAAAATAAAGGGACACAGAAGCAAATATAATCACAAAGCATTCAATACAAGAGTCAGCAAGCCAATGGTCCTGTTGCCCACTGGTTCCATTGGCAAGCCTACCTTAGCACAGAGATGAATGTAGAGTTCAGCCACCTGTGTTTAAGGCCCACTGAGAAGAAATTATCTTTTTTATTAGAAGGATTCATCAATGTCTTTAAAAATGATGCCACTAGGTATGTAATAAATAACTGTGGCAGTCAACCTTGAGTGCCAAGTTGAAGGGTTTTACAATCACCTAGGAAACACACCTCTAAGTGTGTCTATGAAGTCAGTTCCAGAGACATTTAACTGATGTGGGAAGACCCATCCTGAGTGTGGTGGCACCGTTCCATGGGATGGAGTCCTGGACAGAAAAAGGAGGAAGGAAGCAGGGCAGCAGTATTCATTTATCTGCTACCTAACTGCGATTCAGCATGAGCTGCCTTACACTGCTGCTGCCATAACTGCCCTGTCATGACAGACTGCACCCTCAAACTGAACCAAAATAAACCCTTCCTTCCTTAAGTTGATTTTGTGAGACAGTAATGAGAAAAATTACTAATACACTTACTACTTTAAACTGGTCTGATTTCCTATATACCCAATATTGTACTTCATATAGCCTATTCTTATGACAACTGTCCAGAGACAATTATCCTTCTGACTTATTAAACTAGCATTCAGTTTCTTGACCTTGATTAATATGTCTGTATGATCAACAAAAATAATGTTATAATTGGATTTCTCAAAAATCAATTTCTTCAGGAGATTCCCCAGGGAGGAACTAAACTAGATACATCTCTAATGAACAGTTTATATACACATACGTGTATGTGTGCATTCACATCTGAACTATACAACATAATTACATAATGAAAATATATAGTAAGACCATAAAAAGATGATAATTTTTTAAAAAATGGAAAACAATATTTAGGTAATAAGCACATAGATTATTTTTTCTTTTATTTACTTATATTTTGAGACAGAGTCTAATTTAGCACAGGCTTGTCCCAAACTTGCCATGTAGTGAAGGATAACCTTGAACTTCTGATCCTCCTGCTTCTACCTTCTGAGTGCTGGGATTATAGACATGCACTTTATATGTTTTTATATGGTATTGGGGATCAAATCCAGGGTTTTGTGCATACTAGACAAGCACTCTACCAACTAAGCTATAAACTCAGTCCTTTACTTGTTTTCATGATTATTTTCAGTTTTTAAATTCTATATCACTAGTGTTCATTCTATTGTATTCACAAAAAATATGGGGCTGGAGAGATGGCTCAGCACTGGCTGCTCGTCCAGAGAACCCAGGTTCAATTCCCGGCACCCACATGGTAGCTAACAACTGTCCACAACTCCAGTTCCAGGGGAACCAATGCCCTTTTCTGGCCTCTGCAGGCACTGCATGACATGGGTGCATTTATATACATGAAGGCAAAACACTCATATACATTAAAAAGTATATATAATAATATATTAATATACGTATATTATTTAAGATATTTTGCAGAACTGGTAAAATACATGCTGAGTCATTCATTTTGTATCCTATACCTATTTTTCCTGGTGGTGCTTTTTTTTTGGTCTTTTTGAGACAGGGTCTCCCTGTAGCCCCAGCTGTCCTGGAACTCCCTATTGTAGACCAGGCTGGCCTTGAACTCACAGAGATCCTCCTGCCTCTGCCTCCTGAGTGCTGGGATTAAAGGCATGCGCCACCACACCCGGGCTTGGTGGTGCTTTTATATGGTACTTTAAAGGCATAAAATTGGCCTACAAGGGACTAAGGCATACAAGAGACTATAGGTGAGATTTTCACATTCTTGTACTTCATATGTAGGCAAGAAAACCTGAATTAAAAATATATAGGATCCTTGGCGCATACATCTGTCAAAACTCATCATTTCAAATTTGTACATTCCTCTCAACAAATGTTACATTAAAAAAACACCAGTGAACAATATTCAAGTCTAGTTTATGACAGATATCTGAAATTTTTAGAGTTGAAAGGTATACTGATGCCTGCAGCTTACTTTCAAATATGTAAAGAATATAGATTAATAAAATAGATGAACATAGATCATACAAAAGTATTATGGAGATTATATATAAGTGAGCAACTACAGCAAATTTATTAAGTGAGACTATATAGACAGTGAGAATACAGTATTCATTATGTACTCTTTAACTTTTTAGTAGGGTCTAAAATTTTTGTACATTGGAGGAAAAAATTATGACATATGAAATTAGCAATATCAAGGCAATATAGTTCATTTCAATTATGTTACTAATCCAAACTTTTTTTAAAACCCACTAAATTAAGTCACTGGTATCTAGTGAAAGATTGACAACATCATCATCATATCTAATACTTACATTGTGACTGTGGCAAAATCCAATTCCATTAATAATCTGAAACAAATACTTTTGAACTACTTGGTACTCTAGTCCATTTGGAAATACTTTCAAATCATCAAGAACTGTGCGGTCAACGAATTCAAAGACTAGGTACCAACGTTTTTTTCTCTTACATACTTCCAACAAATTCACCAAATTTTCATGCCTCAGTTGCTGTTATAAAAAAAAAAGAATTTTATA
>NW_008347125.1:2433404-2440364 GCF_000622305.1 Nannospalax galili
TATATATTGTAAAAATATGCTTCAGTTCAAGTTAAAAAACCATGCTGCTCCTTTTCCTCTCAGAAAAAATAATAAAACCAATGAGAAAAAGAAATGTAACTGTCATATTCAAGGGATCCATAACTCATACCCACAACAAATACTGTGGGTCTACCAAATGCAGTAAAGGCCAAGCAGGAATGAAGGAAGACACCAATAGATTTTCTGTTGCTAAAACACTGTCAGAGCAAGAGTCCTTCTAAGGTGGTATGAGACTCTTGAAAAGAAAAGAAAAACAGAACAAAACCCTTCTTTGATATAATGATAGGATTTGTGGGTATCAATGAAAGCAACCCTAGAACTGAATGGTACCAAAGAATAGCAAGGAAGAGGGGGGGTGAGTAACAGTCAGAGAAACACATTTGCTATAGATAGTCTTCAGAGGAGAAGGTAAAACAATTCATTAGGAACAAAACTGAAGCTATAAATAAATAAGATAAATTAAGGCTAACAGAATTCAGTCCCATACTCAACCAACCCTATGACATATCACATCATTGTGAACTGTACCGGATTTCTACTAGCCTTCAGAAAATCCTGGCTGCTCCTCCAAAATGAACCTTCTATGAAAACCTAGTCTAAGATGTACTGCTTTATCATGGAATTAGAAACATTCAAAAGGCTGAGGTCATAGCTGAGTGGCAGAGAACTTGCCTAGCAAGGGCAAGGCTCTGGATTCATCCTCAGCATAAAAAAGTAAGGAAGGCTGGCCGTGGTGGTGCATGCCTTTAGTCCCAGCACTCAGGAGGCAGAGGCAGGTGGATCTCTGTGACTTCAAGGCCAGCCTGGTCTACATAGTGAGTTCCAGGTCAGCTGGGACTACCGAGAGACCCTGTCTCAAAAAGACAAAAAAATAAAATAAAGTAAAAGGTAAGGAAGGGGGGAGAGGAGAGGGGAACAATCCAGGATCTATTCAACAACGCTATATGAAAAGAGTAAGACACACAAATGGCAGATTAATGCTCACTGAAATACAAATAAATAAATAAATAAATAAATAAATAAATAAATATTGCCATACACTGAAAAGGAACCACTAGACTCTTTAAATAAAAAGCAACAGAAGAAAATTTTGAACATGAAGTTTATCAATTTCATACAGGAACAAATCTTAAATATTAATATCATGGTTATGAAATAAAAAATGAATATTTAAAAATCAATTCACAAATATTACTAACAAATACAGGAAAAAAGAGATGATTTAAACAAGATAAAATTGTACACATAGCCGGGTGTGGTGGCGCACGCCTTTAATCCCAGCACTCAGGAGGCAGAGGCAGGCGTATCTCTGTGAGTTCAAGGCCAGCCTTGTCTCCATAGTGAATCCAGGCCAGCTTAGGGATACAGGGAGACCCTGTCTCAAAAAGACCAAAAAAAAAAAAAAAAAATGTATACATGCTGATTTACTTATCAATGAATCAAAAATCAATGAATCAATGAATCAATGAATCAGGCTTTTGGCCTGAAAGTTTAAATTACAATGTCAAAGGCATCTTCTCTTCTCAAAAAAATTTGCATTTTTTTCTGGAGGCAGAGGCAGGCTGATCTCTGTGAGTTCAAGGCCAGCCTGGTCTACATAATGAGTTCCAGGTGAGCTGGGGCTACAGGGAGACCCTGTCTCAGAAAGACCAAAAGAATTTTTACATTTTTTGTGTCTGTCTGTGTTGCACGTGTGGAGATCAGAGGACCAGGAATCACATCAGTTCTTTCCCTCTACTATGTGGGTCCCAGGGACTGAACTCAGGTCATCAGTCTTGATGGTAAGTACTTTTAACCACTGAAACATCTCATCAGCCTCCAACTTCAAAGTATCTTCTGATACCAGACGGTAGATGTGAAGTAGAGATGAGAGAAGAGAAATAAAACAATTACAGTATATATTCTGTGTCATTGTATGTTGGAAGTATGTAATTTGCTTTTAGATTTTACAGAGTATTACAGTTAAGAGACTGCCTTGTGGGGTTGGAGATATGACTCACTGGTTAAGAGCACTGGCTGCTCTTCCAGAGGAACCAGGTTCAGTTCCCAACATGGAACCTAGCAACTAGCTGTAACTCCAGTTCTAGAGGATCTGATGCACTCTTCTGGCATTCATAGGTATTGCACCCCTGTAGCATGCTTACATACATGCAGGCAAAACACTCATACACATAAAAAATAAAATAGGTTGGGTGTGGTGGCACATGTTTTTAATCCCAACACTTGGGAGGCAGAAGCAGTCATATCTCTGTGAGTTTGAGGCCTTCCTGGTATACATAATGAGTTCCAGGCCAGCTGGGGCTACATAGTGAGACCCTGCGGGGCTGGAGAGATGGCTCAGCGGTTAAGAACACTGGTTGTTCTTGCAGAAGACCCAGGTTTGAATCCCAGCACCCACATGGTGGCTACGAACTGTCCTTAGCTACAGTTCTGGGGGAATCCAAAGCCCTCTTCTGACCTCCGTGGCACTGCACAACACAGGTGCACTCACATACATGCAGGCAATACACCCATACACATAAAATAAGTATTTTTTAAAAAAAAGAAAGTATACAGAAGCTGAGCATGGTGGTGCCAGCACTCAGGAGGCAGAGGCAGGTGGATCTCTGTGAGGTCAAGACCAGCCTGGTCTACATAGTGAGTAGAGCAGACAGTACACAGGCCAACTGTGGTTACAGGGAGACCTTGTCTCAACCCTCACCCCAAAAGTATACAGTAAGAAGACCAAATGCTTCAGTGATCCTCCAGTCTCTACCCCTCTCAGAGCTGTGGTACAGGCATTTGTGAGGATACTCAGCTTGCTATATGAGTGCTGGGACCCAAATTCTGGTCCTCATTAATGTGCAGCAATTTTCCAACATTTTAGTTCTTGACATGAACACTAGTTCCATAAATGTTTGCTTTGCAATAATTCATTAAACAACAAGTACTGTTTTGTATCTGTAAGTGGGTTATATTTCATAGTTTAAAAAAATACTCCAGCCAGGCATGGTGTCGCACGCCTTTAATCCCAGCACTCAGGAGGCAGAGGCAGGTGGATCTCTGTGAGTTCAAGGCCAGCCTAGTCTATACAGTGAGTTCCAGGACAGCTAGGGCTACAGGAAGACCCTGTCTCAAAAAGACCAAAAAAAAAAAAAATACTCCAAAGTAACAACTCAGTAGCTGAGATAAGAGGCATATTGAGGAAGAAAAAAAATGGAGGGAAGGGAGGAAAAGAAGGAAAGGGAGGAAAAAAGGAAGGAAAATTTAATACATATTAATTGATGGATCCAAAGCCCCCAGAATAATGGATTTAAACTAAAATCTCCCATGCCTGAGAAAAACTGTACAAGGAAGTAAAAATGAAAAATAATTCTGAATGCTAAGAACAAGCTGAGCTGACCTTTTTCATGCTCCTCTGCCCAAGTTGGAAATCATCCCAGAAATTTCCCCTACCTCTGCTTGGCACATAGCCGCCGCTTGTCTTTAAAAGAAACCTGTAAACTGGGCTCTGGACTTCTGTCCTCCGAGTGAGGTGGGAGTCCCCCATTTCCTCAGATCAGCAGGAGGTAAGAATATTTGTTTTGTGGTTTGTCTTGGTCTTAATGTCTGTCAGTCATTTTCTGCTCTGGGAATGTTCCGTCTGAACAGTTGTGCCTGTACAGGACCTGTAAGTCTGTATTCTGGGAACCAGCGGGAGTGGCAGACGTGCCCAGAGACCCCAGGTTCCGCCACTCTGACCTTAGTGGCCAGAGTGATCTGAAGTGAGGAGGACAGCGTAGTTTTCCTCACCTCGGGAGAAGGGAGATTGGCTTGGCTACTCCCCTCCCGATCTGTACTTTCAGTTTTTGGGTTAAGAAGCGTGCAGTAAGGATTTTGTTTTGTCTTGTCTGTATTTGTGCTTGGGGATCCTAAAAGTAAAAATAATAAATGCAGTGTGCGTTTGAGTGAAAGGACCGGTCCACATGAATGTAATTTAGTGTGATATGCATGTATTTGAAGGTTACATTATTATCTTAAAGGGGAAGATCTGGTTTTTCTAGATTCTCCATTTTAAGCTTTCCTCCACTCTTTTAACTTTTCCTTCTATTTTCGGCTCAAGTCTTCGCGTGGGACCATTAAAGGCGAAGGAGCAATTGAGGTTTTCTGGTCAGGGCCACTCCCTGATGCAAGCCAAAGGCTCTTAGCCCTCTTATGGACCCCAACTGCCCACACGGGTGGAGACAAGACAGCCTTCCTGTACTTCCTTCTCCTCTCTTCAGCCACTGAAAAAGCCCCGCGGGCACGGGTCGAGCAACTAAAAGCCACAGGGCACTCACCACTAAAAGACTCCCGTGGAAGGATAAGGGGGTCCCAGGCATGAATCCCAGATAAATTCACGTCCCCTGCAGAAGAAAAACTGGGCAACGATAGGTACTTGTTCATAAGCACATTCACAGGTCACTATTGTTTGGAGTGGCATCTTCATCTTTTTCTCTTTCTCTCTCTGTCTCTCTCTCTCTCTCTCTGTCTCCCCGCCCCTATAAATACATGGTAACATGGTAGCTTGGACCTTTCACAAGGAATCAAGTGTTTTGATGAGAAGAACAGATACATTCTGATGTTTCAGGTCTGAAAATTAGACTGGAATGGTCTGTTGCTAAATGAGAAGGACAGCAACTTAGTAAGGAAGCACTGGGTGCTGATGCTTAGTCTACAGCAAACCTACTTAAGTAAGCACCATGTGCCAATGCTCACAGTCTAGGGCAACTGAGCTCATGTGTCTTCCCTGGAGTTTTCCTGATTCTTGTGACTCACCAGAGACCACATCCCCCCAACAGGCTGGTCACCTTGAGGCCTGCCCCGCCTTCTCACACCCCTCCCCACACTCATGCACACACTTATGCATACACTACACACACCACACTGTACACACTGCACCTACATATACTCCACACACCAGCCCATACCATATCATGCTATACCACACATACAGACACTATACCACACACACACCCACATCACAGCATATATCACACATGCATACACATACACCATTCTACACACATCCACACCTACACATACACATCACACCATTTCACACACACACACACACACCACTACACACAGAGACACATGTACACACACTACACATACACACATAGCTCACATACCACACACACACGCACATACCACACATTCACAAACCACATACACATACACACACACACTCCACACCTCATGCACATACACACATCATACACACATGCACAGAGTTTATTCCTGGGGTTCCGAGAGTAGTTACCCTTTGCTATGTACCTTTAGCTTTTTTTTCTAAAGAGCCTGGAAGCAGGGTCTCCTGGGAGGACCTCACTTACCTCAACCTGGACTCCTCTGTTGGTTTTAAAAATGCACTGTGGGGCTGGAGAGATGGCTCAGCTGTTAAGAGCATTGGCTGTTTTTTCAGAGGACGTGGATTCAAATCCCAGCACCCACATAGCAGCTAACAATTGTCCATAACTCCAGTTCCAGGGGATCCGACTCCCTCTTCTGACCTCCTCAGACATTGCATGGCACGGGTGTGTACTTACATGCAGGCAATACGCTCATACACATAAAAATAAATAAAAATAATAAAACATTAAAAAAATAAACAAAAATGCACCGCATCCTTCAGTGCGGCTCCCAAGGGAGGTAGAGCTCGAGTCCCTGCCCTGAAAGAGTGATGGATTCAGTGTCTGGCTTCCAGTGAGCACAGTGGAGTGCGGGGATGGGATGCCTCTTCCATAATCAGTCTCTGAAGAAAGCATGCTGTCCTCCTAGGTAGTCTCCCTCTGCTCCCACTTTTCATTACTGTACACTAATTATACTAAATCATGGGTTTTATTTAGACATTTTCATGCATAAACAGTGCATTCTCATCATGTTCACCCTTGGTCTACACCGCCTGCCTGTCTTCTTCCTCTGCCCAGATACTGGCTCTTCAACTTCAATGTCTTCTTTTAAATCCTACATTTCACATACAAGGAAAAGCAGCCGACACTTGTCTTTCTAAGCCTGGCGTTTTTTTCCCTTTAACATAATGATCACCTGTTACAGCCGTTTTCTTAGAAACTGCATGATTTTGGTCTTCTTAATGGCTGAGTAGTACTCCACTGTATATATGGCTGTTCTCTTGATACAGGGCTCACATAATTTGCTCTGCGGGCTGGGACACTCGGGAGCCTCTGAGGAGATCCTTGTGGTGAGACCTGAGGCTTGCCCACAGTGCTGTGCAAGAGCTTGGACGTAGTTCCTCCCCACCGGGCCTAGGGAAGACTGCCGGCCTGGTTGATCACTTGATCACAGCCTTAATAGATCATAGTTAGGGCCACCCCTGGTGCCATATCACAGGACCGTTTATCTCTAAACATCCGTTGTTTTAAGCTGCCAGGTTTGGGGTCGTTTATTACAAAGCACAGATAATCGACACCTCTCGCTCTCACAATGCAGCAAGGGGCCTCAGCGCTGAATTCAGGCTCTTGTTCAACTCTCAGAGAAACTGCTGGAATCCTAGTACAGATATCAGTTCCCCACCACGAGGGGCTCCTACATACCTCAGCACGGGCACATACTGGGTGCTCAGTGAATGTCTTCGCACAGCAGGACTAGACACCGTGAGAAATGACATCCACTGGTAAGCCCAGGAGAACAGACTCACAGAGCAGGATATAAAGGAAAAATAGGTTACTCCGAGGAGGTGATGGGAGCGCTTTCTCTGACCTGGGATCAGTGGCCTAAGGAAGGTACCTTGAGCGCTGGGCAGAGATCACGAGTAACGTGGTTACTGGGCTAAAGTGCAGGGCAATGGGAAGCTAGGTTAGCTGGGCGCTTACTCTGCCTGGTGCCTCCAGACACGTTAACCATCGGTCCTTAAACCCTTCCCAGCAACCACAGGATGTAGGAAGCATTCTAAAGCCTGAAACCCAGGGGCCTGGAGAG
>NW_008347125.1:2440890-2442543 GCF_000622305.1 Nannospalax galili
GAAATTACATTGTGCTTACAGACCCCAAAGTTCAGGACAGGTAGAAAGAATGAATAGAACTATCAAAGAGGCCTTAACTAAATTAGCTCTAGAGACTGGCACTAAAGACTGGGTGCAGTTCCTACCTCTAGCTCTATTTCGGGCTAGAAATACTCCTGCTATACATGGCTTAACCCCCTATGAAATCCTTTTTGGAGGACCACCTCCTGTCCTCAATGTAACTTTATCCCCCTTGCCCTCTTCTTTTGACAATCCCAGACTAAAAACAAGACTTTAAGTCCTTCAGATTATCCAGAACCAGGTTTGGAAGCCTCTGGCTGCTGTCTACCGGCCTGGGAGTCCACAAACGCCTCACTCCTACCAAATTGGAGATCAGGTGTACGTGAGAAGACACAACGTGAAGACTCTTGAACCACGGTGGAAAGGACCCTACACAGTTCTTCTGACTACACCCACAGCCCTTAAAGTAGATGGGATCTCGGCTTAGATCCACATTTCTCACGCCAAGAGAGCTCCGGCCCAGGACGACGTGGAAAAATGGCATCTCCACAAGACATCCAATCCTCTAAAAATAAGACTCTCCAGAGATACTTAATAATTCTTCTTGTTTGTAGGCTTGTCCCCAGTCAAGGAAGCCCCCATCTCCCTATGCTGACTACCTGGCGGGTAATTAATCAAATGGGGATTGTCGTGTTTGAAACCCACAAAATGGCCCCCAAAGGAACTTGGTGGCCTATACTGTATCCAGATTTATGTAAATTAGCTTTAGGAGCACCAGAACCCTGGGACTTAGAGGGAAACTGGAATACTGAGGTGGCACCAGATAAAGAAAGTCCCCCCGGAAGACTGGGACTTGACCCGTGGGGGGGATGTGGCCCTCATGAGCACCGTGCCATGTTGCGTACCTTGACTTTCTATGTTTGCCCAGGTGACCACTGGGCTAAATGGCTCATCCCCCAATGTGGAGGGAGGGCCTACTTTTACTGCAAAAACTGGGGATATGAAACAATCGGGGACACTTGGTGGTCCCCGTCCTCATCATGGGATTATATCACTGTAAAAGCAAATTATACTCATGGGAACAGTCGTTTGCAGGGGAAATTTGAAGAGTGGAAGACGACTCATAAACAGGCCTGTCAAGGTAAATGGTGCAACCCCCTCCGGGTAGAATTTACAGCAGCAGGAAAAAAGGCTGCAGATTGGGACAGGGGGTATTCTTGGGGAATTAGACTATATAAGGAACGGGCAGATGATGGCCTCCTTTTTACTATTAAAAGAGATATCTCCTCCTACCCAACAGCCATAGGTCCCAACTCCATCCTGCCTATTCAGAAACCCATCCCCAATTACCCAAATCCCTTGCTAGCCTCAATACCTGAAGCCACCTCACAGCACCTCCCCAACCCTTTTTCTGGCAGTTCCCCTGCCTATATTCTGTCAAAATAGACTTCCAGCCCCCCGAGTCAAAGAGTTTCGCCTACAGGGGATTGACTGTTCAATTTAATTCAAGGAGCATATAAGGCCATTAGACAGACAGACCCAAACCTGACTGAATCTTGTTGGCTGTGTTTGGCGGCAGCTCCCCCTTATTATGAAGGAATAGCCATCCAAGGGACATTCAATAATACTACTTCTGCCGATCAATACCACAGG
>NW_008347125.1:2443104-2447087 GCF_000622305.1 Nannospalax galili
CTTTTTTTTTTTTCCCACCCATCTGCGCCCTACGTTCTGCAAACTTTCTTTTCTGGTTCTGCTCTTTTGCACCTTAGCAGTTCCTGTTGGACTGCCAGCCAACACTGTGGTGTGGGAATTCTGCAGTTTAACAGAGACTAAGGATTACAAGGAGTCCCAATTACAGTCACTGGAGTTGGCACTGCCCATGCTAAATCCTCAAGATCCCAAGATTCAGTTATTTCCTTTGATGGATCCAAAGCCCCCAGAATAATGGATTTAAACTAAAATCCCCCAGGCCTGAGAAAAACTGTACAAGGAAGTAAAAATGAAAAATAATTCTGAATGCTAAGAACAAGCTGAGCTGACCTTTTTCATGCTCCTCTGCCCAAGTTGGAAATCATCCCAGAAATTCCCCCTACCTCTGCTTGGCACATAGCCACCGCTTTTCTGCTTGGCACATAGCCGCCGCTTGTCTTTAAAAGAAACCTGTGAACTGGGCTCTGGACTCCTGTCCTCCGAGTGAGGTGGGAGTCTGTTTTGCAAAATGCCAATAAATCCTTATGCTTGTTGCATCTTCTGATTTGAGGTCTGAGTTATTGGGGTGCGACCTCCCGTGAACGTTGGGTACCCCAGTCTGGGGGTCCAACATTAATCAAACTCCAAAAACTAGAGGAGAAAGGAAATGGGCTAGAATATAATTGAAGAAATAACTAAGAATTTTCCAAAGTTAGTTTTAAAAATCATATCACAAATTCATGAAGAGTCAAGCAATTCTAAGCAAGATAAATTAAAATATATCCACTAGAAACATCATAGTATCATAGTTGATCTAAAGAAAGAAAGAAAGAAAGAAAGAAAGAAAGGAAGGAAGGAAGGAAGGAAGGAAGGAAGGAAGGAAGGAAGGAAGGAAGGAAAAATGAAAAAATGGTGACCAGAGGAAGAGGAATAGGGGGTTTCTGGAGTGATTTTTTTTTTATGTTATTTGTTTTGTGTATGTGCATGTATGAGTACGTATGTGGAGGTCAGAGGACAACTTGCAGTAATCAGTTCTCTTCTTCTACCATGTGGATTCCAGGGATGAAACTCAGGTCATCCAAGGTCAGGCAAGTGCCCTTACTTGCTAAGCCATTTCTCCTCACTGGCCCCAAAGGAATTATTTTGGAGGTGGGAGGAGGTGTCACTATGTAACACTGGCTGGCCTGGAACTCTCTATGTAGACCAGACTGGCCTAAAACTCACAGAGATCCTCCTGCCTCTGCCTCCTGAGTGCTGGGATTAAAGGTATGTATCATCCTGCCCAGCAAAGGAATAAATTCTTCTACAGTACCTACTCAAATCCTTGGGAGTTATTTTCAATCAGTCAATCAATTAATCAATCAAAGAAAACTGGGAAAAAGCCAGGTGTGATTGTGTATGCCTTTAGTCCCAGCATTCAGAAGGCAGAAGCAGGCAGATCTCTGTGAGTTTGAGGTCAACTGGTCTACATATCAAGTTCTAGGCCAGCAAGGGTTACATAGTGAGACCTTCTCTCAAGGAAAAAAACAAAAAACAAAAAACTGGGGCTAGAGAGATGGCTCAGTGGTTAAGAGCACTGGCTGTTCTTACAGAGGACTGGGATTCCATTTCGGCATCCACACTGAGGCTAACAACTGTCTGTAACTCCAGTTCCAGGGGAATCCGACACCTTCTTCTGACCTTCGTGGACACTGCACAACATGGGTGCACATACACACATGTAGGCAATACACTCATACACATAAAAAAAGGGAAAATTTCTACATTAGGAAATATACTTTAAAATAACTCACAGATTATAATATGTTACAGACAGGAAAATATTGGACACATAATAATAATATGAAATAAAGAGATTGGGGCTGAAGAGATGGCTCAGCAATTAAGAACACTGGTTGTTCTTGCAGAAGACCCGGGTTCAAATCCCAGCACCCCCACATCAGAATTTCTGGCACAAAGCTTGGCATGGTGGTGCACACCTTTAGTTCCAGAATTCAGGAGGCAAATGCAGGAGAATCTCTGTGAGATCAAAGCTAGCCTGGTCTACATGGTGAGTTCTAGGTCAGTTGGAGATACAGGGAGACCCTGTCTCAAAAAGAGAAAAAAAAATTTTTGGCATATCAATTTATTTGTAGAGAGAAATGAATAGCCTTATGAATGTATAGGGCAGGGTGAAGGTGGGAAATTTAAAAAGCAAGTATCTACCTACATCAATAAGATAGGAAAGGATCTTCAAAATAAGCCCATCCAGAATAAGAATGTTTTAGGGGTTTTTTTTGCCTTTTAAAAAAATTTTTACTTATTTTTATTTTATGTATATGCATGTATTCCTTGCATGTAGGTAAGTGCACCCGTGTCATGCAATGCCCACGGAGGACAGAAGAGGCCGTCAGAGCCCCTAGAACTGGAGTTATGGACAGTTGTTAGCTGCCATGTGGGTGCTGGGATTCGAACCCAGGTCTTCTGCAAGAACAACCAGTGTTCTTAACCACTGAGCCATTTCGAGCCCAACTTTTTTGCCTTTTTGAGACAGGGTCTCTCTATAGCCCCAGATGGCCTGGACTCACACTATGTAGACGAGGGTGGCCTCGAATTCAGAGATCCACCTGCCTCTGCCTCCCCAGTGCTGGAATTTATGTGTCACCACACCAAATGAAATGAATTTTTAAATTAATGAAATATAAAGCAAATATACAATAGAGATCAACAAAGGTAGGTGTTGTTTGGTTCCTTCTAAGATAGATGGGAGAGGGGGAGGGATGATAAGAAGGAAGGAGAAGAGAGAGGGAGGGAGAATAGGACAGGAATTTCAGAGAACAAGCCTGAGCCCCTGGGCCCTGGAAACTTGAGATTGCAGGAGGGTTCCCTTCATTTGCTGAAGTGATAAGGGGCTCACTATGCAAACAGTATTGTTTGTACTGGATACCTGCTTTATTCTGGGATTTTGGAATTTTGGTAGGTTCTAGGCAAAGAATGCCTACAAGATCAGCCCTAATAAAACCCCTGGGTACTGAATTTCTAATGAATTTCCTATGTAGACAATAGTTCATGTTGTCACAGATAATTGCTGCAGGAAATCAGCATACCCTGTGTAACTCTAGTGGAAGAGGGATTCCTCTGGGTTTCAGCCCTGTAGTTTCACCCTGTGCTGGTTTTGCTTTATACACTTTCACTGTAATAAACCACAGCTATAAGTACAACTATATACTGAGGACCAAATCCTGTTATGTAATCATCAAATCTGGAATAGTCTTTGGAACCCTCCAACACAGATGATAGCTACATGACTGAAAGATCTGATAGACAGATGGAGAGAAAAGGAATACTTGCTAAAAATCATTTCAAGGGCTAGGTGTATGCCTTTAATCCCAGCACTTGGGAGGCAGAGGCAGGCGCGTCACTGCGAGTTTGAGGCCGGCCTGGTCAGTTGGGGCTACAGAGAGACCCTGTCTCAAAAAATACAAAAAAAAATATTTCACATTCACGAGATAAATGTATAATGATTTGTTTCTTCTTCTTGTAAAAAAAAAAAAAGAAAAAAATCCTTAAAAATTTTAATAACCAAGCTGGGTGTGGTATGCACCTTTAATCCCAGCCCTGGGGAGGCAGAGGCAGGGGGATCTCTGTGAGACTGAGGCCAACCTGGTCTACATAGTGACTTTCACATGGGCAGGGACTAGGGAGACCCTGTCAAAACAACAACAAAAAATTTATGAACATGGGGCTGGAGAGATGGCTCAGCGGTTAAGAACACTGGTTGTTCTTGCAGAAGACCAAGGTTTGAATCCTAGCACCCACATGGCAGCTAACAACTGTCCATAACTCCAGTTCCAGGGGCTCCGATGGCCTCTTCTGTCCTCCGTGGGCACTGCATGACACAGATGCACTTACATACATGCAGGCAATACACGCATACAGATAATATAAAATATTATATTTAAAAAGAGAGAGAGAGGGAAAGATGTGGAGAGGGGGAAAGGAATTGG
>NW_008347125.1:2448083-2459328 GCF_000622305.1 Nannospalax galili
GTCCTGGAACTCACTAAGTAGACCAGGCTGGCCTTGAACTCACAGAGATCTGCCTGCCTCTGCCTTCTAAGTGCTGGGATTAAAGGCGTGTGCCACCACATCCGGCAATAAATAAAATTTAAAAAAAATTATAAACAAATATAAAAACACTGGGCTAGGGAGATATCTAACTAGTCAGTAAAATGCTTTCCTTGCAAGCACAAGCACCTGTGTTCCAGTCACAGAACCCACACACAAAAAAACAGGCATGGTGGCATACATTTATAATCGCAGTGCTAGGGGTGGGGATGGGGGCTCTGGAGAGATGGTCCAGTGGTTAGGAGAACTGGCTGCTCTCGCAGAGGACCAGGTTCAATTCCCAGCATCCACATAGAGACTAACATCTGTCCGTAATTCCAGTTCCAGGGGAACCTGACATCCTCTTCTGACACATGGCCATTGCAGGGCATAGGTCCACTTATATGCATATAGGAAATACACTCATACACATAAAAATAAAAACTAATAAATAAAATATTTAAAAATTAACCCCAGTGCTGGGGAGGAGAAGGCAAGAAGACTCCTGGGGGTCACTGGCAGTCAGTCTTCTCTACTTGACAAGTTCCAGCCAAGTGGGCTAAAAAAAAGTGGATGGCACCTGAGTAAAGCGATCTAAGGTTGTCCTCTGGCCTCCACATGCAAACATGTGCCTCCGTGTCCACAGAAGTCACGGGGGAATCTTCCATCAAATGTAACATAATCTTGAACAAGAAGCAGCTAATATTTTCAATTTAATGTATATGCACTTACCTTCAGTAACTTGATTTCTCGCATAGCAATTTTTTTAACCATTTTGTCATCATCATTTTCTAAGAACTTCTTAATGGCCACAATCCTTCCACTATCTTTGTTCCTACATTTCATCACCATTCCATAACTCCCTTCTCCAACCAATCCAAGGTTCTCATATTTTTCCATTTTAATTTAAAACCAGAAGGAATTTTTTTGTTGCTGTGGAAACAAAAATGTCGGGTTAACAAAGAAAAAGAAGTAGCTCTTGGTTTGGCATACCAATGATAAAAATAGCTAGAATCTATAGGCTGTATCACTTCAAACATTTTGTTGGTTGGTCTGTGGAGACGGGGTCTCCCTGTAGCCCCCAGTTGGCCTGGAACTCACTGTGTAGACCGTGCTGGCCTCAATCTCATAGAGATACTGCCTGAAACCACACCCAGTCCAAACATTTTGTAATTGGCCTCCTAGGTATTTGAAAATGCAAAGTAAACAGAATAAAAATTACCCTAAGCACATCTATGGTGTTCTGAAGTATTATCACAAGCTAGTATACAAGTGAATTACTCCAATTTATTTTCCTAACCAACTAACTGCACATTTGAAAACACCACATTGAGAACACTTGCTTGTTCAAGTGGCGCTCCCCCCCATACCTTAAAAATATCATGGCGTAGAACACTCCTTGTTTCCTTAAACAGTTACTCATAAATTACGTATTTTCTTCTCTTCTATTCTTGAATCTACGGGTATCAGATAGTATATAAAAAGGAAGCCTGGCATGTTGGCACTATGGTATTTCGGGATCTGTGCCATACAAACATATTGTTCTAATACCAACAATTTAGATAAAATACTTGAATACTGCTGTTCTTTTATATAAAAACAGATTAAAATCTTTCACAGATAAAAGAATGAGGTTACAGAGCTTTTAAAGTATTATACTTACTGTTTCTTCCAAATCTTTCACATGTAAAGAGCCAAGTGTTTTCAACTTGGAAACAAATTGGAGGTGAAATGCATCTCGCTAGTAGATCTAAAAGATGCTGACTAGCAAACTAGCAACCCCAGTGTTGCGATTTCTTCTGCGGACACAGTTACAGGTCCTTCGTGAATCAGGCAGGCAGGCCCACTGGCCTCTGCCTTCCGCAAGATCAAGCTTCCGAGGACCACCGGTCGCATCCTGCCGTCGTCAAGGCAACGACCACATTCTGTCCCCAGCCATAGGCACAATCTCCAGAGAGAGGTAAGGCCCGAGTCTGAATGCGTCCTCGGCAGGCACCAACCCCAGCACCTGTCAAGGCCAGGACCTGCAGAGAAAGCAGCTGAGGAAGAGGGCACCGCCTGCCCGCGGACGGCGCGCCTTCCCTTTACTCCAGGAAACAGCTCCACTCCAACTCGCCAGGGGCCAAGGCGTAAGCCACCCAGGAGCAAGGGGGCGGTTCCCACCCACCCCGGCCCGCCCTGCGTGCGCCGGAGCCTCCCTTGTTCTGATTGGTTGGGCCCTGTCGTCAGGCGGTATGATTGGCCCAGCGCCAGCTCGCCCCGCCTCCTCATCTGGGGCTCACTAACGAGCAGTTGCCAGTGTCTGCACTTGGCTTGGGTCTAAATTAGGAGGCACGTTCTGCCAGCGCCGAAGACCTCGGCTCTCCCGGAAGCGCAGGTGACTCTGGCCACGCGGAGGGTGAAGGTGGCAGTTAGGCGGGATTGAGGAGACCGAGCGAGGGGCGCGCGAGGTTTCCCAGCCTGCGCCGCCGGGCGGGGCACGGACATCCACCCCGGGAAGTTCCGCTCAGCTGCGATTCCTTGCTTCCTTTTCGTTCCCGGCGGTGGGGGCGGGGGGGACACCAACCTCGCAGGCAGATGATTGGAACTGCCTAGAAGGTTGATTAGTTGAAGCAGGTGAAATAAGGTAGCTGTTGACGGGCCTGACGTTGAGTAGGGAACTTGAGGAGAGAAGCCTGGTAGGGAAAGAAAGATTTGGGGTGGAGATCATAGGGGAAGAGAAGGCAAGAATAAGAGGAGGGGCTGTAGTGGGTGTGCACGGCATCGTGGTGGGGTAAGACTGGAGCTTAAAACTTGCCTTACAGAAGATCCATGATAGGCTGACCTCGGACAAGAAACGGCAATGGAGTCTCCCTCGTTTTGTTTTTAGAGGAATGAGACTGTTAAGGCCAGTAATTTTCACTTTTATTCCCAGTAGCCACAAAAGGTGTATTTGGTTTCTAAAATATCGTGCACCAGAAGAAGAGGGTCCGTAGATAGCAGGCATGAATATCCTACCCAGTATTACGGTATCGTTCTTGTATACTATAGTGTAAAAAAAAAAAAAAACCGCAACAAACCATTGTTTTTATAATCTATTATTTGGTTATGCATTAATCTTTTTGTAGCCCCAGGTTGGCCTCGAACTCAGATATCGCCTGCCAGAGAGTGCTGGGATTAAAGGCCTACGCCACCATGCCTGGCCTTGGTTCTGCATTAATCTTGCAGTGCTCAATTTTCTTGACCAAACTGGCTAAAATTTAGTTCCTGAACCTCCAGTATTGGTGATCATATCTGGAACCTGAGAAGTAGCGTTTTTGGTCAACCCAAGTGGATTCATAATGTAGCAATGAGTTGTGACCAAGTTGAAGGAAAGAAGGTATGTCCCAGTTCTCTCTAGAGTGTAACAAAAATCACATGAATGTTTAGGCTTGTTGGTCTCAAAGTATATAAATACTGCAAACGTTTTAGTTTTACTTTTACAACTTGACATTAGTATTTAAACCTACATTTTAAGGACCCTCCATGAGGCTCTAGAATTTAAATGGCCCATTGTTATTCATCCCCAGGAAACTGAAAGGATAAGGCAGAAAATACTGAACTTGGTGATGTTTGAGAAAACAATGTAAAGGAGACAGTGAGTATTCAAGAATTACACATGCCAGGCATTATGGTCACACATTTAAACCCAGCACTCAGGAGAGAGTGGCAGACAGATCTCTGAGTTCAAGGCTAGTCTGGTCTACATATCCAGTTCCAGGCCATCCAGTACTACATACTGAAACCCTGTCTCAAATAAACTACAAAAAAGAATATGTCCCTTAGGGGTTTGGGAGTAGCTCAATGATAGAGTGCTTGCCTAGCAAGCATGAAGCCTTGGGTTCCATCTCCAACACTATTAAAAAAGGCATGATGACAAACACCTGTAGCTCCTGCACTGAGGAGGGGGAGGCAGAAGGAACAGAATTCCAAAGTTATTCTTGGTTACTATTGAATTCAAGGCCAACCTGAGCTACATGAGATACTATCTAAAAAAAGAAAGAAAATTACACATCCTGGGATAGCCACTCAATAGGTAATTGAAGAAATAAAGGTATGTACAAGCAGGATTGTGTTTTTATTTCATCTTAAAATGGTGAAATATTAGTAAACAGTAGAGACTTTAAGGAGGCAACTTAGACTTGAAGAATTTGGGAGAAAGAGAAACGTATAAAACAAGACACATTCACTAGAGCTTAATAAATTTCATTTTTCTATTATGTACTGGTGAGCTGGGCATGGTGGTGACAGGAGATCTCTGAGTTGGAGGCCAGAAACATAGGGAGCTCTAGGCTAGCCAGGACTACATAATGAGACCCCTTCTCAAAAAACAAACCACAAAAAAAAAAAAATTATTGAGACTGAGGCTCAAGGATTTATAAGCATAAACTTCTTGAAATGCTAATGGCAACTGAACTACCATAGTACAAATTTACTGTGATGCAACTGGCCCAACTTCATACAATTTGGCAAGCTCAGAGGCAAGAGTGGAAAAAATAGATGGTATGTAGTACAAGATTAAATAAAGGGGGTAAGGAATCAAGGATGCTGGAAAAAACACCCTGGAATAGCTTGTCATGGGATCCAACTAGACAAAAGAGAAATTGTAATGGTTAGCTAATAACTTGAGAATAGAAAAGTAGAGGGAAGGGCAGTGATCTTGGGCATGATGCAGTAAGTTGAAAAGGACCAAAACCAGAGAAGAAAAAAATCAGAAAAAGCAGTTTGTGAGGCTGGAGAGATGACTCAGCAGTTAAGAACACTGGTTGTTCTTGCAGAAGGCCTGGGGTTCAAATCCCAGCACCCACATGGCAGCTAACAACTGTTTAACTTCAGTCCCAGGGGATCTGACAGCCTCTTCTGACCTCGGGCATTGCACGACACGGGTGCACTTTCCTACATGCCGGCTATACACACATACACATAAAATAAAAATAATTTTTTTTTTTAAAAAAAAAAGCAGTTTGTGAGTTGTCTTGGACAACACAAGATGATCCCAAGTGTGAAAATTTGGGGGTGAGAATATACCTCAGTGGCAAAGCCCTTGCCCAGCACACAAGGTCCTGCACTCTAAATAATAACAGATGAAATGTATGGTGCTTTCTTTGGGTAGTTGAAATTAAGCAGAAAATGTGGTTTTTAGTTCAAGAAAGGCGATCAGAGCAAGAAAAAAACAGGCATTAACTTGAACTACTCAACTGAGACTACAGCAGAAGAGCTTGGGAGCATTATATAACCTGAGTAATGAAAATGTCCTTTTAAAAAAAATCTAGACTGGGTATGGTGGCACACACCTTTGATCCCAGCACTTGAGAGGCATGATCTCTGTGAGCTCAAGGCCAGTCTGGTCTACACAGTGAGTTCCAAGCCAGCTGGGGCTACAGGGAGACCCTGTCTCAAAAAGACCAAAAAAAAAAATCTACAGGGGTGGGTGCTGGAGAGATGGCTCAGTAGTTAACAGCACTGGCTACTTCCCTCCATAACTCCCTCTTTTGACCTCTGCAGGCATTGCATGGCCCAAGTGCACTACACAGCAGCTTAATCTCTTGTGAATTTGAAGACCCTAACTCAAAAAAAGGGAAAAAATAAGCCAGACACAAAATGCCACCCATTATGATTCCATTTTTAAAAATTATTTTATGTGTATGAGTATCTTGCAAGCTTGTATGTAAGTGCATCTGTGTTGTGCAATGCCCTGGGAGGTCAGAAGAGGGCATCAGATCCCCTGGAACTGGAGTTACAGGACAGTTGTTAGCCACCATGTGAATGTTGGGAACCAAACCCAGGTTTTCTGCAAGAGCAGCCACTGAACGATCTCTCCAGCCCCAGTGATTCTGTTTTCTAAGAAGTGTCCAGCACTGGCAAATCCACAGAAACAGAATTAGTGTTTGCCATAGGCTAGAAACATATAGGATTGAGAGATGACTACTAATGGGCACAGAGCTTTTCTTTTTTTTCTTTTGATCTTTTTGAGACAGGGTCTCTCTGTAGTCCCAGCTGGCCTGGAACTCACTATGTAGACCAGGCTGGCCTCGAACTCAGAGGTCCACCTGCCTCTGCCTCCTGAGTGCTGGGACTAAAGACATGCACCACCATGCCTTTAAGAGTGATGAAGATATTCTATAATAGTAGTGATGGTTATAAAACCTTGTGAAATGTACTAATAACTACCGAATTGTACACTTTTAACAAGATAACTAGAGGCCAGTGAGATGGGTATGTAAAGGTGCTTGTCACCATGCCTGAAGACCCGAGTTTGATTCCTGGGACCCACATGATAGGAGAAATTTACTTCCCTAAGTTGTTCTGACTGCATGCATACCGTGTGCAACACACACACAAGGAATTTTAAGGTGACTATTTGGTATGTAAATTCTCAATATAAAAGTCTATAGGAAGTTAGGAAACACCCAGCCTCCCGGAAAGAGGTTTCTGGTCAATTTATAAATTAAGCTTACAGTGGACCCATTCTTTCCCTCATATTAGGAATCATTTCTATTAAATTACATCATAACTGCAGTGCATGACTTTTATCCCAGCACTTGGGAGGTAGAGGCAATCAGGTGATCTCAGAGTTGCCAGGGCTACAAAGTGAGACCCTGTCTCAAAAAAGCCTGGTGTGGTGGCTCATGCCTTTAATCCCAGCAAGCACTCAAGAGGCAGAGGCAGGTGGATCTGTGAAAATGGAGGCTGGGACATGGCAGCTAACAACTGTCCCTAACTCCAGTTCCAGGGGATCCGACAGCCTCTTCCATCCTCCGCGGGCATTGCACAACACGGGTACACTTACCTACATGCAGGCAATACATGCATACACACAAAATAAAAATAATAGATAAAAAAATAAAAGAAAATGGAGGCTGGGGCTAGAGAAATGGCTCAGCAGTTAAGAGCACTAGAATAGGATCAGGGTTTGGTTCCCAGCACCCACAAAGGTCTCTAACTCCAGTTCCAGGGGATCTAATGTCCTCTTCTGGTTTCTGTAGGCATTGTATTGCATACATGCAGGCAGAATACTCAAAACACATTTAAAAGAAAATGGAGGCCAAGGTGTAACGTGAGCAAGGCTTTGAACCCCAACATCATGCAGCACTCAAAGGCAGAGGCAGGTGGATCTTGGCCTCCATAACAAATTCCAGACCAGCTTTGGCTACAGGGAGACCATTTCAAAAACATAAAAAAGCCTTTAAAGTGTCTTTAATGTAAAGACATTTGCCATGGAAAAGTTGATTCTGTTAACCTAGTTATTTAATGACTTCACTAAATTATAAAGATATTAGTATACATAGATTTGGAAACCTAAAGTATTATTATACCACTTATTTTGCCAAGTTCAACATCTCACATTTTGCTCTGCAGGACATGGTGATGTCAGCTTGGAAATCCAGTCCCCTAATAGTGTATATTGGAAAATTTCCCCAAACTGGCAACATGCCTTTTACAATGCTCCTTTAATTTCCCTGTAGCCTCTAACCCCATTCTGCAATAAAACTTCAGAATGTTTGCATTCATGGGTTCCATTTCTTCTCCAGGCCTCCTTCAGACATCATCATTGATCACTTTGCTGAGGTGGCCTTATCAAGCCACTATGGCCTACATCCTGCCAGTCATCTGAGGCAGGTAACTTGCAGCTCCCAATGAGCTGCTCCTCTCCTAGCCCCACATACAGCTGAAGTTCTTCCTCCCAGGAAGCCAGGTGTTGCAATATGGCTGACTGCAAGCCACTGGAATATGCCTGGTGTACTGTTCTCAGACCTAGTTAAAAAGTCCCAATCAAGAGCCTTTTTTTCTTTTTTCCTTTTTCTTTGGGGGGGACAGGGTCCCCTTGTAGCCCCAGCTGTCCTGGAACTATGAGGACCAGCCTGGCCTCAAAACTCACAGAGATCCACCTGCCTCTGCCTCCCAAGTGCTGGGATTAAAGGTGGGTGCGTGCACCACCACACCCAGCAAGAGCCTTCATTTTCTATTCCTGTTTAGAACACTACTGTCCTAACTAAGGCATCTACACATTTTAGGGCATTTTGGTCTATTTATTACACAAGATGGCCCATCCTTAAAATTCATTTCCTATTCTGACTTCTAAACAATATTAAGTACGAGTTCCTATTCTTTCCTCCCAATAAACTCTTGAAACCAGCTTTCCATGACAGCAGTACTTGCAGTATTTAGTCTTCCTGTATTCTCTGCATGCTCCTCCTGTACCAGGATGCTCAAGTATGCAAAAGCCAAGCATGCAGACTCTTCCTGTGATCTCATCTACATCATTCCATGAACTACTCAGCAGAGAGTTTTCCTTAGACTTCCGAAATTAGGCTATCCATGTACACTATTAATCCCAGCAGGTAGAGCTCTATGGATTTGAGGCCAGCCTGGTCTACAAAGCAATTTCCAGCCCAGCCAAGGATACATAGTAAGACCCTGTCTCAAAACAAACCAGAATTATACATTTAAACTGACTGATGCTACATCATGAATATCCAACTGGCATATGAAACTTAACCTAGCTAAAACAGTACTGTTGATTTTTCCCTGCAAAACTCACTTCTGCTCCTCGCCATCTTGGTAGAATACCACCTTCTACTCAGTTTACACCAAAACCCCACATTTTCTTGAGTCTTACCTCTCTGTCACATTAAAAGATACAAAGAGATGATGAGGTTGAGTCCCACAGCCCACAGAATCAGCGTTCGTTCAACAGACTTTTAATTTCTGTTCCAAGTCTCCACTCCCTCCTTAGCTACCATGGTCCTAAATATGTAGCTCTTGATTAAGAGAATCATAAATTTAGGTCTGCTAGAGGCTGTGATTATGTAATTGTCCAAAATAAAGCCAGGATAAAAATCTATTGCATCCAAAATTTAAATTTCTGGTTTAATTCCTAATCCAGATATATGTAGCAAGCAATACCTGCCACCGTGTCTTCCACACAACACACTGCACCCTTATAATTTTGAGCCAAAACAAATCCTTCCCTGAAAAAAAAATTATATTTCTGGTGGTATCTATTGTTTTAAACCCAGTTTTAAAAATAAAGTATCTTAAGGTTGACTTACAGGCCTTTAAAACAAACCAACACTTAGCTAATCCAAGATTTCAAAATATTTCAGGCTCAAGCATAGTATTCTGAGCATTAGTCTGGATGTAAAATAAACTTACTAGTTCACTTAGTAGCTTGCCTCAAAAACCAAGTGCCATTTTTCTTCCCCATAGATCCAAGTCCTCGACTCTTAACAGCCCATGGGTTGTTTCCATTCTCACCTTCCCCACATGTTCCCAATATAGCATTTTATCACTCCCAAGCTCAGTTCTTTCATGGTTTCCTAAGACAATTAGGGAAAAAAAAAATCCAACTGAATTCCTTGCTCTGACTTATGTACAATCTCCTCTTCTACTGGCTCATTCTACCCTACCTCCTTGCAGTTAACTCCAAGCCTTAGCTGTTCACACTTGGGAAGTCTTCTTTTAGATTTCAGCTCCAGAACCAGTCTCAGGACTCTACCTAAAATGGCCATTCAGCTACTTTGTTACCTCATTATAAGACTTTATACAGCTTCTATAACTACTCAATTATCAAGATTAAGGATGTTGTCCGTCTATTCAACATCAAAATCAGGACCCAGAGTCAGGTGTGTTGGTGGCTCCATCTCATCTGTAATCATAGCACACAGGAGACTGAGGCAGAGTTCAAGGCCTACTCCGATTACACAGTAAACTCTAGTTCCAGGACACCCAGAGCCTCAGTGAGGCACTGTCTCAAAATACCAAAAACTCTAGGCCAGGAATGGTGGTGCACACCTTTAATCCCAGCACTTCGGAGGCAGAGGCAGGCATATCTCTTGGAGTTCCAGGACAGCTGGGGCAAGAGGGAAACCATTTCAAAAAGACCACCCCACCCCCAAATAAAACAAAACCCAAAGATTAGGAGACTCAGTCCACAGAAGTGTTCAGCAAACACTTGGAAAAATGTTAAACATTAAATGACTCAACTTCATTAGAATAAAAAAATCATGAAAAATAATCTTCAAGTGCCAGATACACTGAGGCAGGTAAGATCTCTGTAAGATCAGGGTGAGCCCAGTCTAGCATTCCAGACCCATCTAGGGCTACAGACAAACTGTCTTTAAAAAACAAAACAGAACTATGTGTGGGATTATGGGAATTCATTTTTTGGATCTTAATTTCTAACATGCAGAGTACACACAACAAACTGTGGCAAAACACACATCGAAGATTCACGACCAATACTCACACAATTTCCCCAAAGAACTTTAGTCCATCTTTTTTTTTTATGTGTATGCGTGTATTGCCTGCATGTAGGTTAAGTGCACCCATGTCGTGCAATGCCCATGGAAGACAGAAGAGCTGTCAGATCCCCTGGAACTGGAGTTAATGGTCAGCTGTTAGCTGCCACATGGATGCTGGGATTTGAATCAGGGTCTTCTGCAAGAACAGTGTTCTTAACCGCTGAGCCATCTCTCCAGCCCCCTAATCCATCTTTTTAGTAACAGTGAACCCTGTCCCATTCATAATATAAATATGCTCAGCATTCTAAAATTAGATGATTAATAAAACAGACCACTGGAAGTTAGAATGACACAGACAATTCTTGCAAGCAGAATAAAAACAATGGAAGATGAAGATAGAAAAGCACTTAGTGAAAAGATGAGACTCTAAACTCTGAGGATGATTAGATGGAACCAGGATCTGATGCTCATTTTCAGAGACAGATACACACAAAAGCTACTTGGGGGTGGGGGGAAACGTGCATTGTTTGGGACTTCCTATTCCTACTTTTCACTTACCTAGTGTTTCATGACGATGTTTATATGCAGGTAACAGTAAAACTGCACCTAAGAACAGCAGCTCACTTGAAGGGCTCACAGCTGTAGCAGTGCTATAGCTCTGCTCTTGACCATTATGCACTGCAGGGACTCATTTACTGAGTAACATTGAAACCAAGGTAGTACCCCACACCTAAATCAAACCACCCAGGGAAAGTTCTACAAGGAAAGAAAACACAAGCACAGTGAAAGAATACTGTCACAAAACTAAACTGCTTCAAGGAAGCAACCAACGTAACCAAACTTCTAGAAATTAAGGACAACTGGGACATAATTCTTATAATTCTAGAAATTAAGGACAACTGGGATAGTTAACGTGACCATTTCCA
>NW_008347125.1:2463058-2465231 GCF_000622305.1 Nannospalax galili
CCCTGTTGCCTCCCGTTGCAGATGCCAATGTTAATGAGTTCAGAGTACCCAATAGTGCATATTTTGATGAGTACATGACAAGTTTGTTGGTCTGTATATTTTGGGGGGAGCGGGGAAGCCAAGAAAACAGGCAAGATTCTCCAATTGCACAAATTGCACTATTTGTGTTTCCAACATTAATAGCAGAAACAGCTAACACAAACAAGATATGCAGCAGAGGATTTTTTTTTTCACTCAAAGGACCTGAATTCAGTAGGCATGTCCTTTTAAAGTTCGTTTTGTTGTAGACAGTTTAAGATATGGTCATTTCTCAGTCCTTAATTCTCCAAGTCTAGATTTATAAATTAACAATATGAATCCTGTTGTGAAATTGGGGAAATGTCCACCTCAATTTAACTGATAACCAAAAGATGCTTTTCACATCAAAGAAATGATCAAAAAGGCTGTGTCACATTCCAGGGGAAATGTCTACCTCAATTTAACTGATAACCAAAAGATGCTTTTCACATCAAAGAAATGATCAAAAAGGCTGTGTCACATTCCAAAGCCAAAAAAAATTAACAAGAATGCAAACACGATGAGTTATGTACCACTGCCAAGACTTTGCCAACAGTGGAGCTTCAGCGACGCTGTCCTGTAAAGCGGCCTTCCATTTGCCCGGCTCCTCTTCCAGAGCCTAGTTTCTGTGCCATGCCACCTCTTGGGGGAGGTCCTCTTCCATCACGATCACGCATCATTCCACCACCCACTATTCCACGTGGACCATCCATCTTTTTAGTAACAGTGAACCCTGTCCCATTCATAATATAAATATGCTCAGCATTCTAAAATTAGATGATTAATAAAACAGACCACTGGAAGTTAGAATGACACAGACAATTCTTGCAAGCAGAATAAAAACAATGGAAGATGAAGATAGAAAAGCACTTAGTGAAAAGATGAGACTCTAAACTCTGAGGATGATTAGATGGAACCAGGATCTGATGCTCATTTTCAGAGACAGATACACACAAAAGCTACTTGGGGGTGGGGGGAAACGTGCATTGTTTGGGACTTCCTATTCCTACTTTTCACTTACCTAGTGTTTCATGACGATGTTTATATGCAGGTAACAGTAAAACTGCACCTAAGAACAGCAGCTCACTTGAAGGGCTCACAGCTGTAGCAGTGCTATAGCTCTGCTCTTGACCATTATGCACTGCAGGGACTCATTTACTGAGTAACATTGAAACCAAGGTAGTACCCCACACCTAAATCAAACCACCCAGGGAAAGTTCTACAAGGAAAGAAAACACAAGCACAGTGAAAGAATACTGTCACAAAACTAAACTGCTTCAAGGAAGCAACCAACGTAACCAAACTTCTAGAAATTAAGGACAACTGGGACATAATTCTTATAATTCTAGAAATTAAGGACAACTGGGATAGTTAACGTGACCATTTCCAAAATTTTCCTCAATATCTGGTATGCTAACAGACTTGATGTGTTATAATTTGGAAGGATACTGAACACAATGTATATAAATATAACATGAATAGATTTGGAAGTGTTTAGCCCCATACAGTCATTACTTAGGAACTTGCCATTGCAAATCATTTTAAAGTTTAACTTTTAAAATTTTTTCTGTGTGTATTGCCTGCATGTAGGTAAGTACACCTATGTCGTGCAATGCCTGCGGTGATCAGAAGAGGCTGTCAGATCCCCTGGGATTGGAGTTATGGACCGTTGTTAGCTGCCATGTGGGTGCTGGGATTCGAACCCTGGGTCTTCTGCAAGAACCACCAGTATTCTTAACCGCTGAGCCATCTCTCCAGCTCAAGTCTTTCTTTTCTTTAAGTTGCTTTTCTGAAGTATTTTGTTACAGGCCAGGAAAAAATCCTAACAAAATAGTTGGGCGTTTTTTCAGCTCCCATCAGTAATAAGGAGTTCTGTGGCTCCATGTGTTCACCAGAATTTGGTTTTGTTGGTGGGTTTGAATTTTAATTCTTCTAATAGATAATGTAAAGATAACTCACTGCTATTTCAATTTGAAATTTGTTAATGCCATTGCAGTTAAATTTTAATGTACTTATAATGAAGGTGATTACTGAGAAGTTGCATCTAAACGTGCTGTGTTGCTGTTTGTTTGCCATGCATTGGCTCTGAATGTTTTATATCTCGATCTTTATCTTC
>NW_008347125.1:2468473-2473206 GCF_000622305.1 Nannospalax galili
TGAGTTCAGAGTACCCAATAGTGCATATTTTGATGAGTACATGACAAGTTTGTTGGTCTGTATTTTTTGGGGGGAGCGGGGAAGCCAAGAAAACAGGCAAGATTCTCCAATTGCACAAATTGCACTATTTGTGTTTCCAACATTAATAGCAGAAACAGCTAACACAAACAAGATATGCAGCAGAGGATTTTTTTTTTCACTCAAAGGACCTGAATTCAGTGGGCATGTCCTTTTAAAGTTCATTTTGTTGTAGACAGTTTAAGATATGGTCATTTCTCAGTCCTTAATTCTCCAAGTCTAGATTTATAAATTAACAATATGAATCCTGTTGTGAAATTGGGGAAATGTCCACCTCAATTTAACTGATAACCAAAAGATGCTTTTCACATCAAAGAAATGATCAAAAAGGCTGTGTCACATTCCAAAGCCAAAAAAAATTAACAAGAATGCAAACACGATGAGTTATGTACCACTGCCAAGACTTTGCCAACAGTGGAGCTTCAGCGACGCTGTCCTGTAAAGCGGCCTTCCATTTGCCCGGCTCCTCTTCCAGAGCCTAGTTTCTGTGCCATGCCACCTCTTGGGGGAGGTCCTCTTCCATCACGATCACGCATCATTCCACCACCCACTATTCCACGTGGACCACCAGGACCGCGGTCATTACGCCTAATATCCCTGCGATCATCACCGCCACCTCTGGTCTCTCGTTCTCTTGCAGCTCTTGTTTTTTTCTCTTCCACATTTAAACGTACTTCTCCGCGAAACATGATTGGCTTTAAAAGAGGAGAAATACACTGACATGGGTGTCAAGTACATTGACAGCAATAAAAGGCTTTTAACTGGTACAGAAGAAAATCTTCTAAGAAATTAAAAGATTCTGATGGATGACTTTAATATAAAATCCTTCCAGCCTTTTTCAGCAGAGGAAATGAAATTTAAAATGATCCATACCATACTTTAATACTATCTTTATTCTTTGCATGAATACTATTTTTCAACTATTTTTACCTTTACTATTAAAAAAGATTTTTCTACGGTTTTGCAATGTATCAAGTAAATACTACATACAACAAAAACAGGAAGGTCTTGGAATTATGCCCTTTAAATCACTTACTTTTGCAATTAAGATTCTCTGAACTGGTTCAGAGTCATCAAAAACCACAAAACCAAAATTTGGAAGCTTTCCCCCAACACCCTTGGTATTGATGCGAAGTTCCACAACGTTTCCAAAACCTGTGAAAATATACATTACACCAAGGGTTAAATACTTTAATAGAATTCTAATGGCTTTAACTGTCATGTCTTTGATCTGTTTTAAAGTAAAAGTGGCAAGCTGCTATACCCAGTGTTAGTTAAGGTACAGATAGCCATCACCTAAGACACCAAACAGCTGAAGAGGCCATTTACTTTCTTATCTCTTTAATCCTGGTTATATGTTGTATTTACTGATGAGTCCTCCATTTCCAGAATTAGGACTGCTTCTTCACTCAGTCTTATCTTCTCATCTCCTGACCAGACCAAGTCAACACTAAGCAGTTACCCAGAAACGTGATTATCATTTATTCCCTCTGGACCAATTAAAGTTAGACTGGTAGTAGATACAATATATGAAGATAAAATAATTTGTATTATGAAAAAAAAGGTCTACAAAGTTCTTGTTTGATAAAGGGTAACTAGAATTCTAATTTAAAAATGTAATACAAGAGCTAAACAAACCACTTACTCATAAAGAATTCCTTCAGTTCATTTTCATCAATATCATGAGGCAAATTGCCAACAAAAAGTTGATGACTGTCAGGGTAGCGAATTATTCTACGGTTATCTGAGTCATTCTGTTCCATATCTCCTCTACCTGAAAAAACACAGTAGATACTGAAGTCTAGAATGGCATATCAACAGTTCAAAGAAACACACATTTAAAAGAATACTGATAATCCTTGTTTTATTTTAATAGAATCAGATGTACTTCTTAAAGAGTTAAAGTGTATGATCACTAGGGTTGTGAGAAAATAGCAAGACACTAAACAGTGAATGAGGGTACTGACTATATAGTCTTTTATACTTCTCACCTGCTCATAAAAACATACTAGGGCAGTTGCTTCTAACCAGCTACTGCCATTACCCAGGAACCAAGCAGACTTCAGACAGTACAGGTCTACTGAAGATTTGCTTAGTCTTTTGAAAGAAAATACCCAATCTTTATGTATTACAGCAAAATCAAACATTTTAGCAACACTAACATTTCCTTTGCACCAGTATTCTTAACCGCTGAGCCATCTCTCCAGCCCCCAACAGCTTTGTTTTTTGAGATAGGCGTCTCAGCCTAGGTTGACCTCAAACTTGTTACATAGGTTTGAGGCTGGCTTGAACTTATCTTCTTGCCTCCACTTCCCAAAGGCTGGGATTACAAGTTTATATGCCATCAGATCTGGCAAATTTTTTAATTACTAAAATATTACTTTATATTTTTAAAATAAAATCTACCCTAAGGTCTACTGAGCATCATTTTTAAAAAGTCTAAGGTCTTTATTGACTTCATGCAGGCCAGGGCTACAGAGTAAGACCCTGCCTCAAAAAGAAATTAACAACTGGACCTACAAGAAATATATAAAATACTTCATTTACTCACTAAAAAGACTATTGCCATAGAATTTTTTAAAAATATTTTTTGAAAGGGGAAGGGGGCTGGAGAGATGGTTCAGCTGTTAAAAGCACTGGCTGTTCTCTTGCAGAGGATTCCCAGCACCCACATGATGGCTAGCAACTTCAGCTCCAGGGGATCAGATGCCCTCTTCTGACCGTTGCAGGCATTGCACGACATGGGTACATTTACACACATGCAGGCAATACACTCATATACATAAAATAAAAAACAAAGTATTACCATATAATACAAGTGAAATTAAGTATTTGGTTGGTTTTTTTTTTTTTGAGACAAGTTCTGTGTAGCTTAAGTTGGTCTCAAACTTGTGATCTTCCTTGTCAGACTTCTGATCTAAAGAGTGCTTTAAAGTAGTTTCATTTTATTAGAGTGCTGTAATATTCTTTAACTTTATCAAACTGGATTGAGCAAAAGAGCTCTAAACAATGTTTGTTTCTTAAATGTATTGCATTTTATCAAATGTCATAAAAAGTAAGCAGTTGGTTTTAGAACTGTTTCTTAATTAGACTATACGGAATGCAACAGAATATTGGGAAACTGTAGCTTCAGATTAAATTAGGGACATAGATCAATGCTGCAGACATCAGTAGTTTATTGTTTTAGTCCAAACACATTCAAAATGGAAACTCAAAAGAATACTTTCCACCTGAAACAATTAAACTAGATTCTACTAGCATATAATGCTTAACACATTACAGCAATAAAGATGGTAATCCATTGTCTTCTATACCTTCTATACCGCCAAGATGGTAAAGCCAATTTGGTTGCAATAGTGTCATGATAGAATATTACCATCCAAAATAAAATAAAACCAGCAATTAACAGTAATGGTTGATGAATATTTTTACTGTTTCACTGAAAAGGGGACAAAATGTTAAAAGTCCACAGTACTGCAGGTGAACAATCACCATGTAAACTTCTCCATCTGATGCTTTAATGTTTCACTTGGTATGAAGAGACTGAAGCTGAATGGCTCTTGCTCCAATTTTCTATTACACTTAACATTTGCCATTATCTTTCATTGCCAGAACAGTTTTCATGGGTTAGAGGGCAATATCTTGAACTGGAAATATATGTGCAGTGTGTATGCTTATGTGTCTATAAATCCGCACGCACACACACACACACACACAAACACACACACATACACACACACACACACACACATCCAATAGGAAGGAGAAAGTGTAACCAAAGAAAAATACACTTGGGGCAAAAACCACCGACAGTAAAACCACTTACTTAAAAGTAGTTTAGATAAAAGCTTCAAAACCCCAAAGTAATTTCTAGCAAGAACTTCAAGTACTATACATCAGAAAGTGTAAAACTGTTCCAAACAAAAGCTCTTATGCCTTCCAAAATGGGAACTACAAAAATCTGTGTCCACAAAATATATGCAATAGTGCAAGACATTTCCTCAAACATGGAAGACCTCATTCAAAGGGGAAAAAAAGACGAACTTTACCCATGTTGCCCAGTTGACAAAAAACAAGTTTCCTAACTAGCAAACAGTCACATAATTCAGAACCCATTTGCTACTGTGTCAAGTGCATATTTTGTTTCTACTAAGACAGAATGGAGAAGTCTTCCATGTTAACAAGCAGCTTTAAGTGGTTACTTGTTTAGTCCACTTCTTGCCAGAAACATCAGGACCTGGTATGTGCTGATTGCTCCAAGCATAAAACTGGATAACCTTTGCCATACTTATGGTTTACTGGAACTTGCTATAAAGACAAACAATCCAGTAGCCACAAATTTTGCTCACATAATTGTTTAAAGATTCATGTAAAAATAAAAAGATGTCGTCCCAGACTTAAATTCAGGAGCCATTCGGGTGCTGACATCAGTTCAAGAATTGTGCAAAATGAGTGACAGTTCCCTGCCCCCCCTACAGAAAATGCGAACACTTAAGAGCTGCTGTTCTATCTGAAAATTGCAGTATCCTCCCTTTAGGTCTACTTGCCATTTTTGGAATCTGACTGCTTTTAAAATGTCACTAAAATGTACATCAAGTTGTATGACTTTTCCAAGCATTAAAGTGATACATTTTACCTTTCACATTGGAACTAAG
>NW_008347125.1:2474229-2475349 GCF_000622305.1 Nannospalax galili
CCCCCCCTACAGAAAATGCGAACACTTAAGAGCTGCTGTTCTATCTGAAAATTGCAGTATCCTCCCTTTAGGTCTACTTGCCATTTTTGGAATCTGACTGCTTTTAAAATGTCACTAAAATGTACATCAAGTTGTATGACTTTTCCAAGCATTAAAGTGATACATTTTACCTTTCACATTGGAACTAAGTCAACTTACTCAAGTAAGTGATTTCCTCCTTTCCTCTCCCTCTAAACACAAGACTCCCTCCCATACAGAACAAAGTTGTTAACTAAAAAACAAGATAAGTGTCCATAGTAATGATTTTAAAGATACTGCAATTTTTCCACATTTCAATGATTTCTTTCAACATTTTGCAGCTGTTTGGCTTTGCAGTACAGCAATTCATAAACTATACAAGATTACCAGCAAGACTGGAATGATGTATTAATAGAAGGCACCATCATGCTTATTACATTACCAGAGAACAAAAATACAGGAAAGACAATTTTCACTGTACACAGCTTAAAGAAAGGAAAAGGGGAGGAGGAGTGTGTTGAGCAGCCAGCCATCCCTTTGCTGAAGAGGGGCAGGTAGAAAACTCTTAACATATGGAGCTATTAAATCTGGTCTAATATTCAAGACCATAGCATTTGAAGTTCTGATTTTTGTTATTTTGTCCATAACTAAATGACTTCCTTCTGGAATATATTTGTAGTCTTGTTATGGTTTATGTGTGCACACGCTGGTCACAGCAAGCAGATAAAATGCCCTCATCATTTCACAAACTATTCTTTATTGGAAAAGATGATGAAAGATTTTTTTCCCTGTTGCCTCCTGTTGCAGATGTCAATGTTAATGAGTTCAGAGTACCCAATAGTGCATATTTTGATGAGTACATAACAAGTTTGTTGGTCTGTATTTTTTTTTGGGGGGGGGTAGCCAAGAAAAGGCAAGATTCTCCAATTGCACAAATTGCACTATTTGTGTTTCCAACATTAATTTTTTTTTTTTTTTTTTTTTTACTCAAAGGACCTAGATTCAGTGGGCATGTCCTTTTAAAGTTCATTTTGTTGTAGACAGTTTAAGATATGGTCATTTCTCAGTCCTTAATTCTCCAAGTCTAGATTTAAGATTTATA
>NW_008347125.1:2477418-2486781 GCF_000622305.1 Nannospalax galili
GCCTTGAACTCAGAGATCCGCCTGCCTCTGCCTCCCAAGTGCTGGGATTAAAGGTGTGCACTACCACACCTGGGTAACATTTCCCTTTTATAGATGTCTACATGAGTAATCTTATTGGATTCTTTCAATAACACAGAAACATTCACATTAAACAGGCAGGCATCACATAACAAAATTTTTTTAAAAAAGAGTTCTTTTATTTGTATGTGTGTATTGTCTATGTAAGTCCATCTGTGTCATGCAAGCAAGGCCCAGCAAGGCCAAAAGAGTGTTGGATCTCCTGGAACTGGAGTTATGGACAATTGTTAGCTGCAACGTGGATGCCACCCTAGTCCTCTGTAACTGCAGCAAGTGCTCTTAAGCGCTGAGTCATTTTTCCAGCCCTCTGAAAGTACTCTTAACATTCTTCCAGTTTTCAAATAAAGGTACTAGCTACCACATTGTTAGTTAATAATGCAAGCAAGTAAAAATAAATCATTACAACTGAACATCTAAGAAAATCAAAACAAGAATTAGGACATGCTTAAGTAGTAAAGAAATGAGACTGCTAAGAGTAGGGCATTAACAGCTCAGCTCTAAATTCTTAAAGCCAGTGACAAATCAATAAAACCAAATCAAGCCAACTCACCTGGTCTTGGCCCTCGAGGAGGGAAACCAGGTCGTTCTCGAGGTCGCTGTTCACGAACTCGTGGTGGTTGAGACTGAACTTCTGGTTTAGCTTCAACTCTTGGCTAAAATATAATGGAAAACACACATTATGAAGAAACACCTACTACAGGAGAAAAACCAACAAAAGTAACTATTAGCAAGTCACTAGCAGGGATAGGGATGTTAATTTAAGCTTATAATGCTTTAAACATAATCTCCTATATTTGAAAAGTAATTTTTAAAAGGTTTTCTGTACCAAGCTAGGACTGTAGGGTAGATTTTATTTTCCCACTCAAAACTATAATTCACAATAAGCTGCTTTTGCACAATCACTCTTTAAAATTAAAATTATAATCACAACAAAACAGCATAAGTCATTGCTACAAAAATCACAAAAATGCAAGATGAGCAACTCCATATAAATATATAAACAAAATTAAAAGTGTTCTTAGAAAGATAAGAATTAAGAAACTTAATTCTTCAGTTTCTAGTTTGCTGCCTTCAGACATTAACAGTGCTCAGTCATATCTCGTAACCCCATTTTCAATCTTGAAACCAGTATTTTAATAATTCAAACACACAATTTAGGTCACACTTATACCTTCAGGGTTTTTTGTTGTCTGAGACAATGTGTCACTACTTAGCCCCTGGATGACCTGGAACTTGCTACACAGAACTTGCTATACAGACCAGGCTAGCCTTGAACTCAGAGTTCCACCTGTCTTGCCTCTGCCTTGAGTGCTAGGACTGCAAGCACATTTCACCATGCCCAGAATATCTTTAGGTTTGAAGTAACAACAAAAAAGATAGGGAGTTAGGCACGGTGGCATATGCCTATAATCCCAGTACTCTGAAGGCTGAGAGAGGAGAATCTTGAATTTGAAGCCAGCTTGAACTAGCAAAGAAAAAAAAAAAAAAAGTCAAACAATAAAAGGAATATTACATAGCATCTCAAATTATCACATAGCATTTCAAATAGACAAAGTCATCCTTTAGATCATTGTTTCCTTCTGAAAAGGATGCACATTTAATTCAGAGTATTGACCTCAATAATTTTTTTCCTAACTGCTGGAGAGTGATAGGACTACTTAAGTTATCTTCCATAAATGTTCTAAAACACATGAAGCATTTTCTTCTCACCCTCTGTATGGTCCAAGGATGTTGAAATTCTCAACAGAATACAGAGATATGTCCCACAAACTAAGAGCTAGCAATTAAATCTTTTGAGGACTTTGGTCTAGACAGCAACTCAACTTTTCATTAGTTATATAACTGGGATGTTACAATTTGTAACAAGGATAAATCTGGATATTAAAAAGAAAATCATGCTTCTTTCAAAAATGACTATTGCCAATGATTACAGCCACTGTAATTGTAACACAGGTTTTATTTGCAACATTAGCAGTATTTTAGAAGATCTGCCTGCTTCTTCCAACCTATTTCTTCCATGTAGGGCAGAGTTTTCTACACGGTAAAACTGTTTCACAAGTTCCAGGATTTGCTAGTTTAAAAATGAATTTAATTTTCACTTTCTGTTATTTATGTATTTATGCCTTTAAGGCCTATTTATCATAATTGTGTGGTGGGGGGGAAATCCTTAGGACAAGTTCTCACTGTGTAGCCCAGGCTGACCTCAAACTTGTGATCCTCCTACCTCAACCTGTCTACTGCTATAGTCGACATTAATTTTACATCTCTGAAAGAAGCAAGCTCAGTGCTTACTTCTGACACAGATGTTCGGCAACTACTGATCCACTGAAAATTTAATTAGGCTTCCAGTTTCCCTGACCCAAAATATGCAGAATAATCCATATCTGACAATGAGACCTAATAATATCTATGAAATCACCGTTGTCTGCATCTGTAGTTTGTACTATGTAATCTAAAATGCGATGCCAGAAGGAGTGGAAGAAAACTTCCACTAATGGAGTCTCTTAGGAGACCTTACTTCACTTTGTGGGTCAAAGAGAACTGAACAGATGTATTCTGTTCATAGTTTTATTTAGTAGCACTACTGTCCCTATTATTGAAAATTAAATAGCAAATACACCTTGCATCTAAAATTTTCAGAAAGACTTAAAGACTGTCCACCAATCCAAATATTATCAAATAGCTTGAAGCACTGACTGACCATGACAGATTTAAATTCCTTCCACAAGATATTACCAAAGTAAGCTCTCAAAACAATTTAAAATTAAAATCAGATAACTTAAAGAATTTCACAGATCTTACAAATAATTCCTAATATTCATTTACCAACTTCAATTCTGTAAGGAGACAAATAATGCTGGTGCATAAAAAAATAAAATAAAAAGAGACCAAAAAAAAAGCTAAGAATTGTTCCTTCCAGTAACTCAAACAAATTTCAAGTAAGTCTTAGGATTCTTCATGCCCAATGATCAAAACTATCTATTTCAAAGAGAGAAAGTGGCTAGTATCCTATATGCTATTAGGGCTTTAAAATTAACTTCATGTAACCTGAAAGTATGATCTTTCAAATCTGTCAATAACAATCCCACAAATGTCAAACAGAATATAAAATAAAAGTGGACAAAAATCAAGTCAATAAAAGATAACACCACAACCATAAACAATTCCTCAAACACAAACTATTAAGGTAAATCAATTTCCAGCAAAACTTTTAACAAGAACTTAACTTACCTACTTCTAACTTAGTATCTATGATTACCCTAGATATAAGTAGACTTAATTTCCTTTTACCAAATAATCCATTTAAAAGAAATGAATGCTCTTCAAAAGTAGTAAGGTTGAAGGGGTGCTAAATCAGTGAAAAGATGAAATTTATTCTACATATGGCTTAAAGACATCAAAAAATTCTGTATGTGTATGCCTGTGTATGGTATGTGCACCGGAGTGCAGCTGCCTGTGGAGGCCAGGTGTCAGATACCCTGGAGCTGCAGTTAAGGTAGCTGGGAGCCATCTCTCCAGCCCCCTGAAAATTAAATTTTAGTCTTTTAAAAAAATATTTATTTTATTTTTATTGGTCTTTTTAAGATAGGGTCTTCCCTGTAGTCCCAGATGACCTAGAACTATGTATACCAGGCTGGCCTTGAACTCAGAGATCCACCTGCCTCTCTCTGCCTCCTGAGTGCGGGGCCATCACACCTAACTTTATTATTTTAATTTTGTGTGTGTGTGTATTGCCTGCATGTATGTAAGTGCACTCGTGCAGTGCCAAAGCCTGCAGAAGACAGAAGAGGCCATTGAATCCCCTGGAACTGGAGTTATGTACAGATGTTAGCTGTCATGTAGGTGCTAGTATTTGAACCCGAGTCTTCTACAAGAACATCCAGTGTTCTTAACCACTGTGCCATCTCTCTAGCCCCCGACTTTTTTTTTTTTTTTTTTTTTTTTTTTTTTTTTTTTTTTTTTTTGATTTTTTTTTTTTTTTGGTCTTTTTGAGACAGGGTCTCCCTGTAGCCCTAGCTGGCCTGGCACTCACCATGTAGACCAGGCCATAGAGATTCATTTGCCTCTGCCTTCTGGATGCTGGAACTAACGGCATGCACCACCACACTCAGCCTATTTTTAGACATTTCTTAATCGAGTGAGAAATACAACTTAAGTTTCCTAGAATGTGAAAAACAACTTTTAAAATGACTCAAAATTTAAGATACAGTGAACAGTCATTTTCCTAAGCAAGAGGCCACTCTAATTAAAGTTAAGACATACCTTAAGTACTACTTAATTTAATTTACTCTCCAGCAAGAGTGTATGCTGCATATACCACACATTTAGTGTATGTCCCTACATAAATTCAAAAGCCAGTCCTGTATTTCAGCTGTCTGACCGTGGGTGAGTTACTTGAGGCCTCGATGTGCTATCTCTAAAATGGGAATGTTAAGGGTAACTTATCATGAAGGGTGGGGGTTTTTTTGTTTTTGTTTTCTCCCCCCTTTTTGAGACCGCTGATCTGGAACTTGCTATGAAGACCAGGTTGGCATCATCTCTCAAAGATCCACCCACCTCTACCTCCTGGGATTAAAGGTATGCGCCACCACACCCTGCATGAAGGGTATTTTTTACAGTGAAAATTTTTGACTAATGTACTTAATATAAAATGGCTAATTAATGGCAAATGAAAGGCATACTAAGCATTAGTTATTTATCTAGTAACAATAAAAATGTCACCAAATCCCTGAAATGATACAACTCAAAAGACTCCAAATCCAAATTTTATGGGAATCAAGATTTCAAAACAAAGTCACAAGTCATTCATCAGGGCTACAGATGGGTTTGAGAAGTACAAACAGTACTGGGCAACCTAATTTTCTTCAGTAAGATGGAACTTTAGTTTGTGAGTTAATGTAACCAACTTTTAAGTATTTGAAAAAGAAACCAATATTCTGGCACCATGTATTCTATTATATAGAGGACTATAAAACACTACAGGACTATGAATTATTATTCCTAAAACTTCATGTATCTTATTGCTAAAAGCATCTAAAAATGCATACACTCAACACTTTAAATGTAAATTTTCTAGTAAAATGAAACTCAAAATGTAGGGGGAAGTGATTAGACACCCTTTAAATATGCCAATAACCTTAATTCAAATTTAAACTGTATCTCAAGCATCATAAAGTGCCTATTTTCACAGCATTGGAAAGCTCTGAAATGGGTAGGATGACAAACAGACACAAAGCAGAATGCTGAAATGACTGGTTCAAGTGAACACTACAGTCCTAAGTTGGTACAGGCTTCAACGGAATGGTGTGAACCACTTATAGACTAAGAACTTAGGCAATTTTTTCAAGTTTTCTATTTTTTTAAAACAATGACTTTTTTAATGCCATACTATTTTGTTCCCTTCCAAGTTTCTTACCTAAAATATTCTTGTTAAAAGAATATTTTCAAAAGGAACATGTTTTTAAAGAAGCCTTTTCAAAATGACATTATATATTGGTAAAACCAACTTAATTTGTATTTCACACACCCAAGCCCCAAATACCACCTCTGTAGATGATTAATAGAGACTTGGCATTTAAAGTGGGTGTAATGACATTTAATACATTTTTGTATGTTTATTAATCCTTAAAATGTAGTTTAAAAAATAAGCAATTGGCAAATGTAACAAGGATACAATCCAATGTGTTCACAGATTGGTTACCTGTGAGACTGGTGCTTTAACATGGGGTGGAATTCCAGAGGAAGAAACAGTACCACTAGGAGGCAGGTTTTTACTGGTCACTGAAGCCCAGGAGAAAGCCTGCAGGAAATGCAACAAACCTAGACTACTAATCATGGAAACCACCAACATTTCTATAGGGAAACTTCCAAATAAAGAATTTTTCTTCATTTCTAAACTATTGCTCTATACTGGAGGACTCCTAAAGGAAAGGCACACACACACATGCCAGTCTATGTGCCAGCTTTCAAATCTCATTATGCAAGGTAATTTATGACTGTTTTGTCTCAACTATTAAATAAAACCACAAGCAAGTTCCTACATACTCTTAAGTACATAAGCAAGTGGCAAACAAAACCACTATCAACTAAACATGCTAGAAAAAAAATCTGAACCTGACAGAACTGATTTCTTTCCCCTTCGTGGGGAAGATAGGGTGTGTGAGTGATGGTGTTAAAGGGTAAAGGTAAAGATAGAAAAGAACAGAGTACTAGTTGGAAACTTTAACAGACACTCACAAATTGACAAGGAATCTCCTCTTCTCACTGCCCAATATACTTTAACCTTCTACTTTACAGAGACAAAAGAAGTTTTAGATGATATACTATGGGTGTCACACATTTTACATGTTAATTGGTGTAGAAAGGAAACTGATTCCATTTAAATCACAAACAGGTAAATTCAGTTGAGACATTGCATGACTCCTGACGCATCAGAAGGGAAGAGCAACTGACAGCCTTACACATGAACTCCAATAATTTCATATAAGTTACTAAACAATGCATACAGAGTAATCTTGTGTTATAAATTTCATTCTTAGGAATATTTTGGGGTGGAAAGAAACACATCTCCGTAAGATAACAAAAACTCCAGCTTATTTCATATATATATATAAAGTATACTTTACTATATTCAATAAACATAATAAAACCAAAGTCATGCTTCATTAATGGCACCAAAGAGGAAAGTGTGAGGTTAAAGGTCTGAAAAGTTCCTTTGATCTAACCTTTGGTGGTTCTTGAGGCAAAGAAACAGGTTCAGCAGGAGGAGGAGTAGTAGACTTCTCCTCTAAGTCTTCTAAGTTTTTCTCTTCCACTTGTGGCTTCAGTTCTTCAGTCTTTATTTCAGATTCTGGCTCTGGTTCGGGTTCATGAGAGGATTCTTCTAAAGGTTCCTCTATGCCATTACTACAATAAAATATTTAGGTCACTATTCAGTATGAATAAAATGAAGAGTTCAATTAAGATAAAATTTTGTTTCTCTCCAATCTAACAGGCATAACTAGTTATTTGCCAGTAACTTATGTTCTATAGTTATAAGGAGTTGGGTTTTATGCACACATATATGTGATATAAACGACAGAGCTCAAGGTCTGCCTGCTGTGCACAGATCACACAAACTGTCTACTACTAAACCTCACCTCCAAACCTCCACATTATTTTAAAACTAGATTTACCAGCCAGGCAGCTTTAGTCCCAGCATTTGGGAGGCAGAGGCAGAGGCAGGCAGATCTCTGTGAGTTTAAGGCCAGCCTGGTCTACATTGTGAATTCCAGGCCAGCTGGGGAGACCCTGTCTCAAAAAGACCAAAATACCAACACAAAAACAAAACACAAGATTACCAGTATTTACTTTACTGTTAAAAATAAATCTCATGTTTGTTCATTGAATTTTATTATTATTATATGCTGTAAGTGTGTGTGTACACCAAAGTCGACCTATGGTGGTCGGAGGATAACTGTGGAGTAGGTTCTCTCCTCTCAACTTTAAATGGGTTCCTGGAATAGAACTTAAAATACCAGGCTTTCAAGGTAAGCACCTTTACTCACTAAGCCACCTCTCTGACCCTTAAACAGCATGTTTTATATAAAAATAATAAACTTGGGCTGGAGAGATGGCTCAGTGGTTAAGAACACTGGTTGTGCTTACAGAAGACCCAGGTTCCAATCCCAGCACCCACATAGCAACTAACAACTGTTCATAACTCAGTCCCAGGGGATCCGACAGCCTCTTCTGACCTCCAAGGGCATTGTACAACACAGGTGCACTTACCTACATGCAAATACATGCATACACATAAAATAAAAATAAATAAAATTTAAAAAAAAACAAAAACAAAATCTTACCATGTTATCCTAAACATTCTGTGTTGAGTAATCAATCATGGTCTTGATACAGTCTATGTTGAATTTTAAATTAAGTAAAATAATTTTTTCTACTGCAATACGACGAATTTCAAATACTGGCTTAATTTTGCCATTTTAACAGAAATGTATTTTCAGGGGCTGAGTGTATAGTTCCATAGCAGAACACATAGTATGTCTGAAGCCCTAGGTTATTAATCCCTAGCACAAGGGGGAAAAAAATTAACGGCCAACAGTAATCCTAGAAACAAAAACAACCTTGCAATTACACTACAGGTCAGATCAAATGTAACCTTGCAACTGCTGGTCTTACGTCACAGGGTGAGCTTCATAGTAAGCACTGGTAGCATTTTCTTGCACAGGTTCAGGAGATGGCTGCCTTTCTTCTTGCTCCTCTTCTACTTCATCTTCTGATTCTGACAATACAGATTATGTCAGCTCTCTTAAGAAGGCTCACATAATTTCTAACATACATATCTTACATAATTTCTAACATCTTAGTATGTTTAAGGAAGTGGTATGGTAGTTTTAAAAAGTTGGTAAACTTACAAAGGCATTCACAGCAATATTCCCTGTTCTCCCCCCAAATGAAGAGAACAAAACAAACAGGACAAAGTTTGACTATGCGTTATTTTAACAAGATGTTATCAGTAAAGAAAGAAAAAGGTTGGAAGTAAGCGAAACCCCATTTACTTTCTGCTGTCACACCTATTTAATGGAGTAGTAATGATAAAGAGATGGAAAACAAAACAAATGTATCAGTGGAAGATCTATAATAACTATAATACAGCTACAACATGAACAGGCAAGAGAAAGAGAGCAAAAAGAAAATTTTTATCAACTCAAGTTACATTTTGATAAAAGTACTGGAGTCCCAAACAATTAACTCTATGTGAGGTACCCAACTCTTGGTTACCTATACAGGCTGAGACTGTATGTAGAGAAAGAATCTTTCTACTTCCTATGTTTGACTTCTACATAATTTCATATAATACATATTTATATTTTCCCTAACAAAATTAAAGGGAGAAAAGAGGAGTGTGATTCAATTAAAAAGGCAAATTTCCAAGAGTTTTATACTTACAGAAATTAAGGAATAAAGACTATTGACAGAACCTTTTACCTTCAAGGTAAGCTCACCTTCATCAAGTTCTGGTTCAGAATCACCAAATACTTCATCTTCATAACGAAACATATCATTGTGAACATAAAATTTATTTGGAACAGATCCCTATAGGAAAACAATATACAAGTAGTCCATGAATACCCGTTAAGTGTAAGTATCCACAATATCTTTGAATTACACCTGAAAATACTCCTGCAATATATAATCTCAGTATTTTTTTTTGAGATAGAGTCTCCCTGTAGCCCCAGCTGGCCTGGAACTCACTGTGTAGAGAGATCAGCACACAGAAGGCACAGG
>NW_008347125.1:2487162-2522674 GCF_000622305.1 Nannospalax galili
CTACCTTTAACATATCACCTCTATATAAGAAATCAGAGCCAGGTGTGGTGACACACACCTTTAATCCTAGGACTTGGGAGGCGGAGGCAGAGGCAGGTGATCTCTGTGAATTCAAGGCCAGCCTGGTCTACATAGTGAGTTCCAGGCCAGTTGGGGCTATAGGGAGACCCATGCTATAATCTGGACTTTATGCAGCTTTCGCCTGAATATCTAGGCTTTGTAGTCATCTCACAAACTGTACTAACTGCTTCTTGAACACACACTTTACTATGATGTTTGCTGATACTATTTTATTTTATTTTATTTTATTTTATTTTATTTTATTTTATTTTATGAGTCTTATCCCTGTGTAAATGCACCAGGGTTGTGCAAAGTCTGTGGTGGCCAGAAGAGGGTATCCGATCCCCTGGAACTGGAATTATGGTTAGTTAGCTGCCACATGGGTGCTGGGAATCAACCCTGGGTCCTTTGCAAAAGAATAGTCAGTGCTCTTAACTGCTAAACCATCTCTTCATTCTCCATGTTTGGTAATGCCAAATCATTGTGTCAAACTAAAGTACCAAATACTCTCCTTTCCTGTGAAGTCAGAAAGAGCAAATATTTTTGTACATGTCTCTAACAGACGTGTAGAAATGAAATACACCATTTCTACTCCTTCATGTATAAAATATATCAACATAAAACATTCCAACTGATCCTCTGAATTATATCCCAATACAATGTATTTCATACAAAATGGATCCAAATGTTTAAGAGCTCAGTGCTCATTTGACAATCATTGAAACTCCAGATTCAAAATGATCACACTGAAGAAACAAGTACAAAAAAGCTTTTAAAACAAAAACATTTTAAAAATATACATGAATGACTTACATTTTGGCCATAAACAGCTTCCTGGGGCTTTCCACTAGCATCTACTCCACCATGAACATAGGAAGAATTTCTCCCATAAAACCTGCAAAACCATCGACAACTATCACTAACATGTCAAGAAAAGATTAAGAGGCAGTAACTGAGTTCTAGTGTCAAAACAACTAGGTTCCAAACAAATAATCAATAGGACCAGGTCTATCGCTAATCATATGTACAATCTTAGGCAAGTTACTTCAAATCTTTAAACTATTTTCAAGGTCACAAAATAGGAGAACTACCTCCCAAGGGTTGTAAGATTTCTATTTGTTTGAGACAGGGTCTCCCTATTGTCTCAGCAGGTCTCAATCTCACAGAGATCTGCCTAAAGGTGTGCATCACCATGCCTGGCTAAATGAGTTAGTGCAACCAGAACCCTTAGTGTACCTGGCACACAAAACAGATTATTAGTCTCATCTAGTTCTTACCACATTTTAAAATAAGAAAATGAGACAATCAAAGCATATTCTAAGAGTATATCCATATTTTCCAGTAATTGATCAATTTTTTCTCTTTTGGTACAAAAACTGTTGGTCTAGTTTTGTGTGACAATCAGATGTTCCATTTAGCAATCTACTAAGATGATGTTCAAATGGCTAACTCCAAAGGCTTAAATTAAAACATCTTAGATTTCAAATAATTGAAATAATTCAAAGACGAAGTGAAAAGTTATAATTGCTTCAGCATCCATTTTCTCTTATTTTATGCTATTAAGTACATGATAAATCAGATGTTCTCTAGCATTAAATAGAGCAATTAGAATTAACATCTTTCTAAATTAAGGTTATAAAAGAAGCAAAATTAGTTTTCCATAAAAGGAATTCTCTTCTTAAACATGGAAGAACTTCCTCTGTGCTAAGCACTATCACAGTGCATGACATATATTGATTCCTTTTAATCCTTCTAAACAACCTCATAAAGTGCATACCATTATCTAAATGAACAAACTGAGGTTCAGAAGAGGTTAAATTAACTGCCTACAGTCATATACCTATCAAATAGGGCAGTTAATACAAGAACCTAGACAGTCTGGCTCCAGAGTCCATGCTTTTTAACCACTACCCTGTATTTTAAATTTTATACTATTTTATTCTCATACATTACTGGAAAAGAATGTAAACCACCATTAGTTTTCTAAAGGGTTATTTTGCAGTGTGTGTGTGTGTGTTTAAGTGTACACGTACAATAAGCCTAAAGGGGTTGGAGATGGCTCAGTGGATAATGCTCTTGCAGAGGACCAGAGTTTTGTTTCTAGCACCCACCCATACCAGATGCCTGGTAAACACCTGTAACTCAAGCTACACAAGGATGTGATGGTTCTATCCCTGAAGGGAACCTGTACTCACATGCACTTACCAACATACATATGTATAATAAGAGTTAAATCTTCAAAAAGTCTTGGAAATAATACCTTAAGATTCAACAATTGTTACAGGAACTTATTCTAAGACTATAAATAAGATATATAAAAATCCATGTCTAAAAATAGTCATTAGTGTTGTTTTCAGTAAAAAAAAAAAAAAACAAAAAAAAACCCTCAATTTTCTTCCCTTTCTTTTTTTGAGATAGGGTCTCCCTGTAGTCCCCGCTGTCCTAGAACTATATAGACCAGGCTGGCCTTGAACTCTCAGAGATCCGAGGACTAAAGGCATATGCCACCACGCCCAGCTCCACCTCAATTTTAATTAAGAAGAAAAGTGATGGGGCTGGAGGGATGGAGCACTGGTTAAGAGCACTCACTGGCTGCTCACATGGCAGCTAAGAACTGCCCATAACTACAGTACCAGGGATCTGAAACCCTCTGGTCTCTGCAGGCATTAATGGCATGCATGAGTGCACAACACAGTCAAAACACATACACATAAAATTTAAATTTAAAAAAAGGAAAAGGAGTTAAACAAGATGGGTATAAAGTAGAAATTATACTATTAATTTTTAAAAAAATTACTTTTGTGTATATGTACAAATATATGCCAGAGGACACCTTTGTGGCGTCTGTTCTCTCCTTCCAGCTTTATGTAGGTTCTAGGGATAGGAACTCAGGTCATCAGGCTATCCCAGGAAGCTCTTTACCCACTGAGCCATCTCACCAACCTTAAAGCTTTTTTATTTTGTCTTTTTGATACAGGGTCTCCTTGTAGCCCCAGCTGTCCTGGAACTCACTATGTAGACCAGGTTAGCCTTGAATTCACAGAGATCTACCTGCCTCTGCCTCCTCCCAAATGCTGGGATCAAAGGCGTGCGCCACCATGCCTGGCCAACCTTAAAGCTTTTAATGACAAGGTAAAGCCTTACTTTTTTGAACTTGTGTTTTTTATTTTTGCAACGTCCCCCCCACCCCCACCCCCCCAAGCTAGTATGTTAGGAATGGCAGCTCACACCTATAATCCCAGTGCTTAGATTGTTGGTGGAATGTTGAGTTCAAGCCCAAATTGGGCTACAAAATAAGATCTTCTGGAAAAAGTAAAAACAACCCTGAACTTCAAAACAACTACCAATCTTCTGAAAGACCAAATTTCAGATATAGGCCTTAATAACCTCCCCCCTGCCCCCAATGCCTAATGAACAGTCAACAAGAGCCTTTGTATTTGGGGGAGTTATATACACTTCATATAAAATGTATGTTTCAGTACAGTAGTTGGGCTGGAATATTGGCTATGGGCAGCTCATTCAGAGTTATCCTCAATAATCCCCAATCGCCTTACTTCTCAGGAACGAGCCTGAATTAATGACTACCTTTAGCTGTCCAATATGGAAAGTGAGATAATGAAAATACCTAATACCTTATAAGCTTGGAATAAAATTTACATGATACACACACACACATACGCACATCTATGTTGAGAAAGGGGACCCTGCAACTAGTAAATATAACATTTCCTCCCATTATCACAGAAGAAACTATCATACATATTGAACAGTACAGGACAAATTGCAAAATCCAACTTTAGGCTGCCTAATGAAGACCTGTATACATGTACAAAATGTTAAATCTATATAATAGTCTTTCCCAAAGGAAGCAACAATGATATTTATTCCTAACTCAGTGTGTTCTATAGCAAATAATAAAGACTAATTCTTATTCTTACAAGAATTTTTACTCTTCCTCTTGCTAAAGTATACCCAAAAGAGCTAGGCATTGGTGGTGCATGCCTTTAGGAGATGTGTCAGGCTGAGGCCAGCCTGATCTACATATTGAGTTCTAGGACTGTTGGGCTACAGAGAGACCTGTCTCAAAAAAGTACACCTGCAAGAGTAAGTATTACTAAGAGCTACACACTACACAGATTTTATTTTGATCTCTGAAAATATTATACTTATAGATGTTCAAGTATCACCAAAATAGTACTCACCAAGTAATACTGTTTTTCAGGTAAGAAAAAAAAATACAAATTTTTCACATTTTCATAACATTTCAACACTATGAGAACTTACACATAATTTAAGTGTTTGCTTTCTAATTGCTCTTTGGAATCCATTAGTCAATCAAGTCCCACATTACTGTAATGAAAAAGAAATACTAATGTATGCATAAAAGTGTGCCTGTGCATAGTTGAATGTGTTACGTACTGGGATGTGATTTTCTTGATGTTTACAAAGATACTATCAAGTTTTGAAGAGAAAGGAAAGGCAAATATATGTCGCCATAGCAAGAAAATACTGTGCGAATATTTTACCTGTGTAAATACTCTGGAGCTTTATTCAGCAAAGTATAATATTGCCTCACAAACTCCCGCCCCACAAGTAGCGGACTGGGCTTCTCCATAACCATTTCTTTGCTGCACAATGTCAAATGCTGAGGGAGCAAACACAAAAGTAACACTTAAGAGAAAGTCATTTTTGTAAACTACCACATGATGTATCTTAATAAGAAAATTAACACCAATGACAAAAATTTAACAGTAGAACATTAAATCCCCAACTTATGTCTGTCTCTCCCACTGTACTTTCCTGATTTCCCTACCCCCCCTCAGTACAATGGGAAGTATTTTCTTATTCCCGAGAAATATCAGCTTGACTAAATAAAATATTATTTACTTCAACAGTCTAAACTAAGGATAAGGGAGTAACTGGTAGAACATGTACGTCTGCAGTTCTAGCACTCAGGAGGCAGAATCATGTGATGTGAGTTCAAGGCCAGCCTGGTCTAGATAAAGAGTTCCAGGCCAGCCAAGGGCTACATAGTGAGAACCTGTTTCCAAAAAAACCAAAAACCAAACTAAACCAAACCAAAACCTTAAGAAAAGGGGCAGAAGGTGGCTCACCAGTTAAGAGAACTGGCTGCTCTTACAAAGGACCTGGGTTTGGTTCCTAGCATTCATATGACAGCTAACAACCAACCATCTGTAGCTCCTGTTCTAGGGGATTTGATGCCCTCTTCTGGACTCCAATGGCATAACACCCACAGAGGCACTTACAAACATGCAGGCAAAATATTCATATACATAATTAAAAAGGAGGGGCTAGAGAGATGGCCCAATGGTGAAGAGCACTGGCTGTTCTTGTAGAGGACCCAGGTTTGGTTCCCAGCACCCACAAGGCACCCAACAATCCTCCTGAACTCCAGTTGCAGAGGTCACCCTTCTGACCTTCACAGGTATTGCATATACAAGGTATACTTACATGCAGGCAAAACATCATCACATAAAATAAAAATCAACCAAACACACTCTTAAAAAAAATTTCTAGACATGGTAGTATATACCTTTAGTCCAAGTCAAGCACTCAGGAGGCAAAAGCAGGCAGATCTGTGTGAGTTCCAGGCCAGCTGAGGCAACAGGGAAACACTACCTCAAAAAAGACCAAATAAATAAACTAAATAAAATAAGAGAGCCAGGTGTGGCAACTCATGCCTTTAATCCCAGTACTTAGGAAGTAGAGAAAGGTACAATGCTACATACTAGGAACCAGTCTCCACTCAAAAGTGGGAGAGGGCTGGTGATTCTACAGGTAAAGATCCTTGCAGTCAAACCTGAGTGTGAGGGCATATACACATATACTAAAGGGGAAAGGCAGAAACACATGAATTGGCTGGTGGTAACAGCTCACTGGAAGAGTAGTACAAGTGATTCCAAGTAACAGGACCTAGCCATCAAAAACAAACAAAACCCCAAACACCCCACACATAAATTACACACACACACCCCTTATAAAGTCAAGCATCCTTTCTTCTTATACTTTTTTTTTTTTTTTTTTTTTTTGTCTTTTTGAGACAGGGTCTCCCTGTAGCCCTAGCTGTCCTGGAACTTGCTATGTAGACCAAGCTGGCCTTGAACCCACAGAGATCCGCCTGCCTCTGCCTCCCAAGTGCTGGGATTCAAGGTGTGCGCCACTGCACCCAGCTCTTTTCCTATACTTTTAAGTATTGGTGGGGGGGAGGTAACAATATATCAGGCAAATCAAAATGCAGCAATTCCTACCCTACAAATCTTATTTCCTTCAAGCAACTCAACTTCATAGCCAAAGCCAACCCACAACAGTCATCACAATCTGACAGTGTTTTTCACAAATTTCAAGTAGAAATTATGGTGGAGCATAGAGGTGAGATTAATTCCAGCGACTTCAATTTTCATTTCCTGTTTTCCCTTTTGCAATTAACTTTCTAGATTTTCTAGTGATCTAAAACAAACCCCATATTTACTTAAATTTTTATATCATGCCTCACTTGTTTTCAAAATGGTTAATCCAAATAAAGCAGATCTAGAAATGCATTCCAGGTGCCCCAAAGCTAAAATTTCAAAAAGCTTAACACAAGCCCACAACAGAAAGACTCATGCACTACATTTAAAGTGGCAAAGCAGGGCTTACGTGTAGCTCAGAGACTGGCTGATCCCAAGTCCCATCCCCAACACTGCAAGAACAAAATACAATAAAAGTAAAGCAACAAAACCAAAATTTTCCTTCTGTGTAAGTACATCACGTGCATGTTCCAAGAGCACAAACTCAGGTGCTATTTCTCAGGCACTGTCCTTTTTTTTTGGGGGGGGGGGGGAGGGTTAAGGTCTCATTGTCAGGAAACTTACTAGGCTGTCAGGATTAACTCAGTGTAATGGCACACACCTTTAAACCCAGCAACTGGCAAACAGAGGCAGGCCAGGGCTATACATACTGAGACCCTGGTCTCAAAATTTGGCATATTATAATACTGCAACAATAAACTGCTCAAACAGTAAGTGGCAGAGCACTTGCCTAGCAAGCACACGAGGCTCTGAGAATAACACTGTACTGCAAGATTCACACTGAAACAGGAGATGATACTAAATTACTCTCTGAATAAAATTATGTTAAAAAAAAAATTAGGGTTGGAAATGACTTGCTGATTAAGAGCCCAGGCTGTTTTTTCGGAGGACCCAGTTTCAGTTCCCAGCACCCACATGGTAGCTAGCAACTGTCCATAACTCCAGGTGCAGGGGATGAGATAGGCATTGCAAGCACAGGTGCACTTACATACATGATGGCAATACACTCATACACACAAAAATATCTTCATGCTGGATCTGTGAATTTTCTATAGTAACACTTATTTACTGCAGATCTCTCATCCATGGAAATGTGTGCATTTACCATTTTCCCCTTTATACATGTTTGATTCTCAAAAGAGGGAATTACAAACATCGTTATCATAAAGTCAAAATACCCTAAAGATAGCAGTTCAAGAGAGAAACTTCAAATTGTTCACTATTTTTAGTCACTTAAAGTTCCATGGCCACTTAGGCTATAGGAGATCCTATATCAAAAATAAGGGCTGGGAAGATGACCCAGTTGATGAAGTTCATGTTCTGCAAGCATAAAGACTTGAGTTCAGATCCTCAGAGGATGTTCTTCTATAACCCCAGTACTGGGGAGAAAAAGGTGGGATCAATGAAGCTCACTGACCAGTCAGCCAAGTGAGCTGATAGGCTCCAAGTTCAGTCAAAGTCCCTGTCTCAAAAAAAGGGCAGGAAGGGCAGGGGAGGTGACTATTTCAGGAGATGGAACTCAGGAGATAAAGAGTGTGGTTTTTAGCTAGGTATGGTGGCATACAACTTTAATCCCAGCACTCAGGAGGAAGAGGGAGGTGGATCTCTGAGAGTTCCAGTCCAGCTGGGGCTGCAAAGAGACCTTGTCGCAACAAAAAAAAGAAAGAAAAAAATTTATTTTATGTGTGCAGGTGTACTGCCTACATGTATGTGAGTGCACTCATGTCATGCAATGTTCACGGAGGTGCACCTGTGTCTTTTTTTAATTTTTAGAGAATCTCATACCTGAGTATTTGCATTATTTACACTTCCCATATTTCTCTCACAATTTCCTGTCCTCTTTAGTGCTAAATATGTGTGTGTGTGTATACACACACACACACACACACATTTATAGATATACATATAAACGTCTAAGATTGCACTGAGTACATTTAGTGGTATACATGTCTTTGAATCTTTTGGGGGGGGTATTTTTGAAACAAGGTCTCCCTTTATCCCTAGCTGGCCTGGAACTCACTATGTATGTAGAGCAGGCTGGCCTTGATCTTACAGAGTTCTGTCTGCCTCTACCTTTGGAGTGCTGGGATTAAAGGCATGAGCCACCATGCCTGGCTCTGTCTTTTAACCTTGACTCTAGAGCTTGATTTCTTTCTCTCTCTAGGCTTGATTTCTTCATTGGCTAGATCTCTTCTGATTTGTACACTAGCTGATTTTTCCATGGGCACAGATTAAAAAAAAAAATTCTTCTCATGCTTTGAATTTTGTTTTGATAAGCTTTCCAAATTATTTTTAAGGATTTTATTTTTATTTTATGTGAATGAGCATTTGACCTGCATGTAAGTGTATGCAGGCTGGTGGAAGCCGGAAGAGAGCAATCAGACTGGAACGGGAGGTACTGATGGGTGTTAGGTGTCATGTGGGTGCTAGGAACCAAATCTGAGTCCTCTGGAGGAGCAGCAAGTGCTCTTAACCTCCAAAGCCATCTCTCCAGCCTCTCTCCACCTAGAACTTTTTTTTTTTTTTTTTGAAACTGTGTCTGATTATATGGACCAGATGACTCTGGAATTTATGATTTCCCGCTGCAGGTATATTTATTCTGAATGTATAATCTGGATTTTCTTTTCCTACTCCCCGCAATTATATATACTGGCTGTGCATAAATGGACTTTATGTAGCTTAATTTTCCAAGTCTTATTTCCCACAACTACCCCATACTGCCTTCTTTGATATTATATCTTATTTCCTGAACTGATTTCTCTATGGAGAAAATCAGGTGAACAGGTGAAGTAGTAGCTGTTTGGTGGTACATGTCTTTTAATCACATCACTCCAGAGGCAGAGGCAAGTGATCTCTGAGATCAAGGCCAGCCTGGTCTACAAAGGAAGTTCCAGGCCAACTATGGCTACAAAAAGATAAGAAAAAAAAAAAAAAAAAAAAAGAGATGAGTTCTTTGTACATTTTACTGTCTAGTTCATTTTCTTCAATTGTATTTTGGCCATTTTAGATAAGTTATAGTAAAAAAAAAAAGCTGACTTATGGGTTCTATGTAACTGGTTAAAATACATTCTTGGAGCTAGAGCGATGGCTAAGAGGTTAAACCTCCAGTTCCAGGGGATCCAAAACCCTCTTTTTGACCACCTTGGGCACTGCAAGACATGAGTACACACATGCAGGTAATAGACCCATACACATAAAAAATAGTAAATTAAGCTGGGCATGGTGGCGCACACCTATAGTCCCAGCACTTGGGAGGCAGAGGCAGGCAGATCTCTGTGAGTTCAAGGCCAGCCTGGTCTACACAGTGTGTTCCAGGATAGCTGGGGCTACAGGGAGACCCTGTCTCAAAAAGACCAAAAAAAAAAAAAAAAAAGTAAATTAAACAATTTTAATTTTGTGTACACAAAAACATTCTTCAGGAAGTCACCATGGCACTTCAAAGTTAAGATCAACTACCTTTTCAGATAGAGCAGTCCATATATTAAATCCCACTTCCTCCTGAAAAGGGGAAATGACTTTATGTAGGAACACACAATCAAAAATTTACTGGCACATAAGCTCTAAACAGATCAATCATTTGTGAACCTGACTTTATGTGTCAACTAACATGATGTTTATTCATTCAGACTCCAAGCTCATATCCTGCTACCATTTATAGCAACTCTCCCGTTAATTTTTAGCATTATCCTTTTCTATGCATTTGTTTTTTTAAGTGTGCATACATGTAGGCCAGGGGTTGACTAGGGGTCTTCCTCCCCTCCCCTGCTCTCATTTTACTGAAACAGGGTCTCTCAGTGATCCCGAGGCTTGCCAATTCACTTATTCTAGCTAGCCACCTTGCAAGTGCTTTATTCACTGAGCCATCTTCCTTAGCTCCTCATTTTGGTTTCTTTCTTTTTTGAGACAGGGTCTCCCTGTAGTCCCAACTGGCCTAGAACTCACTATGTAGACCAGACTGACCTTGAACTAACAGAGATCCGCCTGACTCTGGGATTAAAGGCCTGTGTCAGGCCCTCATTTTTGTTAACTGTGTTTCTTCTCCATTTTCCTAGACTTAATTCCTGAAGCACACCTGCTACAGCACTCAAGGGAAATTGCTGTTATCAACAGTCTCCAATCTGTCCTGAGTTCCCACACAGAGGTGGGAACAGAGGAAAAAGGAAAACACACTAGATAAAGCAGGTATGTAGCACTGTGGGGGTGAGGGACAAATAGGAATACACATTTAAAGCTAGCCTTGTTCTCAAACAGGTAAGATAAACATATAATAAACTTCATTTCAATCTTTTAAGAGATAATTTCATTTGCTTTCTAATTAGGTGTAATGGGGCTGCCTCTATGAAAACAATCTCAGGCTTTATTAGTATAGATGCAATGTCTCCAGTATACCTGCAAGTTGAGTGAATATATCAAGTAGAAATTACAGAAACGTACATTTTGGGTTCAATATAATGGAAGAATTACCATAGTTACAAGTGTTAATTAACTATCAGAATCCCTGACCTCTATCCTACACTCACTCATCTGTAATGGCAAAAACCCTGTGCATTCAAAAGGACCCAATAAAAAATACCATTTCCAGGTGGTGGTGGTGGCAGCAGATGCCTTTAATCCCAGCACTCAGGAGGCAGAGGCAGGTAGATATCTGGTCTACATATGGCAAGTGCCAGGCCAGCTGTGGCTACAAGAAGACCCTATCTCAAAGACCAAACAAAACAAAGAAAACAATCCTCTCAAAAAGACCCCCCCCAAAATCCCCCTTAAAAAGCTTTCCCAATTCAAGATATCTTTTTTCAGACTTCTCAAAGTACTCTGGGTCTTTATTAACCATATTCTGTCTGATGTTTACTGACCAACTGTCTCAGTGGTCTCCATTCCCCTCTTGAATATTTTAACAGCACTCAGAATTTCAAAAATCTAAAATAGCCAATGATTTCTCCTCTACCCTCTGTCACTATTGAACTCTTCTAGGGTAGAACTGTAAAGGAATTTCTTTCTCACTTCAAGAAAATGGTTTTTTTCAAGATTTTGCCTTTAAAATTTTTTTTATTATTTTTATGTATATAAGTGCACCTGTGATGTGCAATGCCGCAGAGGTCAGAAGAGGGCTTCAGAGTCCCCTGAAACTGGAGTTAAGGATGGTTCGTAGCCGCCATGTGGGTGCTGGGAATCGAAGCTGGGTCCTCTGCAAGAGCAGTCAGTGCTCTTAACCGCTGAGCCATCTCTCCAGCCCCAAGTCTGCATTCTAACCCTGCAATTTCAGGTATTTTAATGGGTTCACCTCTCCCATTTACTTAAATTTGTATACAGGCTTTACCACTAGCTCAAAATTTTCTACATTTCTAATCGTGCATCCTTTAACCTGATCTCCTACGGAACCAAATATATGCATGCATCCTAGTGAGAAAACTCCTTCCTGATTCTGTTAAATTGGTGTCTCCCATCTTCTTGGTTTTCTTGAAATGTTAGCCATGAAATGCCTTTCTCCCTTTTGGCTCTGCCAACCAAGCTGCAAAATACTAAGAGCAAGTCATTCAGACTTGTCCCCTGCTTCTCACTCCCACTGAATGTATGCAGCCCTTACAGTTCCACCCTTAGAAGTTTTCCATGGTAGGGCCTGCAAGTTTCAAGACCTGAGTTCAACTGTTGGGACTCACAGGGTGAAAGAGAGAATCAACTCCCACAGGTTGTCCTCTGACCTTCACACACACATCTTGGCATGCATGTATACATGCATGTACATGGGCACATACACCAAATTAAAAAAATGCTAATGAAATACAGTCTGACATTTGGGGTCCTAACTAACCTTTCAAAATAATCTTCCATTACACTCCTCACAGCTGTTGAAGTTAATATTGCATTACTTGACACCATTTTGTCATTTTCACTCTCTGGGTCTTTTTCTCCACAGGTTCAACACAAGCTGAGCCAACGGGTAAGGTTATAAAAATTCATTCTATCTTCTGAATGTCCACTATGTATGTGTCAGAAACTATGCAAGGAACTGTGGTGGACATGCTCTGCTAGCCAAAGAAATGTAAAGTCTTATGACAGAATTCCTACATAATTATCTTATTTATGTGGTAACTACCATAAACCACTATGGTGTACTGTTTCAACTGGAGGAGTAGAAATGGACACACAGAAAAGATAATAGAATACTCTAAACCAAAGCTAAATGAGAGAAAGAATTTTTAGAAAATTAACGTCGTCTCAAAAGAGACTACTAATCCTACTCTCCCCTAGCCTTCACTTAAAATTCTCAAGGTCCTGGCCGGGCGTGGTGGTGCACACCTTTAATCCCAACACTCGGGAGGCAGAGGCAGGCGGGATCTCTGTGAGTTCAAGGCCAGCCTGGTCTACATAGTGAGTTCCAGGACAGCTGGGGCTACAGGTAGACCCTGTCTCAAAAAGACCAAAAAAAAAAAAGAAAACCTCAAGGTCCAATCCCAAAGTTCTACCCAACTCTCCTTTCCTAGTGAGGGTCTTTGGAAGAATAATTCTTTGTTCTTTCATTATTGAAAGAGTATCTTTTCTTTAACTCTTACTAGAAAAATGCACTGATGTTGGCCTGACACTGTAATGCTCTTAGGAGATGCTCAACAGTTTCCTTGCAGAATCTGCCATTATTTTGTACATAATAAAATTAAATTTTTTCTTGACAAGTATGATACAAAACCAAGAACACTAAAATACAAAAAAAATTTTTTTTTGTCTTTTTGAGACAGGGTCTCTCTGTAGCCCTAGCTGGCCTTGACAAACTCAGAGATCCGCTGGGATTAAAGGCGTGTACCACCATGTCTGGCTAAAATACAAACATTTTAATAAACATTTTAATAAAGTTATGGAGGAATGTTAATTTAAGAGATGAAATGCACTTCTTTACATGTAAAACATATACTTGTACACATGTACTATTCATATATCAAACTTAGAAGTGTATTTTGAGTAACTAAAGGTCCAAATAAATTAAGTATATAGCATATAATAAGCACAAGTAATTTTAAGTTTAGGCATAGTGAAACATATAAACCCAGCATTCAGGAGGCAAAGGCAAAAGGATGACCCCAAGTTCAAGCTGTTAGGGCTACACAAGTCACACCGTGTCTCAAAACACCAAAATAATACACACCCACTTGTGTTCTCCACAGACATCACACGCACGTTGTAAAAGCACTCACACACAAAAAAGGCAAACATTAACAATCTAAAATCTAAAACCATTAATAGCTTCAAGAATAGAGAGAAATTACCACCGTTTTGCAGTGGCAAACCTTTAATCCCAGCACCAGGGAGGCAGAGGCAGGAGGATCGGAGTTCCACACTGGTCTACACAGTGAGTTCCAGTAAAGGCCCACTAGAGGGAGACCTTGTCACTTAATTAAGCACCCCCCCCACACACACACACACCAAAAAGAATAGAGAAGTTAATAGAAAAGGGCTTTTTTTTGGGGGGGGGGGTTCTTAAGTGCTGAGGATCTAACCTAGGGGCCTTGAGCCAGGTAAGTACTCTACAACCGTCATACCGCCAGTCCCAGCATCTTATTAACTTAAACATACTCCCACTTACATGACCCAGTAGCCCCAGGTATTTTTCCAAGACAAATCAAAAATTACAATAAAAATTACATAGCAATAAGGAACTGTTTTTATGTGCAACAATGTGAATGAAATTCAAAGCATTATTCTAAGCTAAAGTCAAACATAAAAGGCTAACATGAGTCTACTGATGACATTTTGTAAGACAGAAGACTTTAGAGACAGATCAGGAATTGATGGCAAAAGGAGTTAAGGACTACAAAACAACATTACAGGAATTTGAGAGTAATGAATGTATCCTCTAGGCTGATAGTAGTGGTAGTCTCACAATCACATATCTGTCCAAAGTCATACAACTGTACAAGAGTGCTTTTTACTGTTAACTGAATTATGTCAACCATTTCATATTTATTAAGACTACTGCAGGGCGGGAAAGCTGGCTCAGTGGTTAAGAACACTGGCTGTTTTTGCATAAGACCTGGTTCAAATCCCAGCACACAAATGGCAACTAACAACTGTCCGTAACTCCAGTTCCAGGGGAACCAGCAGCCTCTTCTGTCCTCCTTGGGCATTGAAGGACACAGGTACACTGTCCTCATTGGGCATTGCAAAACACAGGCACACTTACCTGCTTGCAGGCAATAGATACATATACGTAATAAAAATATTTAAAAAAAAAAAAGACTACTGCATACCAAGTACACAGAAACAGGACATAATGTTCAACCAGCCAGACATCACAGAATATATATACCTATAATCCTAATATATGAGGTCCTGGGTTCCAACCCCAGACAGAAACTCAACTCTGTAGTCCAGACGGGCCCTAAACTCATGGCTGTCCTTTTCTGGTCTCCTCAACACTGGGATTTTAGATGAAAGCACCATGCCTGGTTTAATATTACTAAGCTAATATTTACTTCCAGTATGCCTACCTTAATGACAATACATTTCTAACAATTTTAGTATTTAAAGGTTAAGTCTGGCTGGGCGTGGTAGTACATGCCTTTAATCCCAGCACTTGTGAGTTCTAGGCCAGCCTGGTCTACATAGGGAGTTCCAGGTCAGCAGGGGCCACAGGGAAATCCTGTCTCAAAAAGACCACACACACACACAAAAGGGTTAAGTATGAGTATGATTAAATTATTGCTAAGTGAAGGTAAATTGAGGAACTAGAGATAGGGAACACTCTATTGGGGAAAAAAAAAAAAAAGCCATGCTGGAATTAAATATGGTCAGCTTTGCAGAGAAATAGTAACTAAAACTTTGGGGCTGGGACTGTAGTGCAGTGGTGAAGTGCTTACCTAGCATGCTCCAAGGCCCTGGGTTTGATTTCTAGCATCAGCACCAGGAAAAAAAGAAAACCTTACTATGCAGATCATAAGGTAAGAGGCATTCCAAACTTCAATGCTTCCGAGTGATAAATTTTTAAATCAGTCTAATGGTTCATACACAAGTCCTTAAAATACTTAAAAAACTGAAAAAGCAGCACAGAATTTAAAACTAAGGTATGATTTCATTATAAAGGCAATGTATACAGTGTGAACAAAAGAATGAAAATGAAATTAATTTAAATCCACTATGGACAGTAAAATATCAGAGCAGATTATAACAGAAAAGATAAGGTTATTCAAAGCAAAATATTTTCGAATTTCATCAACTCTAATTTCAGGGATATCTCAAATGGCATCTCCCCATTGAAGACATTGCTCTACTGCTATATAATGATAAAATGGCTAGATCTTTTTAGAAAAAATCCAGCTTTACTGTTAAACTACAAATACTTGGCCACAACTACCAAGGCAACTGTTCAAAGTTTCAGATTTCAGAGCATTCCGATTTTCAGATTGGAGATATTCAAGCTTGTGCAAATATTTCAAAATCTAAAAATCCTGAAACTTGAACAGTTGTGGTCCCAAGCATTTTCAAACAAAGGGATCTTTGATTTTCTTTTTTTTTTTGGGGGGGGGGATGCTGAGACAGGATGCCACATGCCACATAGCCTAGGATGACCTTCAACTTCAGATCCTCCTGCCTTCACTTCCCGAGTGCTAGGATTAGAGTTCAACACCACTACAGTTTTGCAGTGCTGGGGATCAAACCTAGGGCTTTGAACATGCTAAACAAGGACTCTACCAACTCAGCTCTAACCACAACACTCTTCAATCTTTACAAACATTAAAACAGTCAAAAATTCACTCACTGCAATTATTTCCATGAAATTTCATGTCATTCTCTAGTGGCTATTTTAATGCTTAGAGAAACTAGGCAAAATGAATACTTGAAGAGAAATCCATTTTTAAATTGGAAAAAATAGGTCAACAAAACAGAATACCTAGAAAGGGGGGGGACACTTCTAAACGTGGAAAGTCATGCATACTATAATTTTGGGGGGGTCCTTTTGAGACAGGGTCTCCCTGTAGCCCCAAAAGGCCTGGAACTCACCATGTGCCTAAAGAGTGCTGGGATTAAAGGTGTCTGACGCTACGCCTGGCCCAATAATTTCTTCTATTACAAGAAAGTTTTCAACAGGTTGCAGTTAACAGAGGATGTTATCGAAGGCTATGCCTATTTGAAGACCCGGCCTTATTTATCTCCACCACAGGATGCTTACTCCCATCCCTTCTGCTGGGCTCACCCTAGTTAAGGCTAAGGTCCATACTTACTGACAGAAAGACTATATATAGCCTTTTCAGCTTTAAGACCCTATTAATCCTGGAACTTTCCAAAGTTCTTGAATGTCTCTTTTAAACGTGATTTAAACAAATCACAGTAATACTATCCATACATTTTTAGGACTAGGGTCTCAAACTGGCTATGGTGGGCTTTAGAATGAAAGTTTCATTACCAAGACCCAAGAACCAGAGTGACAGAAGAATGCCACAGATAAAGCAACCTCTATTCTCAGCCCCAAAGGCAAGAGGGTTTTGAAGTTCAGAAGCTTTAAAATTGAGCATTAAGAAATGGAAATGCTGTCCTACAAAAACAAAAGAATGTATTCCTACATGCTCTAAAGTTTAGCAAGTAGCCTGTATGTTTTTTCGTCTTGAACAGGTATGGTGTTAACTTCAGAAATGGAAATTGATGTTTAGAGGCTAAGGAGATCAAAGTCCCTCAGTTTTTAGTTGTAAGGAGAATATGAAACTGACTTTCCTGTCTATAGTGTGATGGCTTCATTATTATACCTGATTAAGAAAAAACTAATTTGGAAGAATCAGCAAGGAATCAAGAATTTAAGCTGGGCTTGGTGGTATATACCTTTAATCCCAGCACTGGGGAGGCAGAGATGCAGAGGCAGCCTGGTCTACATAGTGAGTTCCAGGCCAGCCCCACTACAGAGAGACCCCCGTCTCAAAAAAGGGGAGGGGGAAATCAAGAATTTTAAAATTTTTAATAAAGTTCAATTTTTATGCTGGACTTAAGTGACACATAACTCTATATTCCCAGTACTAAGAAGGCAGAGGCTGAGAGACACTATGAGTTCAAAGCCAGCTAAATCCCAAGCTGGCCTGCTTTATACAAAGACCCCGTTTCTAAGAAACCAAAAAAAAAAAAAAATTCAATTTCTACTTTAAAAATAAGCCGTTGAGAGGAACAACATCGAAAATCAAAGAATATAACAAGGCAGTAACACAATAGTAAAAGTCATTCCAAACATTACTCTGGTATCAAAAGGAGATAAAATATCTAGAAAGTAGAACAGTAAAATAAGACAGAGGACAAGAAACTTTATTTCAGGGTCCAGAAAAAAACATCAGTTTGCTTTATCAACTATTAAATACATGTCTATCAGAGGAGAGTAACTAGGTCAAGACTGTCAAAATCTTCTGAACTGAGGTTCAGAAGCAATCCTTAATTGTGTGCTTTTCAATCTAAAAGCTGAAAAAACATCATTCACCATCTTCATACCCACTCAACAGAAAATGCTGGGAAAATAACCTTTTTAAAGCAATTTAGGAAATAATTTTTAATGCTCATAATGGGTAATAATAATTCTGCAACATAAAAGGCTTTTAAGAATCTAAAGGCTGGAAAGATGCCTCAGGGGTTAAGAGCACTGGCTGCTCTTAGAGAAAAGCAGCAAGTTTGGTTCCTAGCACCCACCTGGTAGCCAACATCAGTCTGTAACTCCAGTTCCAGGGGATCTGAAGTACTCTTCTGGCCTCCTCTGGTAATGTATGACAACAGTGCACTTACATACATACAATACATACAGGCAGAACACTCATACACATAAAATAAAAATGGATTTTTTTTTTTTGAGAACAGGTTTTCCTGTAGCCCTAGCTGGCCTGGAACTGACTATGTAGACCAGGTTAGCCTTGAATTCAAGAGATCCTCCTTCTGACTCATGAGTGCTGGGATAAAGGCTCATACAAATATTTTTTAAAAAAAGAATCTAAAGACACAGCCTGGTGGCCCAGTGCTTGGGAGGCAGAGGCAGGCAGGCAGATCAAAGTCAGAGAGACCCTGCCTCAAAAAACAACAACAAAAAAAAACAAAACAAAACCCAAACAAATTAATCTGAAGTCACTATTAGCATTTCCAGAAGGTGATATTGAAATTTTGCTATTTTAATCTCTCCTAAAGTCAAATATGGCTAATAAACATTCCCTGCTACCAGAAGTGCCAACACTTTCTTCAAAACCAAGAGTTGTCTGGCAAGTCATCTATTCAGTCATTAAAGTTAACAGTCTAGCTATTAAATTTGCTCTAGCTTCACATGCCTGGGGTTATATTAACCTCCAAAGTGGTATCTGGAAAAGAAACTGTCACCAAGATACTGCAGTCCCCAACGGCAACAATTGATTCCTAGATCTGGGTACTTGCAATGCACCAGGTATGGTGCCTAGAACCTAGAGTGAGACTCTTTTTCCAAATACATAAATCAAATTACTGTTATTGTTTTGAGACTGGATCTATGTAGACTAGGCTGGCCTCATTGAGGTCACCAGTGATGCCTCTAGAATGCTGGGATTAAAAGCCAGTGCCATCAGGTTGGCAAATGACCTTTATCTGCTGCTCCTGATAGCCACCCACTCCACAACCATTCTAGTTCATTCCACTCCAGAAGCTTGCTTTCACCGGCACTAATATTTCAATTCAATATTCAACTTAAATCACCATAGAACTGACCCACTATGAAAAACATCTGAAGCCCTTACATTACTAGATCATTTTTCAGAATGAAATTAAAATTTATAGAGATCAGTTCATAACCCAAGAATACATGACTAATCCTAAAACTTTCAGAAAACGGAAGGGTAATTTCGCATAACACATAATTCTAAAGGTCCAAACTGACCAAACCTATTTTTCAGGACCGTAAGTCTTGGATATCAAAGGGACCACTGGATTGAGCAAGGCCAAGTGTTTACTTAAAAACTTTGGTTCACATGCCTAAGGCTACTTTAACTGCCAAATATGGAACTGAACAAGAAATTACTATCCTCGTCTAAGCCACTGTAGCGTGTCCCCGTAACTGCAGAGTTCTTAGATTTGGGTACTTGCGACACACGAACCTTAAAACCAGAAAAACCTGAACCTTAAAATCAGAATTTTAACCCAAGTTAATAGCACAACAATCATACATTGGGGGAAAAGGGGCAGTTTTCCTACTTCAGTTTCGGTGCACGTGTTTTGTTTTTAAGGAGGCAAAGACATCGCCTCTAACACTCGGTTAAAAATCAGTTACACCTTATGGAGAAAAATTGTGGACCCCAAACTTACATACAGACCCAAAGCTGGGAAAAGACACCCTTGGTAAATCTTTCAGAGGCGCAAGAAAAACCTCGGTAAGATTCCACTAACAAAATCCACACCCTCTAGAGAGGCTTATGTTCTTTGCCCCCCAGGTTCCTCCCAGAGAGAAACCCGTTTCTAAAGCACCCAAGCATCTTTGCAGTTCCTGGTTAACAGGAGACCGTCTGCAGAAAAAGGCCGAGGGAGGCGCACGTTAATAGCTCTCGTCTCGCAACATGTTCTCGATAATGAAGGGGGTGCGGAACACCGAGCACCCGGCAAGCAGAGAGGGGCCCGCCTTCAAGGCTAGATTCAATTTCCGGGCACAGAAATGGTGCCTGGAAGCCGCTACTTTCGCATCTGCGTCGCTTCAGCCTCTGCCGACTCGGCCTCCTTCCCCTCCCCCACGGGCGGGGCAGCGACCGCGAACCCCGGCTGCAGACCAGAGGCGAGCAGGACCGGTGAGCTCCCCACCTTCGCACACCCTCTGCAGAAAGCCCACTGTCCCGCTTCGCGGCCCGGCTCCCAGCTGCGCGCCTCCGGGAGCGGCGGCGGACCGGGTCCCACCTAGCCGCCTCATCCCGGAACGCTAGCCCCACCTGTGCCCTTCTCTGCACCACGCGCGCCGGTCAGCTTCCTCCCCACGCAGCCTCCCGCCGCTCACCTTGCAGAAAAGGCTCAGCTCCTCGCACGCACGCACACACGCAGTCTCGGTGGTTTAGGCAGCCAGCGAGAACAATGATGTCTCTGCCGCAGCTCTCCCGACAGCCGAGCGCAACACTAGACGGTTGCCGAGAGCCGCGCAGCTAAGCGGAATGTCCCCTGCCGACCACCACACCGGCCTCCCCGCCCGGCCCCCGTACACACCTCCAACCAACAGCGGCGGCAGGCCCGTCGCGCGGAGGTCAGGAGTCGCCGAAGGTTGGCCGCAGCCTTTCTTCCGCGCTCGCCGCCTCCTCCCTGCGATGAACGCGAAGCCTCCGAAACTAGAGGGCCACGAGCTCGTTCCCGATACTACCACCTCTTCCCCGGCTGCCGAGAGGAGCTGCAGCGAGGTACGAGAAACACTGACGTCCCGCCCCCTTTGCCGCCGCCCCCTCTTATTGTTTTACCCCTGCCGAAAAGGCTAGGGAACCCCCCAGCACAGCTTCAGCCAATCAGGCATCTCGTTGGAGCGCCGGCCCCAACCTTCTCGCGTCCCACAGCGGAGCACGCGCAGAACGCCGCCGCGCTCGCGCACTTGCGCATCCCGAAAGCCGGGGAACCGGAACCGGCCTAAAGCCAGGGCGAGAGTCCGCTGACTTGACGTCACAAGGAAGCTGCCTTTCTGTTTCCCGGAGGCTGAAGGCGCGCTGCCCTTTTTCCTGGTGGCGCGAACCAGAAGGAACTGGCGGGCGGTATCTTTTACACAGGGATACTCCAGGCGCCTGTTAGGAGGGAGGGAATTTAGTAATCTCCGAATTAGGTGTCCGCAGGTAGCTGCCCTATCAGAGCTTTAAAATACACCCAGTCAGTGGCTTCAGCTGTTTGGACGGTAAGCACATCGACATTATTAACATTATTAGGAAACGGTGGTCTTAAGTCATTTGTAGTGCAGCCTACTGTAGGGTGCTAGGCCCTGGAATGTGGGAAAAAATATGACATGGGCTGTTACAGAAGTCAAGACTTTAGTGTGGCCTTGATCTTAAACACACCTAAGTGAAGCATTTGCACTGGTCGGCTGAAAGGCTTGAAATAGGAAGTGACTAACAGCTGTAGATCCAGACTTGCCTCTGGGGCTTAGTTATGGACACAACACAGTCTTCTGGACCTTGGTATATGGAAAAAGCCTTGCAGACAAGATGATAGCTTTGTTTCTAAGACCTGGCAGTCTTTTGAGTATCAAGATAACAGGCATTTTGGAATGAAGACTTGATGAAATGGTAATAGAAGGGGAATTAGGGCCAGAAAAACCCACATCTGACCTAAGCATGAAACAGGAACATAAATTTCATCAGTTCTTCACAGTCCTATAAAGGCAATTTTAATGTATTTCGTAAAAGTGAAAATGGATTCACAAAGACAATGACATTTGGGTCTCTAAAATCTACACTTAGAATTGCTTTTGTCACAAGCAAAATATATGAGCAGACTGTCACTTTTTTTTTGAGACAGGTTCTCCTTGTAGCCCCAGCTGGCCTACGTAGTCCAGAGCTGGCTCGCACCATGACTTTTATGAAATGAACCTGAGATTATTTTCCTTAAATCACAATGTATGCAGATTACTTTTTAAGTATAACATTTACATACCAATCACTTCTGATTTTTGCTTATGTCTCACAATAACCCAATGAAACAGTGGGGGAGGGGCAGTTGAGACAGGGTCTCACTGGGTGGCCTGGAACTTTTTATATAGACCAGGCTAGCCTCCATCTCAGCGACCTAACAGCCTTGGCCACTTGTTCGGCCTCCGGAGTTCTGGAATTAAAGCCGTGTATACTTTACAGATGAGGGAAACTAAGGTTTTGGAGGTCAAGTTAATTACCCAGGGACACACAGCTATTACTCATTTCAGCCAGGCTTGGTGGTGCACAACTGTAATCCCAGTACTTCTCAGTAGAAGCCGGAGCTACACCAAAGCTCCAGGCCAGCTTAGTCTACATAGCAAATTCCAGGCCAGCCTTAATGACACTGTCTCAATAATAAATAGCTATTACTTCAAATACAAGCAGTGTGCCTCCACATATGCTGACTGTAAGCAATATAAAATGTTGCTACTAACTGCCAAAATATACTAACCTCTACTGCTAAAATTTCAATCATTTCCAGTTACGTGCAGTGTTTTTATAATACATAATCTGTATGTAATATATGTTTTATGTTTTTATAATAATACATAATATAATATATAAGTATTCTTTACTGTGTAACCTGGTATACAGATGGAAATTTCTAGGGAGTTTTGGATTTCAGACCTTAAAGTGCACCTGAATGACATATGTTGCGGCGGTGGGGGGGGGGGGCTGCAAATGTGTCCTGAGACCTAATAGACATTTCTCACAAGTCCCCAGGAGCTCTAGGAAATTAGGAAATCATACTCTGCTAAGGTAGAGGTTGGCAAACATTTCATTTTTAAAGGATCTGCTAGTAAAGGTTTTGAGGCTACCTATGGTCTCTTTCATAGCCACCTCCCCCACCCCCACCCCACCATTTATAATCCTCAGAAAACATAAGAAAATGTCTAAGCTTAGCTCTCAGACTATACAGAAGCAGGCCTCAGGTAGCCCCTGCCATTAATACATACCAGGAAGTGGTCACTGGTTAAAAAAAAGATTCAGCTATCTCTAATTTTATGAAATTAAACCACTCCCATGAGTGGCAGTTTTAATTCCTAAATGTCTCTCTAGTCTGTGTCCTCCACACACCTCTCCATTCCTGTAGACTACACTCAGGGTCAGGCCCATTTCATCTTTTTGGGATGATTGCCATCTGGTTCATCTTTCCAGGAAGATTGCAGTAACCATTTAGCTAAACTCTCAGCTTTTCAAAATAACCTCAAGAAAGCAACACTGTCCCCATGACCAGGCAGGGAGGCCAGTGTGAATAATGGTCAGAGGCCATTGGTTTGGCTCAGGCCAAAATCTTTGAGTCAGCCTTGACTCCCTCTTTTCTCATACCACACAGCCCATGTCAGTAAACTTCATTTATTCTGGATTAAACACATCACTGCTACCGATACAGTTGTATCCAAGCATACTTAAATGTAACAGGTTTCTGCTTGGCTGTAGTTTCCACTTTTATTCATTCCATTATCACCCATCCCTCACAAAAGTCAGATCTTTTATAGCTACAAATCACATGGCATTCCTCAAACATCCCAAGGCACACTAAATTTTAACTCCTTACTATGCCCAAATATTATCCTGAACCTGTTACTTCCAGCTCTCTTCTTACCATTATTTCTCTCCCTCCAGGACAGCAGCTCCTCCTGACATTCAGACAGATTACCTTTCCACTGAAAGCCTCAGATGTGAATATTTGTCAGTAGTCTGTGAAAAATCAGAGTCAACTCCATCTAGTGATTTCCTTCAGTATCCAAATTGAAATAACTCACTTGTTTTCTAATGATGAAATGATAATGATATGACTTTTCTTTATACAAACCACCCTTGTGAGAATATTAGCCTAATGGTATTCAAGCGATCTATAAGCTTGTCTAAGCTATATTCTAATTTTATAATTCCTGAGTCTTGTTTGTTTATTAGACGGGATCTCCAACTCAGTATCTAACTCAGGGTGGCTTTGAATTCCTTACCCTCCTACCTCTACCTCCTGAATGCTGGGATTACAGATATCTATGAAGAAACTAGATTTATGAGGTGCTGGAGAATCAAACCCAGGGTCTCATGCATGCAAAGCAAGCAGTCTACCAACTGAGCTATACCTCCAACCCCTCTACTATTTCTATAAAAAGATAAATAACAGTCTACAGGTTGTTTGGCAGTGTTTCCTTAGTAGTAACTTAGAGGACTTATTAAAGCCCCTGGCTTTATTGATTCAGTAAGCCACCAGCAAATGCCAATAAAGTAAACAGAATATAAGGTTCAGGCAAACATAGTGAAATATGCTGTCTTCAGGGAATTGAGAGATTAAGAAAAGGAGGATTGTGGTCAGAGAAAAACAAAAAAAACAAAGAAAGACAAAAAAATAATGAAAATAAAGGGCATTGCTATCGCTATTATATTAGAAACATTGAATAGGGGCTGGAGAGATGGCTCAGCGGTTAAGAACACTGCTGTTCTTGCAGAAGACTGGGGTTTGAATCCCAGCACCCATAAGGCAGCTAATAGCTGTCCATAACTCCAGTTCCAGGGGATCCTCTTCTGTCCTCAGGCATTGTATGACATGGGTGCACTTACCTACATGCAGGCAATACACACATACACATAAAATAAAACATAATAAAATATTTTTAAAAAAAACATTGAATAGTACTTTATCCTTCTTCATAACACTACTTATTGGATTTTTAATGTTTGATACCCTCCTTATTCCCCCCCTACACACACACCTGTAAGTTCCATGAGGAAAGAATTCTCTTGGTTTTTGGGTTCAGCACATATTGCTACCACAATGAAAATACCCATCAGCACCTGTTGACTGAGGGACCACTGTGGGATCATGGAGGGAACAAAGTCTTCAAATATTTTGTTTGTTTGTTTGTTTGTTTGACCTTAACTCCTAGAATAGTGAATGAATTAGTTCCTCCCTCTTTCTTCCCTCCTTGTTGGTTAGTTTGTTTGTTTTTGAGACAGTATGCTTGTAGCCCTTGCTGTCCTGGAACTTGCTATATAGACTTGGCTGGCCTTGAACTCACAGAGATCTGCTTGCCTCTATCTCTTGAGTGCTGAGATTAAAGGCCTATGCCTTGGCCTTTTAATTCTTTCTTTTTACTTTTCTTTGGGGAGCAGGGTTTGTTTGTTTTGAGACAGGGGCCTCTCTGTAGCCCCTGCTAGCCTAGAACTCCCTATTGTAGTCCAGGTTGGCCTTGATCTCACAGAGGTTTGCTGCCTGCCTCTGCCTCCCAAGTGCTAGGATTAAAGGTTAATTCTTTCTTAATGAATACTTTTTAAAGCTGTGGATTTTTCCATGCCAACAGTTTGGGTCATATCCCATAGACTTCATTTACCATTGTTGTTTTCTAGCTAGTTTAGAAATTTAATTCTGGCTGTTCTATTGATATTTTGAAAAAGTAGACAGAGAGTGGACATGGTGGCACACACTTTTGATCCCAACACTCTGGAGGTAGAGGATCTCTTTGAGTTCCAGGACAGCAAAGGTACATAGTGAGACCCTGTCTCAAAAGGAACAAACAAAGTAGATACAGAATAGTTTGGATTTATTTATTTATTTATTTATTTATTTATTTATTTATTTAGCCCCAGCTGTCCTGGAACTCACTATGTAGAGCAGGCTGGCCTTGAACTCACAGAGATCCGCCTGCCTCTGCCTCCCTAGTGCTGGAATTAAAGGTATGCGCCACCACGCCCGGCCTTTTTATTTTTATTTTATGTTTATGTGTGTACTGTCTGCATGTAAGTGGACCTGTGTCATGCAATCCTCACAAAGACCAGAAGAGGGGCATTGTTAGCTGCCATGTGGATGCCAAGATCCAAACCCTGGTCCGTCTAGAAGATCAGTCAGTGCTTTTAACCCCTGAGCCATCTCTCCATCACCAGTATACTTTGGATTTTCAAACTTAAACCTTTTCCTTTTGTTTTAATAACAGCCTAAATTTTGTGCTTTTAGGAATTTACTGAAATTCTTTCTTTGTGATCTACTATGGGGACAGTTTTGTACACTGTCTATAAAACTGGAAATTACCTTCTACTGCATTATGTGCATTACAATTTTCATTCCCTTAACTTTTTGCTTTCAAATAATCCTTTTAGTAGAAAAGGTGAAAAAATACTGTAAGAGGGAGAGGGGATGTAGCTCTGTGCTACAGTACAGGTTTTGTCTGTATGAGGGCCCTGGCGTCTACAGGTGTGGCACACACCTTTAATCCCAGCACTTGGGAGGCAAAGGCAGAAGGATCTCTTGAGGTCCAGGCCAGCCACAACTACACAGTGAGACCCTGTCTCAAAAAGAATAACAAAAAATTAGTAAAAGAGCTGGTCATTGTGGTATACCCCTTTAATCCCAGCACTTGGGAGGCAGAGGCAGGTAGAACTATGTGAGATCAAGGCCAACCTGGTCTACAGAGTGAGTTCTAGGTGGGGTATGGGGAACCCTGCCAAAAAAACAAACCAAAAATAAATAAATAATAAAAATTAGTAAAAGAAAAATATGCCCTGGGGCTGGAGAAATAGCTCAGCAGTTAAGTGTACTGACTACTCTTGTAGAGGATCCAGATTTGATTCCCAGTGCCCACATGGAGGCTAACAACCATCCGTAACTCCAGTTCCAGGGGATCCAACTCTGTCTTTTGACCTCTGAGAGCACTGCACAACATGGGTGCACCTACCTACATGTAAGCAATACACTATACACATAAAATAAAAATAATATTTTTTTAAAAAGAAAAATATACCGCCAGGTGTGGTTGTGCACGCCTTTAATCCCAGCACTTGGGAGGCAGAGGCAGGCTGATCTCTGTGAGTTCAAGGCCAGCCTGGTCTACATAGTGAGTTTCAGGACAGCTGGGGCTACAAGGAGACCCTGTCTCAAAAAGACAAAAAAAAAAAAAAAAAAAAAAAAAGACAAAGAAAAATATACCTTTAACTAATAATCCTTAACATTTACTGCATTTGCTTTGTCATTCTCCTTAGTTTTCACTCTCTGACTCTTCTTCTCTTTCAGTAGCTCCCTGTCCCCTGAGGAGCCTACTTTTTTTTTTTTTTTTTGGCCTCTTTAGATGCCTAGTGATGTGCCTAATACCTTGGCTCTCAATGGTAACTTCTAAATGAATCAATCTAGAGTCTCAAAGAATCCTAGAAGAGATTGGTATAGGCACTCTGCCAGACAACTAGTGGAGTACCCTGTGATTTCTATCCATAAAAATTATATAGACCACACTTCACTCCATAGAAATGTACAGTTACTATGTATCAAGGACATTAATTTATGAAACAAGAGTTTGTAAATCTTACAGCTAGTTTCAAAGTGGAAAGCCTCTTGCTTTGCTTCCTGAGGGCTGGCATTATAGGTGTGTGTCAATATGGTGGACTCATATTATGTTTAGATTTTTTAAATGTATTTTTATAAAGCATCTAGAAAAAAATCTTCTTTAAAACCTTTTTTTCTGGCATGATGTGTCTTCAGATCCTAAAACACTTGAATGTATATTTCTTAAAAGATAGGACATTCTTTTATCTTTTTTTGTCTCTTTGAGACAGAGTCTCCCTGTACCCCTGCTGACCTGGAGCTCAAAGAGATCTGCCTGCCTCTTCCCCAAAAGTGCTGGGATTAAAGGCATGTGGCACTACATCCAGCTTTAGGACATTCTTTCATATAACAACAATATAATGATTATAGCTTGGTATTAACATTGACACAATATATTCAAATTTTATCAATTATCTAAGTGACAGCTTTTCTAATAAAAAAATTAACTGTTTTCTGGTCAAGGATTCAACTCCAGATTAGAAATTACATTTACTTATCATGAAACCTTAGTCTTCTGTAGGCTGAAGCAGTTCCACAGTCTATTTTTTTCTTTCATGACTAATATTTTTATTTAAGAACTAGGGGCTGGAGAGGTTGCTCAGTGGTTAGAGCACTGGCTGCTCTTCCAGAGGACCCAGGTTTGGTTCCTAGCACCCATATGGTGACTAACAACTATTCACAACTCCAGTTCCAGGGGACCCAGCATCCTCTTCTGACCTCACAGGCTTTGCATGATATGGGTGCACTTACATAACATACAGGCAAAACACTCATAAAATAAAAATAAAACTACAAGATAATTACTTTTGAAAAATTCCCTTCAATTTGGCAACTTAAAACATTATTCAAAAAAATTTTTATGTGTATGAGTATTTGCCTTCATATATGTGTACCACATGCATGCAATGACCACAAAGGCTAGAAGAGGGAGTTGGAGCCCCTGGAACTGAAATTACAGGCAGTTGTTAGCTGCCATGTGTGTGGTGGGAACTAAATCCTGTTCCTAAGGAAGAGCAGAAAGTTTTTTTTTTTAATTTAATTTTTTATTTTATGTGTATATGTGTATTGCCTGCATGTGGGTAAGTGTACCCGTGTCATGCAATGCCCGCAGAGGTCAGAAGAGGCTGTCGGACCCCTGGGACTGGAGTTACGGACAGTTGTTAGCTGCCATGTGGGTGCTAGGATTCGAACCCGGGTCTTCTGCAAGAACAACCAGTGTACTTAACTGCTGAGCCATCTCTCCAGCCCCACAGAAAGTGTTTTTAACTGCTGAGCAATCTCTCTAGTCACAAAAAAAAATTTTTTTTAATTGCACTATATCTATTTGGGGGTCTGGTGCATGTGCCACAGTGTACTTCTGGAGGTCAGAGGTCAACTTGTAAGTCAATTTTCTCCTTCCACATGGGTTGGGGAATGTCACCAGGTTTGGCAACAAGCACATTTACATGCTGAGATACCTCACCAGCCCAACTTGGTTACTTCTGATGTTTCTTTATTATATGTTGGTATTTATTGTTGTTATTATTATTAAATGTGAGACTTTGCATATGCTTAGGATGTCCTCTACCACTGAGCTATCACCACAACTCCTAGAGTAGGTTTTTGGGGATTTTTTGTTTTTGTTGTTGTTGCTGTTATTTTCTATGCTGAAGATCAAACTTAGTACTTTTGTGCATGCTAAGCAAACTCAGGGCCTATGCCTGCTAATCAGTCAACTACATCCATAGCCCTAGAGCATGTACTTTTAGCAAAAATGCCAGAGAAGTACTATTACTGCTGTTCTGTGCATCCTATTAGGAAGAAAGATGTCCACTTGTCCCATTACTGACACTGACTCTCATCACTTGCTTATGTACTGCCTGCCAGGATGCTCCAGGGTAAAATTACTGTACTTTTTTCCCCTTTGTAATTAGTAAGTGTCTGGTGTGGGGTTATACTTTGACATATCTACATTCTCCTTATATTTATACCTACCACTTTTTTTTTTTTTTTGGTCTTTTTGAGACAGGGTCTCCCTGTAGCCCCAGCTGTCCTAGAACTCACTATGTAGACCAGGCTGGCCGTTGAACTCACAGAGATCCGCCTGCCTCTGCCTTCCAAATGCTGGGATCAAAGGCATGTAGCACCACGCCCAGCTTTCTTTTCTTGTTCTAATTTTCCCCAATTTGGTCTGTGAAAGCCCAATCCAAAAAGCTCTCCTCTACACATTTATTATTATTATTATTATTATTATTGTTATTATTATTATTAATTTTTATTTTATGTGTATGTGTGTATTGCCTGCATGTGCACCCGTGTCGTGCAGTGCCCTCGGAGGACAGAAGAAGCTGTCGGATCCGCTGGAACTGGAGTTTTGGATGTTGTTAGCTGCCATGTGGGTGCTTGGATTCAAACTTGGGTCTTCTGCAAGAACAGCCAGTGTTCTTAACTGCTAAGCCATCTCTCCAGCCCCTCTCCTCTACACATTTTAATTTTGTATTACCTGACAGATAAAAATGAATTCATGCTTTTTTTTTTTTTTTTTTTTGGTCTTTTTGAGACAGGGTCTTCCTGTAGCCCCAACTGGCCTAGAACTCACTATGGAGATCAGGCTGGCCTCAAACTCACAGAAATCCACCTGCCTCGACCTCCCAAGTGCTGAGATTAATGGCCTGTACTACCATACCCCACCAAAAGATTTTTTTAATAGTGCCTGATATATGGTAAAGAGGCCTAACATTTGGTCCCTGAAGAAATGGATACATAGATTGCTATCAACTGACTTTTCATTGACTACCACTGTTTTGCTGAGATAGCACAACCTTGTATAGTATTTTACAATTTTCAAAACACTCTTTAACACATATCTCATTTTAGTTTCACAAGAAATTCATAAAATAGGTGAACTAGACAAGACTAAAAGAGGCCCAAGGGCCATTGAGATGGCTCAGTGTGTAAACACACTTGCTGCCAAGCCTGATGACCTGTTTTTCAATTCCTAGGACCCACATTGTCAAAGTAGAGAACCAACTCCTGCAGGTTGTCCTGTGACCTCCACATGTGCAGTGGTATGCACACACATAAAATATATAATATAATAACAAATTTTTAAATGAGACCCAAGAGTCTGTCACCTTACCATAATATACCATAACAAACTTCCACAGCCTTTAAGTAAGTCTTCCTTATTTAAAAAGAAAGGGGGGGCAGAGGCTGTAGGGATAGCTTAGCAGTTAAGAGCACTGGCTGCTCTTGCAAAGGACTTGGGTTTGATTCCCAGCACCCACATGGCAGAAAACAATGGTCCATAACTCCAGTTCCAGAGGAATCCAACACCCTCTTCTGATCTCTGCAGACATGGCATGACGTGGGTACACTTACATACATACAGGCAGTATAGTCCTATACATAAATATAATATTTTGCCAGACATGGTGGTACAGGCCTTTAATCTCAGCACTTGGGAGGCAGAGGCAGGCGGATCTCTGAGTTCAAGGCCAGCCTGGTCTACATAGTGAGTTCCAGGCCAGTTAGGGCTACAGTGAGACCCTGCCTCAAAAAGACCAAAAAAATATATATATATATTTTTTAAAGTGTTAGGCTTTATTTGTTCAGGTAATTATAATGTTGGCATAGTAACACCACATGAGATTAAGGCCTAAAAGGGTGTTCTTCTTTTCATTTGAGTTCTCTGTGTGTAATATATCACATATCTAGAAAAGTATATCATATATCTGTACTACCACACATAACTTTTTAATAACATTTTTATAACTTCTTCAGCATTTAGAGGCAATCATGACCAAAAATCAACCTACGAAAAATTTGATTATGGAATTATAAAAGTAACTCACATGAACTGGTGAATTCTCACGGATTCTGGGTGGAACTAATGAAGCTACTATGATGGCAGCTAAAATCCCCCGAGGTTGAGCGATCTGACAGATGCAGAGGTCCTGCAAGTGTCACTACAGATAGTGTAAATATGGGAGGAGTCATCTGCCTTGAGCTGGATGGATTCTAGACTCTGATAAGAGCAAAAATGGACTTAGAAGTCAAGAACACTGGCTGCTCTTACAGAGGTCTTGGGTTCAATTCCCAGCACCTGCATGGCAGCTAATAACCAGCTCCAGGGGATCAGACACCCTCTTCTGACCTCCACAGGCATTGCATGCATGTGGTGCATTTACATACATACAGGCAAGGCACTCATACACACAAAATACAAATAAATAAATCAAGAAAATTTTAAACAGAAAGAGGAAAAATGTCACAGGTTTTATCTTACATATCCAGGATGGACTGTATGTCAGATGAGGGCATTCTAGCCATCACTGGCTATAGGTGTGCTTCATTCTTCAAGTCTTAACAGTAGGAACAGAAGATGCCTCCAAGATTATCCAGTTCTCTCCTTTCTGATTTTTTTTTTTTTTTTTTTGCTCACCAAGCACTGTGGGGGCCTGGTTAGCAGATACTCTAAGGCACATCTCTTTGTGAAATGGAATTTTGATGGTTTGTTAATCAGTCCCCTATGGATAGTGTCAAAGAGTATCCTTGAGCCAGATCCACCACTACCACCAGCGCCCCCCCCCCGCCCCAGAGGAGGGAGGCTAACTTGGAGAACCCAGAGCTAAAGAGTCAATTTTCACTTCAATATACAAGTGTGAAACATATGAATCAAACGCCATTTTCTTCACTAAGTAGTTTCATGACCCTCATCATATAACTTCATTTCTCTAATCTTTGCTTCCCGAATGAATAAGCAGCCCAATTTAGGGTGGATTTGAAGGTTGTTTATAGTGTTTAGCACAGTTTCTGGTAAAGTGTGCATATGTGTATGATTCCCATGGTAAAAACAGATATGGTGGCATAAGCCTGTAGTCCTAGCATTCAGAAGGCTCAAGTAAGGGGATTATTTGGTCCCAGGACTTCAAGGATAGCTTGGGCAATATAATAAGAATCTACTTCCAGAAGAAGAAAGGGAAAGAAGGGAGAGGGGAGGGAAACAAGGGAACTAACATCAGAGTATTCCAATACAGTGCTCCATAAAGTCACAGACAACTGGCCCAGGTCTCTCCTTGACTATCCACTCCCAATTCTTTCTTGGGGCAAATACTTGGTTTCTTGGATCAAATACATGGTTGGGGACAGAGTAAAATAACCATAGCCTGATACTGTCATTTAAAAAAATATTTTATTAGCATTGCTTTCTTTAAGAAGTAACATGAGGGCTGGAGAGATGGCTCAGCCGTTAAGAACACTGACTGTTCTTACAGAAGACCCGGGTTCGAATCCGAGCACCCACATGGCAGCTAACAACTGTCTGTAACTCCAGTTCCAGGGGATCCGACAGCCTCTTCTGTCCTCCTCGAGCATTGCACAACATGGGTGCATTTACCTACATGCAGGCAATATATAAATAAAATATGTAAAAAAGTAAAATAAAAAAATAATTTTTTAAAGGGAGTGAATGGCAAACTCACATTATAGGAACGGTGACAGATTTTACATTATTGTTGAAGCTTGGTGGTACAGTTTTGTCAGTAAACAATAGTCAAAAGTTATAGTAGGCATATAGAATTTTGAATTTGAATTTATATTCTAAGATATAATTACATATTTTTATTTTGAGGATTATATCAGTTTAGTTATCACAGTAATTTCAATTTTCTTTTTATTTTTAAACTCCCAGATGGTGATTTTTTTTTTTTTTTTTTTTTTTTTTTTTTTTTTTAATCCCCGATGGTGTGTTTTTTTTTTTTTTTTTTTTTTTTTGGTCTTTTTGAGGCAGGGTCTCCCTGTAGCCCCAGCTGTCCTGGAACTCACTATGTACACCAGGCTGGCCTTGAACTCCCCCTGCCTCTGCTTCAGACTGATTTTTTTTTTTTATCCCTAGAAATTCGGTTAGTGTGTAGAGGAAGAAATACTGGTGCTGGAGAAGAGTAATATAAAAAACCTCTTAGTGCCTGGTAATGGGAGAGGGCCAACACCAGGGCCTAGATACCCAGGACCACATGTGAAGTGAGGATGACTGCTGAGCCTCGGGAGGTAGGAAGTCCATTCCAGAGAATCAGCTCCCCAAGACCAGAATCTGCAAATAACCTCCCCTGCCTGCCTCTGCCTCCAGAGTGCTGGGATTAAAGGCCTGTGCCACAATACCGGGCAAATTAGGTACCTAACCTCAGCTTTGCATTTAGAATTTGCATTAATTATTAATGTCTGAGTGTGTTTTTTCATCTGTAACAAGGGACAGTCACAGTGTCTGTGTCATAGAACTCCTAGATACACAGCTTTCAGCAAGGTCAGACACACAGAGCATAGTGAAATGTACACTACTGTTAGGCTAGGTAGTCATGGATTAGACAGTAGACTTCAAGGGAAAACAGGCACACAGCTTTCAGACAGAGTCCTCCAAAAGGAAATAACTGTTTCCTTTGAAGTAACCTTGGAAATCTAGATCAATAAAGTGACAGTAAACATCATAAAGAAGATCCTATCCTTTCAAACTGCAAAGAAGGGAAATCCAGGGCTGCCGGGCATGGTGGCACAGACCCTTAATCCCAACACTTGGGAGGCAGAGGCACGTAGATCTCTGTGAGTTCAAGGCCAGTCTAGTCTACACAGTGAATTCCAGGCCCGCTGGGGCTACAGGAAGACCCTGTCTCAAAACACCCCCCCCCAAACACAAAATCCAGGGCTAAGGATACAGTGTAGTGGCAAAGTGCATGCCTAGTACCAGCCAGGCCCTAGATTCAATCCCCACTGCACAAAAAAAAAGGAAAGAAAATCAGGGCCAGGCATGGTATCATAGGCCAGCAGCACTCAGGAAGCAGAGACAGGCAGATCTCTCTTTGAGAATGAGGTCAGCCTGGTCTGGAGTTCCAGGTCAGCTGGGTCTACTGGGAGACCTTGTTTCAAACAACAACAAAAACAAACAAAAACCCCAAACAAACAAAAAAGGAGAAAATCTAATGTAACAGAGAATAATGGAGTTAATAAAGGATAGATACACAGACACACACACACAAAGCAAATGTAGGACATGAGATAATTTTTCAAATGGGTATTCCAATCTGTATTTGCTTAGCACCAACAGTATGCTTAAGGACCCTGAAAGTTTGATACAATCTTTTTTATTTATTTATTTACTTTAATTTTATGTGTATGCGTGTATTGCCTGCATGTAGGTAAGTGCACCTGTGTCGTGCAATGCCTGTGGTGGTCAGAAGAGACTGTTGGATTCCCTGGGACTGGAGTTATGGACCGTGGTTAGCTGCCATGTGGGTGCTGGGATTCAAACCTGGGTCTTCTGCAAGAACAGTGTTCTTAACCACTGAGCCATCTCTCCAGCCCTGATAGAATCTTTATTGAAATTGCTTTTATTAAACTTCATTTAGCATCAGATTAAAATGATGATGTATACTTTTCACAAAGCTGCCTGTTTTTAAGGATTGTTTTAAGAAGGAAGAGTTTATTTATTATCTATCTATCTATCTATCTATCTATCTATCTATCTATCTTCTATCTATCTATCTATCTATCTATCATCATCATCATCATCATCTATCTATCTATCTATCATTATTATTATTATTATTATCTATCTATCTATCTATCTATCTATCTATCTATCTATCCTCTATCTATCTATCTATCTATCTATTTAATTATTTAAAAGTTTGGAAAAGTGGTAATAATGTAACTTTTTTTAAAAAAATTTTTTCATAGAAGTATTTCATAGAGGTATTATCTATTGAGCATTCCCCCATCATATTATGATTTTTTTGGCAGGAGGCAGGAAGACAGGGTCTCATTATATAGCCCTGGCTGGCCTGGAACTATTAGACTAGGCTCAAACTCACAGAGATCAACCTACCTGTACTTCCTCCTTGCTGGGATTAAAAGGCACTTGCTACCATTCCCAAGTAACATTTAAATTTTTTTTTAAAAAAGCAAAGCTGCTCTCCTAGCCTGCACCACTATCCTCAGGCCTCGTGGGGTAAGTCTATAGCTCAGCTCTCCGCGCCAGGACTCCCTAAGCCTCATTCACCCTTCCATCCCCCCCCCCACGCTCCCCCGACCGCCGTTCTATATTCCTAGATTGGGCCCTGTGCCATTCCTAGTCTTGGGGCCCCAGACACCTGGGGAACCAATACTGTTTCCTGATCCTTCTCACCCAGAGCAACTCAGTCCCTTTCTTGGGCTCCAGGAGCACCACTTCTGGTCCTGGCCCC